>NC_134091.1:52251365-52564199 GCF_000715075.1 Nicotiana tabacum
GAGTGGCGAAAAAGGAATGTTACTGGCATATATCATTACTGGCAGGAAAAGAATGTCGACCGCACTTTGTGGAAGCTTGGCACTTTACCACCTGGACTGCTGACCTTCTATGGATTAACAGAGGCTTTGAATCCTTCATGGCATGTCTTAGGTTTGGGTTACACGAATGTCGATCCCAAATTGATAGAAAAGGGGGCTGTGCTGCATTACAATGGTAACTCAAAACCCTGGTTGAAGATTGGTATTGAAAAGTACAAACCTCTCTGGGAAAAATATGTTGATTATGGTCATCCTTTATTACAACTATGCAACTTTCACTAAGTTGGGATTATTGATTTATTGTAGTTCTAATAGAAGTGGTGCTCATTGTTCTGGAAATCCTTTAGGGGATTCTGTGAGATGGGAAGGTTTTAACTATTTTAATCTCTGTATTTAAACAGAATTCCAGTTTATTGTAGTATAGACTGGAAAACATCAAGGCATCAAAATTGTTATCTTCTCTTGTTATATGATTCTGTTAGTGAGAATGGATATAATTCTGTGCTGTTGTATGATCTGGCCTGTTGGGCTAGTGGTTAGCATTTTAGTTTTGATCAAGTGGCCGGTTGTGCTGCTCTTTGGAAAATGTTTTCATTGATCCAATCACCTTAGTTTTTCCACATAAAAAGAAGTAAGAGAACCCGATTACGGAAAACAAATCCGCAACCTTTTGCCATGCAAGAAAAGGGTTAAATCTAATTTTATAAACATATCAGGAACCTACTATATTTTAATCTGATACGAGTAATTTAAACAACACGATTATAAAAAATTTCACTGTAAGTACATTATTTTTTTCTCTAGAAACGTGCCTTACACGTGTCAATAGTTACAAAATTTATATCCAAAAAAGTAGTAATAAATTGCATATATATTCTATCTCTTGGGCTACGACAAAGGCAGTTTGAGACGTAAAATAAAGAATTATTGATTCCCAAAAAGCTCAAATTTTAGATGCAAATAAGTTATAGTTTCAATGAAGGATATCCGTAGAAAATTTCCTTTGCATTTTGTGGTTGAATTTTCATCACTTCGTTCAAGAAACACTTATGAGTTTGTCGCAGCTACATTGCTTTTTCCCTATGAATCTTGAAATCTGATTTTGTTGGTGAATTAACACAATTATTAAAGGCATTCATTATATCCCCAAGAAATTCGTAGGAAGCGGATCTAACTGTAAGGAAAGATATGCTACTTTTCTTTTTGTGTCTAACTCTACCTCACTTTTACAAATATATGACAAGCATACGCTATAGTACATCAGAAATGCTTCCGTTTTTCATTAAATTTATGATAAAAAAAAATTAACATAAAATTATACTACTTGGGAAGATGTAAACTAAATATTTTCCTTAATTATTCACATCCCTTTATTTCTTACAGCTTTTTATATATCTTATTTGGTGCATCATTTTGAATTAATATAAGAAAGAGATTCTTTTTTTATTTTTATGGATAAGAGAGAGAGAGAGTCAAAGCATTAGTATTACACATTTTTAATAAAACTGACAAAAAGCATTAAATAAAGGGACAAGCTTTTGCTTTTCTTCACTACTGTGTCCTCTGTTCTTTCTCATATCTAATTTTGCATTTTTCTGTATCTTTTCCTTCTTAGAGTCACCAATTCTTGTTCATCAGCTCATAAGGTTAGATTTCTAATTCTTTCTAAGTACTTCTAATATAGGGTATTGCCGCTAATTTGTTTCTGTTATCTTCTTTATGGTTATGTATTAATGGTAATGCTTTTGCTTTTGCTTTTTGATTCGATACGTACCCTCCCTCACTTAGGTCATTCATTCTTTTTGCATCTTTCAAGTCCCAATTGTTAGAATCATTTGCAAGTTGTGTTAAGAAACAAGTACTTGTTCGCTTTCTGTTTAATGTTCATGGTTCTTAAATTATGTTATTACCTGCAAAATTGATGTTTGTGCTAAGTTGAGATGTAGAAATTGAAATCTACTTTGGCCATATATTTTGGTCAGGGGTTCATGACACTGTATATAAGGACTAAGGTTAAGCTTTTGTTTGATTCCCGCAAGCTGCAAAACTTTTCCTTTCTATTCCTTTGAGCTTTAAGGGGTCGTTTGGTTCACTTCTAGGATATCCCATGGGATTTTTTATCCTATTGAATGTTAGCTAATACCAAACGTGGGATACCTATAACCCCAATTTTATACCGGGATTAATATTTTGACCAGTAAATTGAAGGTGTTTTAGTACTAAAAATTTATGTACCCAAGGCAGAAAATGGCCATAGGCTTTACTGCTTGAATTTTTTCTTTACTTTTCACTATTAAAATGATTATTATATAATAAAAATACTTATTATTTTTTAATTGAAGTACTTATTATGTGTGTCTTTATGTGTATCAGTAATACACAGAGGCGGACCTATGTTGGGAGGTGGGGTCACCGGAACCTGTTTAACGTCGGCAAAAATACAGTATATATATTTTATATCTATATGTATATACCGTGAGGACCCCTTAAATATTTTAAGTGTGCCCCTAAACACAAAAGCTGGACAGAAGCATTGATTTAAGAAAGTGCTCAAAGTGCCTTCACTTCCTTGATGTCCCAAGTTGAAATCCTGTCTCCTACAACTTTTATAATTCTATTTTACTTTTACTTTTTTTTTAAATTCAATTATTGTTTAATTACTTAGTAGTCAACCGGATATATTTTTATAACCTTTTCTGAATTCAATTATAATTTGATACTTCTACATAATAATAAACTTAAAACTTAATTAACCTTTTATTCAAATCCCCAACTCATTCAAAAGTCTGAATATTCATTAGCCCCCCCCTCCACAAATAGAGTAGCAAACTCTTCTGCCTCCCTTCAATTTAGTTAATTCTTTTTCAGTTCACTGCATCTCTTCTAAATCCGATAGCCCTATTAGGTGACGACAACGATGGCTGAATTTGAATCTTTTCTTCTTTGATTTTATTTGAGTCAGTTTTTTTCTTTTGAAAATATTACCTTAGCAAAATAATGTGCTACAAACTTTTTCTTTTCCGAAAAGATTCTTAGAGCTAGAAAGATATTATAAACATTTGCTTTTTCGATTTATGTAAATTATACCCAGATTAGCAGTTGACTCTTGCATCACTTTGAGGAGAAAACGTTAAATTATATTTCAGGTATGTAATATAATACTCTATTAGTTAAGGAGAAAAGGTTTTTATTGATTCAATATTAATTTAGTCATATTGCTTACATATGAATGGTCAATTGGAGCTGCAGATTATTGAAAATAGTCTACCTAAAAAGCGAAAATAGAAGAAAGATCCTTCTTTGATTGAGAAGGAAGGATCCTTCTGTGATTGAGAAGAAAGATCCTTCGGTGATTGAAGAAAATGTTATTTTGTTTGGAATCGTTATTTTTAGGAAGTTCTTGTTCTTGTGAATTTAGATGACGTATTCTTGGCGAAGTTTAATTCTTTTCAATCTAGTTCTAGTTTTAAGAGACAATGCCTCTCATTTTATAGATGAGTTTGATGTGGAATCACATAATCCCGACCCTGATATGAGTGGACGATGTACTTATGTTATATTAGTACCAAATTAATGATATTTGATAATATCGAAGTTTGTATTTTGATGATAGTTATCATAATCATTAAGTTTTTATAGACTTGAACACCGAACTTTATCGCTTGCTAGTACTTGGTATACTAAAGATGGTGCCCCCGCTATGTTCAAGTCCCGGGCCCGCCTCTGGTAATACAAACATTCTCCAGAGCAACTATATTATTTTTATACTTTTAATTAGGGTTTGTTTTACTTATAAGTTATTTTTGCAATCATCTTTAGTTCATTTTTGTTTATTATATTATGATTATTTTTTCCTTTTCTTCTTTTAAATGCCTTTTGCACTAGCGTTTAATTTTTTTTTTTGAAAAAAAAAGATTACTTCAAAATAACGTACCACTGTTTTAGTTTTGATCTAACATATTGTTAGTTTGATTTATAACGATAGGTTAGTTTACATTTAATTTCAAAATAATTTGATGAACCTGTTTGGCGTTACATTTGAATCTTTTTTTTGATGAACCCGTTTAAAGAAAAATTTTACTATTCACTTTTAAAAATGTTGAATTTCCTTGCTCAAAATCCTGAATCCGCCACTGGTAGTTGCTGTATATTGTGTTCTAGATATAAAGCCCAAGCTGACTTGCATGTAAAATAGTCAAGAATTACATTAGAGATGAGAAACCCTTGGTTTATTTCTAATTTTTCATGTGGGGGTGTTGCAGCTGCAACGTGCACTTTTATTTCTTCTTTTCCCCGTTATGAGGTTTCATTTTTCTTGATCTAGTCTTTCCCCTTCTCCAAGCAGGGAAAATACTACCAAATCGTAGCCATTTTTGAATTCTTTTGTGTCCATTTTTCTATTTGTTTTTGTCTTTTCAGTTTTCCTAAGTTTGATAATTTGATCACATGATAATACTGCTGCTTGATTTTTTTGTAATTGCACTTTGTGTTGTATTATTGCCTGTTTTCGTGATTCTCTTTCAATACATGTTTTGTCATTGTGTTTCTTATATACCAGAGATTTGCTTATATTTCTAGGAGATAAATTGGGGAGCAAACGACCACCAGTATGGATGGTTGTCGTCCTTTACCAGAAGATCTATTAGTGGAAATTCTATTGAGGTTGCCTGTGGAATCACTCTTGCGTTTCAAATGTGTGTGCAAGCATTGGTATGCTCTCATCAGAAATCCAAGTTTCATAGAAAAGCATTTTCATTACAAGAACAATCGTGCCCGTCTCCTCATTTGTAACTTAATAATATCAAATTTATCGAAGTCCGTTACTTTTTCCTTGCTCCCTGGCCAAATAGTTCCAGGTGTGACCCCTGAACAAAAAACTCTCTATCAGTTTCAGAGGACTGATTTCATGTCCATTACTGGCCCGGTTGATGGCTTATTCTTAGTGCAGAAACCGTTTTATGACGAAAATGTTTGCTTGGCTTTGTGGAATCCTTCCACCAGAGAGTTCTGGCCTCTGCCTCCTGTGTCTTTTGAGCTTCAGTCAGAGGATTATGATGAACAATTTGCACTGGGGTATGACCCGTCGTCTCGAGATTATAAGGTTGTATGTATTCGAAGATTTTGGGATAACATTGGACAAGGCGCTTTCACTCGAGTCTTTGTCAGTGTCTATTCATTACGCAACAACTCATGGAAGAACCTGAGATCTGAAATCCCTTCCTGTTGTCACTTAAATGAGCCCATTGGTGCCACTTATCTCAACGGGGTATATTATTGGCTCTCAGGGGGCCTAGACAAAATCTGCAGGATACGCTCATTTGACATGGGCAGTGAACAGTTTGGGGAGATGCACGTACTAGATATTCCAAAAGCACGGTGGGGAGCACTTATGTTGCGTGGTGCCTCACTTGCTATCTTAGTTTGTGACCACCCTGGTAAGGCTATGACATCCATATATGAAGTGTGGGTAATGAAACAAGAGGGTAGTTGGACCAAAGTTCTTACTGTTCAACCTCTTATAGATGCTCATTGGCCTCACGGCATCTGGGAGGATGATAAGATGATTTTCAAAATCACTGAAACTTCACAGCTGGTGCTATATGATCCTACAACAAGAGAAGTTACAGAGCTTGGATTTCAGCTGGACCGAACTTGGGGTCACTGTTGGGTTTTCAATTACAAGGAGAGCCTAGTTCCAATAAAGAGAGGAAACGACAACCACTGCCAAGACAATGCAGTCGAGCAAATTGACCACTTCTTCAATATAGATTACGAAGAAGATCCGGCCTTGTTGGTTGTTACATAAAATCTAACACTGCATTTTATCTTAATTTGGAACAGAATGTCCATAGGAAATAGAACTAATCTAGTTTCCCCAAGCTGTATTTTCCATATTAGTAATATGTCTGTAAAGCCCCTCAAGTATGGTGCTAATTGAAGAGTAGCAATATTTTGCAGACGAAGAGTTGACAGAAAAACTATAGGAGTTCAGAAATTCCTATGGGTTGGTCTTGGTTCTGTAATGGCTTTAAGGTTAAATTGACAAGGGTGTATGTGATGATACATGCATGTAGGATGCTGCATTTATAGTATGGGGTTAGTCCAGTTGATGTTAGTTTTGATTGGTCCTTGGCTAATGTCGCTCCTATGTTACTTAAACTGATCTTTTGGAATTCAACACATCACTTCTTCAATTATGTTTAGAACGTGCCAGGTTGGGGTATTACACCCACACTTGTGTGGCCTATTTTAGAATTCTTGTTCTTTTGTATAGTCGGGCTGCTGTCCGAGTACATCGATGGATTCTTTTGGCACTCGTAAAGGCTCTTGATTATTCCTAATGGGTTATGCACAATGTTCTGGCTAGATAATGGTTTCATGTCCCTCTCCGCAGACCTATATGATTATGTTTGATGCTTGGGGACCTTTATATAATTTCATGCTCGCGTTATCGATTGTGTATTATGTTGCATGAGGGTATGCGTTAGCCCCTCGGCTTCATTGATCGAACATGGCATGGGCGTGACGAGGGATTTATATGATGGACCTCGGCATGACCCTATGATGGTTGTGGCATCATGTTTGATGTTTTAACTTCAATACCACACAAGAGGGGGATGATTTATGTGGTGTCCAATTTTTCGCGTACACAGATTATAGAAGGACCTAATTCTTATGTGTGTTCCTTATACTACTATTGCGGAATAATAAATGCAGAAATTAAAGAACACAAGGATTTTTACGTGAAAAATACCTGGCTCAAAAGGTGAAAAAATCACGACCTACTTTCCAGTATGATTTTTCCAAACTCTCCACTAAATCACTGAGCCAAAAACTGCATTTACAAAATATTTTTGTAAACCTAGGATTAACTCTAATCCCGTTGTGGCAACCAACCTCTAACTGCTGCGACAACTTCAAGTTAACTCTAACTTGAATACTCTGAGTACCTATTACAATTGCCTATAGATAAAGCTGAAAGGTACAATATGAAAACACCTACTACAATTGAACTAGAATAAAAGACAGACACTTGAAACTGGTTCTTCTATCTGGTTCATGTAGCTTCAAGTTCGCACACTTGAATCACACACGAACTGCTTGCAAAATGCCTTGCTATTTTGCTCTCAATTCACGTTTAACTTCTGCTTTTGTGCGATTCATGTAGAATGAGAACATCCTGCGATTTATAGAGTTAGTAGAGTAGAGAATAACTAGAGTTCTAATACTACTCTTCCTTAGCGGAAGAGTTCTAGTTAATCTCAACTCCTAACTCCTTCCTTATCTTGGATAATGTTCTCGTTGAGTAAGGAGTTCTTCTCCTTATTAATTATGCAATCTTTTCGATCAGGAGATATTTATTATTATGCCAGATTTCATTTATCTCCTGCATGTGTATCTCACGTGCTTTGAATCTGCCCGTGTCTATGCCTACCAGTGATGGACCTGGTTCATCCCTGAGTTCCTTTGTCAATCTTCAAAACTATTCTTTACTTGGGCCAACAAATTCTCCCTTTTTGATGATGACAAACTCTGTGCTTCCATAAGCTTAGGTCCTGTTTCAATTTAGCTCAACATCAACACAATGCTAGAAATATTTTTCCTTTTTATCACTTATCATCAAGGACCAGGTTCATTAGGTTATAAACATCACTGTTCAAAGCACAACATTTCCCCCTCTTTTGGCATCATCGAAAAGTTGCATAAAAAATGTGAGATAACCAGATTCTAAAACTTACTCATGGCCACTGGGGCTACTTCAAATGCAATCATGGATTAATCATCATAGATCAAGCTAAGAATTTTAACCATCAAAGAAATATAAACAAACAATTAGAGGAAAAACAATGAATTTCATTGATGATTGATAAGATTCTTCCATAAAGTATAAGAAGAAATAAAAATACTGAAAACATGAGCAAACAAAAAAAATCCCATACTGGGTCACTGAAAGGTCTACACTGGGCTAGGAGTTTAAGGTTTGGAAGAACTAGGTGCTTGGTTTTTGGCTTGGAGGAGTTTCAGCATATCCTGAAGAATGCCATCATTCTTCTCCTTCTCTCTTGCCAGCTCAGTTCTGAGAGCATCTCTCTCAGTCTCCACCTCAGCCAACCTCTTCTTCAACCTCTCAATCTCAGCATCCTTAGCCCCACTTTCTTGTACTAAGGCTCGCACCTTGCTATTCACTGGTACCTTCTTAGATGAACCAGGTTCTTTAGGAGTGAATGGACTTCATAGTCACAAAGCAGGCAGCGTATTTGCCCCTAAATGATCCTTGCTTGTACCAACCTCCCTTTCTTCTTTGGATTATAACTTTCAGTCACTCTTTTTAGTAGGTCTGCGAGGGTTTCCTGTTCAGATGAAACAGGTTCATCTATATTTTTCGCAAGTTGAACCAGCCCTTCAGTGGCTTCGCCAGACCCACTTCCCCCTGTTTTCTTTACACTTTCCTCTGCTCCAGCAGATTTTTCTCCCCAAACAACCATTGCACCTGTGTCTTTGGTTAAACTCACAGGAGTAGGTGAAGAATCAACCACTCTTTTACCCTTTTTCCTCACAGCACTTCGAACACCCTTGCTCTCTTTTCTTTTTCTTTTTCTATTTTTATTTTTACCACTAATTCCTCCAGACTCTGTAGTTTCAACACCTGCTTTAGACTCTACTAGTACAAACTTATTCTCCAAATTTGTTCTCTCCCCGCAACAACCTTGCGAGCAAGCATCTTTACTTTTTTCTTAGAGGTTGGGGTGGTGGAAGGGATGATAGTGGGTGTGGAAGTCTAATCAAAACTGAATTTTAGTTTTGAAAAGACTTTGGAGTGTATCCCTAGAATCTAGGTACTTCAATTCGGTTGGGACTCTTTTGAACAGAACTGGTTCACTTGTAACGGATAAGTCCAAAAGGAGTTTGGAATTAAGTAGGACTTTGCTCATGATCCAAATATTATTATTTTAAATTATGCAGAGTGTAGATAACATATCGTGTTATCTTGATAAACCAGGTTCTTCACGGAGAATACTCTTATGTAAGTCTAAATTTGCCAAAATAGAGAAAATATCATTAAAGATTAATGAGTCATTTTAACAACAACATAACAAACGACATCATTAAAGATTATTGACTTCAAAACATAATACACGACTATCATACGAATAACATAACTCGTAACATAACCTCCTTATCATGTAAAACACCCTGGTCTCATCCTAAAAGTACATGCTATACAATTCCCAATTTGTCGGCTTTCGACGAAACATTAGTTTCTTCAATTCCTTTAGCCTCTAAACCTTCCAACCCTCCTTGTAGTTGTTGTTCATGATCTTCAATATTTGTAACTTCCAAGGTAACATGATTAACTTGTTTTATATATTTTCAAAGATGATCTTATTTCTTTGGGTCCTACATTAGTTTGCTCATGACGCAGTTTTATTTACGAAAATATAGGGTTTAACATCATCCCCCCCGGGAACATTCGTCCTCGAATGTTTACTTCTAGAGACTTCAAAATTTTTTTGCCAGAGTTTCCTCTGTACACTAGACTATAACCAACTTGTATGCAGCCAGAAAATATACTGTGCATGCCACACATGGCCAATGTCTATAAATAAAAACACTTTGCCTCAAAGAGTCGTAAATCATAAATACTGAAAGTCAGAAAATAAGAGCTTACCTGATGACCTACTAGCCTGAATAGAGTTGTGCTGTAGCATCCCATCTCGAGTCATATCTTCAGTTTGAAATAGGTGGGGGTATTTATACTTCATTTCTTCCTCCGCTTCCCATGTCATCTCTTCCACATTATTGCTTCTCCATAAAACCTTCACTGAGGCTACCTCCTTATTTCGTAGCTTGCGAATTTGTCGGTCTAAGATGGCAACTGGAATTTCCTTGTATGAAAAGTCCTCCGTAATTTGTACATCATCTGTGGACACCACTCTGGTAGGATCGCCAATGCACTTCCGTAGCATAGATACGCGAAAAACTGGATGGACTGACTCCAATTCTGAGGGAAATTCTAACTCATAAGCTACCTGGCCCACTCTTCGAATAATCCTATAAGGCCCAATATACTGTGGGCTAAGCTTGCCATTCTTTCCAAACCTCATCACGCCCTTCATAGGAGATACCTTTAAGAATACCCAGTCATTAACCTCGAACTCTAAGTTTCGTCGCCGCACGTCAGAATATGACTTCTGGTGACTCTGAGCTGTCAACAGTCGCTCCCGAATAAGCTTTACTTTCTCTACGGTCTGCTGAACTAGGTCTGGCCTATGTAACCCAGATTCTCCAACATCAAACCACCCTATAGGAGATCTGCACTTACGCCCATACAAAGCCTCGTACAGAGCCATCTGGATACTGGAGTGGTAACTATTATTATATGCAAACTCAACAAGAGGTAAATGTTCATCCCAACTTCTTTTAAAATCCAACACACATGCTCGTAACATATCCTCGAGCATCTGAATTGTGCGCTCGGCTTGCCCATCAGTCTGTGGATGAAAAGCTGTGCTGAGATTCACCTGAGTCCCTAGACCTCTCTGAAATGACCTCCAAAAATATGCTGTAAATTGAGCCCCACGGTCAGATATAATAGATACTGGTACTCCGTGTAGCCGCACTATCTCCTTAATATATAACTTTGCATAATCTTCTGCTGTATATGTAGATCTAACCGGTAGAAAATGAGCTGATTTAGTGAGCCTATCGACTATCACCCATATAGAATTGAACTTACGATGAGAACGAGGTAAACCCATAACAAAGTCCATGTTTATCGCCTCCCATTTCCATGTCAGGATCTCTATAGTTTGCATTAGCCCTCCGGGCTTCTGATGCTCTATTTTCACCTGCTGGCAACTAGGACACTGGGCGACAAACTCAGTAATGTTCTTCTTCATATCGTTCCACCAGTACACATCCTTAATGTCATGATACATCTTCGTCGACCCAGGATGAATGGAGTACTACAAATAATGTGCCTCTGACATAATCCTGTCTCGTAGCCCTGATACATCTGGAACACATAAACGACCCCTATATCTGCTGCGGAACTCGCTCTCTCAACTCGACCAACTCTTTGTCATCGTACTGCCTTTCCTTGACTTCATCCATGAGAGATGATTTTGCAGTGTTTTGGAGTACAACTCCACCACCGTCGGAATTTACTAACCGAACCCCCAAACAAGCCAATTGATGAATCTCTCTAGTTAATTGTCTTTTCTCGGCCTTTACATGTGCTAAGCTACCCATAGATCGGTGACTTAAGGTGTCTGCTACAACATTAGCTTTCCCTGGATGGTAGAGAATATTAACATCATAATCTTTCAATAACTCAAGCCATCGCCTCTGTCGCAAATTCAACTCTTTTTGCTTGAATATATATTGCAGACTTTTATGATCGGTAAATACATCAACATGAACACCATATAAATAATGCCGCCATATCTTAAGTGCATGGACAACCGCAACTAACTCGAGATCGTGGGTTGGATAATTCTTCTCGTGCTTCCTTAACTGCCTTGAAGCATAAGCAATTACCTTCCCATGTTGCATCAGGACACATCCTAACCCAACACCTGAGGCATCAAAATACACGACATAACCCTCTGTACCCTCTGGAAGTGTTAGAACTGGCGCTGAGGTCAACCTGTTCTTAAGCTCTTGGAAACTCTGCTCGCAAGCCTCCGTCCACTGAAACTTAGTTAATTTCTGCGTCAACTTCGTCAATGGTGCCGAAAGGGAAGAAAAACCCTCTACGAACCTCCGGTAGTATCCTGCTAAGCCTAGAAAGCTACGAACCTCTGTCGGAGTGGTAGGTCTAGGCCAAGATTTCACGGCCTCAATCTTTTGAGTGTCTACCTTTATACCTTCATCGGATACAATATGCCCCAAGAATGCTACAGACTTCAACCAGAACTCACATTTAGAAAACTTAGCATACAACTTACGATCACGGAGGGTTTGGAGTACCGCTCGCAAGTGGTCCACATGCTCATCCTCTGAACTTGAATAGACCAGAATATCATCAATAAATACTATCACGAACAGATCTAAAAATGGACGGAATAGGCTATTCATCAAGTCCATAAATACGGCGGGAGCATTCGTCAACCCGAAGGACATGACAAGGAACTCGAAGTGGCCATATCGGGTCCTGAAGGCTGTCTTCGGAATATCTTTCTCCCGAACTCTGACCTGGTGGTATCCCGATCTCAAATCTATCTTTGAAAAGAATCTAGCCCCCTGCAACTGATCAAACAAGTCATCAATCCTTGGAAGTGGATACTTATTCTTAATAGTTACCTTGTTCAGCTGCCTATAATCGATACACATCCTCAACGAGCCGTCTTTCTTCCGTACAAAGAGTACCGGTGCACCCCAAGGTGAGGTACTGGGCCTGATGAAACCTTTCTCCAGCAAATCTTTTAACTGCTCCTTCAACTCCTTTAATTCGGCAGGTGCCATTCTATACGGAGGGATGGATATTGGTTGAGTTCCTGGAAGCAAATCGATGCTAAAATCAATCTCTCGCTCTGGAGGAATACCTGGAAGTTCATCTGGAAACACATCTGCATACTCATTGACTACGGGAATAGACTGAAGTGTAGATATCTCAGCATATGTATCTCTAACTCGCACAATATGATAAATGCACCCTTTTGCAATCATTTTCCTCGCCTTCAGATAGGAAATAAACCTACCTCTGAGTGCCGCTGTATTACCTACCCATTCAAGGATTGCTTCACCTGGAAAATGAAATCTGGCTGCCTTTGCTCGGCAATCAACTATAGCATAGCAAGCTGACAACCAGTCTATGCGCATGATAGCATCAAAATCCATCATCTCTAACTCAACTAGGTCGGCTGAGGTCTGACGACTACAAACTGTCACCGTACAACCTCGGTAAACCCGTTTAGCAATAATCAATTCTCCGACCGGTGTAGATACCGCAAAAAGGTTCACTTAGTATTTCAGGCACTATACCAAATTTCCCCGCGACAAATGGCGTAATATATGATAAAGTAGATCCTGGATCTATCAAGGCATAAGCATCGTGAGAGCAAATGGTCAATATACCTGTCACAACATCTGGTGAAGACTCCTGGTCCTGTCGACCCGCTAAAGCATAAATACGGTTCTGATTAACACCTAAACTGGAACCTCTACCTCTGCCTCTACCTCTACCAGCAGAAGATTGAGACTCGCGCCCAGAAGGATGCACAGACCTAGATGATCCTGTCGCTGAACTTGTTGGTTGTGCCATAACCCCAGAATCTCTATTTGGGCAATCTCGCATCATATGCCCCGGACGCCCACATGTATAACAAGCATCAGAACCTGCTCGGCATCGGCCCAAGTGTCCTCTACCATAGATGTCACACCGCGGCGGAAATGACTATGTTTGCCTTAATCCTCGTTGTCGTTGCAAAATCGATGCCCGTGAGCTCTCACCTGGTCCTGACTGAGTATAGCGGTCATAACTGTAACCCTGTAACTGAGGTGGCGGAGGCCTAGGTGGCCGTCCGAAGTACTGAGGCCTATAACTACCCTGAGACTGCTCTTGAGACCTAGGAAATCTCATCCTCTTACGCTGCCCTTGCTCAGTCCTCTCTATACCCTGCTGTCGACACCTAACCCTTTCTATATTCTGAGCGAATGCCTGAATCCGGGAGGTATCCATATTATCATGCAATGCAGCGGTGGCACATGCCTCGGTGAACTCTGGGGCTAACCCTGCTATAAACCTGTGGATCCTGTCATGCATAGTAGCAACTATGGATGGTGCATATCTGGCTAATGAGTCAAAACAGAGACTATACTCTCGAACACTCATATTCCCCTGCTTAAGGGCTAGAAACTGATCGACCCGAGCCTGTCGAATCTCCTGCAGTATGTACTGGTCAAGGAAAGCATCCAAAAAATTCTCCCAACTAGATGGAGGTGCATCACGTGGCCTGGACCTCTTCAATCCCTCGTACCAAAGGATGGCTATATCTCAGAGTCGAAAAGTTGCTAGTTCAACTGCTTCTTTCTCTGTGGCATGCATAACCCGAAAGATCCTGTGAAGCTGATCTATGAAATCCTGCGGGTCCTCCCTCTGATCTGACCCTGTAAACTCTGGGGGACTCAAAGCAATAAACTCTCGGACCCTTGAACTCCCAGACCCCTCAGAAGATCCTGCACTAGCTGATGCCCTAACTTGTTGCTGGGTAGCTACCAATTATGTCAACAAATGCACCGCACTCCTCAAGTCCTGATCTGGTGGAAGTGGAGGGGGAACTGGATGTGCGGTATCCCTAGGAATCTCCTCAGGTGGTGGAGGAGCCGGTAATGGATGAGTAGGGGTCTCGCCTTGGGCCTCAGACTGGGACCCATCTACTGGGGGTACCCTGCTGGTCCCCTCACCTGTTGTTGTATCTCGCCTCTGGCTAGTCGTAGTCTTCCTAGTCACCGTCATCTGTGTATGCAAACACCAACACATAAGTTTAACTCAAATTTCCTATAACTCAGTTCTACAGCACGATGTAGATTTGAAAGAAGGATAACCAACTCCTAAATGCCCTGTAGCTCCCTGCTTATATAATGTGGTGCACAACACATCTATAAACAGGTTCCTACTAGACACGGCTTGTAGACTCCCTAGGACAGAACTGCTCTGATACCAAGTTTGTCACGCCCCGACCTGGAAGCGAGACTGGCACCCAGTGCCTCAACTAACCTAGTGTACCAAATTGTGACTAAGGGACTCTGAACATATAATGTCATAAATTGGCCAAGGGGCCACCTTGCAAGACAATTTGCGAAGCAAAATATAAAACTGAATGTAAACTAGCGCTGACTAAATATCAATATAAAGTTGGGCTGACAAGGCCGTCAAAACTACTATAACTGACAAACCACCAAAATATACATACCAGGCCTACAAGCCCAACATAATGCACTAACTGACAGGATATGTCTACAAGCCTCTACTGATAGATAGCCCTTACTTCCTCCAAATTCAAGATAACACCAACAACACCAAAAATAACAATAATAACATATATATATTATTTTCCAACCTTATGCACACCACACAATACTACAAAACAGCCCAACACACCCCAATCTATTCATACACAAAATGACCATCGTAGTAGTGTCAATAACCCGAAAATGTTACGACGAACGACCAGCCCAACATCCTGCATTTATGTGGTGTTTCTCCACACCCTTCCTCCTCCAAAACTCCACAAAATAGTAGTAAAACACGCAGTCCAGCAGCAATACAAAATAGTCCACAAAACAGTCCACAAAATAGTCCGCTACAAGTGAATAACTCGAACTCACGTCTTCCGATCACCGTCCCGTGAGTTCTTACAAATATAGAACGACTTACTATACATCTACAACAGAAAAAAATGGATGAAAGAAAGCAGTAAACTTACCTTATTTGTTGGATAACTCGGATCCTATCTTGGTTCTTCAAACTCTAGGCTTTACCTCCGATTAGAACTTGAAAGGGGGAGAAAATCAATTGGGGTTTGGGGGAAATATTTGGGAGGAGTTTTGCAGAGAATGAGTCTAGTTATTTTTCCCTATTATCATCCTAATATATGAAGGGTATAGGACTTTAAAAAGGCCTCTTTGAACGACCCGAACTGGCCCATTTTTGGACGACCCGAACATGCCTAGTTTTGGATTCTCGTTTAAGCAAGTAGGTGACAGTCTGCGCAGTCTCATAAAAGTGCCCATATCTCTCTACTCAGATATCGTATTAACAAACGGGTTAATGAGTTGAAAAGTAGACTCATAGATATTTAATTTGATGGGTGGAACACCCGATAACTCTAAGTATATTAGGAGAAAATTGCAGTTACATTTAACCCAAAGTTTCAGTAAAACTTATGAACGTAACTTGTGATGACTTTCATCGACTTTTGTTCCACCACTCGCTTGACTTCAAAACATAACACACGACTATCATACGAATAACATAACTCGTAACATAACCTCCTTATCATGTAAAACACCCTGGTCTCATCCCAAAAGTACATGCTATAACATTCCCAATTTGTCGGCTTTCGACGAAATATTAGTTTCTTCAATTCCTTTAGCCTCTAAACCTTCCAACCCTCTTTGTAGTTGTTGTTCATGATCTTCAATATTTGTAACTTCCAAGGTAACATGATTAACTTGTTTTATATATTTTCAAAGATGATCTCATTTCTTTGGGTCCTACATTAGTTTGCTCACGACGCAGTTTTATTTACGAAAATATAGGGTGTAACAAAGCTCACCCGTCATGCTCATTTCAAATTCACTCCCCATTAGTTTAGCAAAATCTTTACTTAACTTATCAGTAGTTGCTCCAAAGATTATATTATCAACATATATCTGAACTACCAAAAGATCTTTACCTTTTTCTTTCAAGAACAAAGTATTGTCAATTTTACCTCTCTTGTAGTCATGCTCAAGCAAAAACTTTGATAATATTTTATACCATGCTCTTGGAACCTGCTTGAGCCCATAAAGTGCTTTGTCAAGTTTGTACACATGATCAGGACTCTCCTTGCTTTCAAACCCTGGAGGTTGCTTGACAAACACTTCTTCCTTTAGATAGCCATTGAGGAAAGTACTCTTGACATCCATCTGGTGGAGGGTGAATTCCATATAAGCAGCAAAGGCTATGAGGAGTCTTATTGCTTCCAACCTTGCAACTAGAGAAAATGTTTCATCATAGTCTATGCCCTCCTCTTGGCTATATCCTTTAACCACCAATCTTGCCTTGTTCCTTGTAACAGTTCCATCTTCATCAAGTTTGTTTCTGAAGACCCATTTTGTGCCAATTACTGATCTGTCCAAGGGTCTTGGCACCAGATGCCAAACTTGACTCCTTTCAAATTGGTTGAGTTTATCTTGCATTGTATTTACCCAGTCTGCATCCTGCAAAGCCTCAGCAACATTTTTAGGTTCAATAAGAGATAAGAAAGCATCAAAAGCACAAAGATTCTTTAATGAAGATCTGGTTTTGATTCTAGAGGTTGGATCAGTAATTATGTTCTAAATGGGATGAGAACTTTGATACTTGTAAGGTTTCACAACCAACTGGTTTCCCCTTGATGTTCCTTCAATGCTTTGTTGCTGTAGAACAGGTTCATGGACAGGTTCCCTTGAGGTTTGGGAATCATTTCCTCTTTGTTCTATTCCCCCTGTCAGGTTGCCCCGGGTAGAAGGACCTGTTCCATCACCTGTTCCTTCTTCCAGTGCAGCTTCAGTCTGGGTTGTGGTTTCATTTAAGTTTCTTACCAGCCCAATTTCTTCATCATCATATTCCTGTCTCTCAGAAAGAATGTTAGTTTCATCAAAAACCACATGAACGCTTTCTTCAACACACATAGTTCTTTTGTTATATACCTTATATGCTTTACTATGTGAAGAATATCCCAAGAATACTCCCTCATCACTTCTGGGATCAAACTTTCCTAGAGAGTCTTTACCATTGTTGTGCACAAAGCACTTTCATCCAAATGCCCTAAGATGGGATATATTTGATTTTCTCCCTTTAAGTAACTCATAGAGAGTTTTCTCAACAAGAGGTCTAGTTATGCACCTATTTATGATGTAGCATGCAGTATTTACAGCTTCTGCCCAGAAGCTATGGGGCAGTTTACTAGAAAGAAGCATAGTCCTAGCCATATCTTCAAGTGTCCTATTCTTTCTTTCAACTACTCCATTTTGCTGTGGAGTCCTAGGAGCAGAAAAATTATGATCTATGCCATGCTCATTACAAAATTCAGCAAATTTAGCATTTTCAAATTTAGTGCCATGATCGGACCTAATTGATGCAAGTTGATTACCTAGTTGTTTCTGAGTTTTTCTAACAAAAGAAGTGAACATGTCAAATGCTTCATCTTTATATGTTAAAAACAATGTCCAAGTAAACCTAGAGTAATCATCAACAAGCACCATCACGTATCTTTTACCACCTCTGCTTAATGTTCTCATTGGACCACAGAGATCCATATGAACCAGTTCCATCGTCCTGGTAGTACTTACCACTTTCTTGCATTTAAAAGAGGATCTTACCTGCTTCCCCCTTGCACAAGCCTCACAAACTTTGTCTTCCTTGAACTTGATGTTAGGCAGTCCTATCACCAAGTCCTTGGAGACTAATTTGTTGAGTTGACTCAGACTTGCATGTCTAAGTCTCTTGTGCCAAAGGAGGGGATCATTGTCCAATACACTTAAGCAAGTGAGTTTATTTTCTAACATTGTGGACAGATCAACACACTTAAGCAAGTGGGTTCATTTTCTGATAGTGTGGACAGATCTACAATATATATATTGTTCACTCTTTTTCCCTGCAAAACAATCTTGTCAGTGATAAGATTAATCACAAAGCATTTATAAGAGGTGAATGCTACCAAGTTACCTCTATCACATAGTTGTGATACACTAATTAGATTGTATTTTAGGCCGTCTATCAAATAGACATTCTCAATCGAGTGAGAGTCAGTCGTACCTATCTTACCAACCTCAATGATCTCACCTTTCTTCCCATTTTCAAAGGAGACATTACCTCCTTTGAGGTCCTCAAGTGAAAGGAACTGTTCCTTGCTTCCTGTCATGTGCTTTGAGCAGCAACTATCCATGTACCATATTTGGCTGCTCCCCTTCACTTGGACCTGCAAAAGGAATTCAGGGGTTAGTATTAGGAACCCAAACTAGTTTGGGTCCCTTTATATAGGCAAAAGGATGAATCAAATTCTTTTTAGCCCAACCTGGCAGCCTATTTTTCCCTTGAACAAACTTTTTATTCTTTTGACTAGCCTTTTCTTTTGCAGTGCATTCACTTTTATAGTGACCAGTCTTACCACAGTGTGTGCATATTTTGTTCTCAGGAAGTGTGAGATATTTGCTTTTGGGATCCCATTTAGGTGGCAGATTCCCAAAGCCAATTCCTCTTCTATTACTACTGTGATGTTCCTGTAGCCATGACAATGCATCGGGGGACCTGTTCCATTTACAAGTTTTGTCTAGTTCATGCTTGACCTTGCCTAGATCCTTTGTCAAAATTCTTACCTGCTCATCCTTCTTATACAACTCATCTTTTAGTTTACCTACATTTTCTTCTAGAGTGAGTTGTGTGCAATCAGTTGTCTTTTTACTTGTTCCTAATTTCAGTTTTAGGTTTTCAGATCTAAGTTCTAGGACATTTGATTCAAATGCATGAACCTGGTTCTTTAGTACAGTATTTTCACTTACAGTCTCACTAACTCTAAGTTTCAGGTTCTTACACTTTGCTTTTAAAATCACACATTCCTTAGACAACTGTTTCTTTTCATTGTTTATATCCTTAGATTCATCAACGAAATCTAGAAGTAACTCAGATAGCCTTTCTTTAGACAAAAACTTAATCTTTTCTTTTAGATGGATTATATTTACTTTAGATTCCTCATCGGATTCTCCAATTGCCATAAGTGCTTGTTCATCTCCATCTTCATTATCTGAGTCCTCATCTGAGCTTTCTTCCTAAGCAGCAACCATAGCCTTTGTTGATCCTCTGTTCTTCTTGGGATGAACCTGCTCTGATACCAATTGATATTTTAACTTCAATACCACACGGGGGAGGGGGGTATTTGTGTGGTGTCTAATATTTTGTGTGCACATATTATAGAAGGACCTAGTTATTCTATGTGTTTCTTATACTACTGTTACGGAATAATAAATACAGAAATTAAAGAACACAAGGATTTTTACGTGAAAAACACCTGGCTCAAAAGGTGAAAAAACCACGACCTACTTCCCAGTAGGATTTTTCCAAACTCTCCACTAAATCACTGAGCAAAAAACTGCATTTACAAAATACTTTTGTAAACTTAGGATTAACTCTAATCCCGTTGTGGCAACCAACCTTTAACTGTTGCGACTACTTCAAGTTAACTCTAACTTGAATACTCTGAGTACCTATTACAATTGCCTCTAGATAAAGCTGAAAGGTACAATATGAAAACACCTACTACAATTGAACTAGAATAAAAGACAGACACTTGAAACTGGTTCTTCTATCTGGTTCATGTAGCTTCAAGTTCGCACACTTGAATCACACACGAACTGCTTGCAAAATGCCTTGCTATTTTGCTCTCAATTCACGTTTAATTTTTGCTTTTGTGTGATCCATGTAGAATGAGAGCATCCTGCGATTTATAGAGTTAGTAGAGTAGAGAATAAATAGAGTTCTAATGCTACTTTTCCTTGATGGAAGAGTTCTAGTTAATCTCAACTCCTAACTCCTTCCTTATCTTGGATAATGTTCTCGTTGAGTAAGGAGTCCTTCTCCTTATTAATTATGCAATCTTTTCGATCATGAGATATCTATTATTATGCCAAATTTCGTTTATCTCCTGTACGTGCATCTCACGTGCTTTGAATCTGCCCGTGTCTATGCCTACCAGTGATGGACCTGGTTCATCCCTGAGTTCCTTTGTCAATCTTCAAAACTGTTCTTTACTTGGGCCAACAATGTTGAAAAGACTGTCCGACATAGGCAGGTATTGATGGGCATGGATGTGGCATGACGACATGTGGCTTAGGTGCCAAGACATAACAAGACCATGGCAAGACGAAGGCAACGAGCATAAAAAATATAGCAAGGGCTAGAAAACCTAAGGCAGGACGCGGGAAGGCAGATGGCCGCAGGCAAGGTAGTGTCATGGGCGAGCTGGGCATGTGGCATTAGCAGACATACGCGCAAAGCATGCTGCACATTGGCATGGTGCGAAGGCATGGCAAGACTTGGCTTGTTGGTGCCAAAATTTGAAGGTTGCGCACATGCATGCAGTTGGGCAGTTTTCTGTTTTTCAGCAATAGTGGCTATGTGGGTCTTGGGCAGTTGTCTTTTGAAATTTGAATATTTGAAATCCTTTGCAGTTGGGGATGTTAACTGCTAGTTTAGGATAAGGTAGATGTGCTAAAAACGTGTGCCTACATATTTAAGCATGGCAGACTTGTTAAAGGCAGAGTTGGCTGTCTTGTGGCTATCTTTTTGTGAGGCTGTTTTCATGTGTTCTTTATAGCATGAGTTTAATACAAAGTTGAGAAGAGATTCCTGTAACTGTGTGCCTTGTCTGATTTTTGTATGCTATTATATTCTAAGTGACAAACCAAAACGTGAGGGAAAAAGAAAGAGGGCTGAGTCATTGTGTGTGATTGCCGTACAATGTCAAAACGAAAAAAATTGACCCTATTACAACTGGTATCAGAGCAACATCAGGAGATCTTGGAATAATCATAGTTGAAAATGCAGAACTTAGTGAAAGACTTCAGAAGTTGGAGGCGCTGGTGGGAATAACCGATGACACTGTGGATCTGGTGGATATTCTGACGCAGATCCATGGTGTAAACACAGAACTTCAACACGTTCGGGAGAGTATTGATACCCAACTAGTGGAATTATTAGTTTTTCACGAAACTACTGAAGAGCGGTTGGAAAATTTACAAAAGGAAAATAAGGATCTTAAGACGGAGATTCAGATCATTCGACGGGTTGTTGCAAAGAAGAGTTCCAATAAAGAGAGGAAATGACAACCACGACCAAGACAATGCAGTCGAGCAAATTGACCACTTCTTGAATATAGCTTACGAAGAAGATACGGGCCTGTTGGTTGTTACATAAAATCTAACACATCATTTTATCTTAGTTTGGAACAGAATGTCCATAGAAAATAGAACTAATCTAGTTTTCCCAAGCTGTATTTCCCATATTAGTAATATATCTGTAAAGCCCCACAAGTATGGTGCTAATTGAAGAGTAGCAATATTTTGCAAATGAAGAATTGACAGAAAAACTATCGTAGTTCAGAAATTCCTATGGGTTGGTATTGGTTCTGTAATGGCTTGAAGGTTAAAATGACAAGGGTGTGTGTGATGATATATGCATTTATAGTAGGTAAAGGGCGGGCATGCTCGACTGAAAGGAGAGGAAAGCTTTTTCACTTTCGGCATGAGCGTCGAATCCGCGATCTCTCGGTTGCCGAGGTTCCTTTTCTTCCACCTCTTAAGATCCGCTATCTCTATGATTTGATCCTTCGCGTATCGGCCCTAGTCGTTTAAGTAGATTGGGTGGAAGATCGGCCATAAGAGTACTCCGGGATGTAAACTAGTGTTCTCAAGCATTACTCAATAGAGGTGTAAGGCTGACAGAAGTACCGAAACAACCACAATATGCACCACTGCCAATTGAAAAATAAATTCTAGTCATTTATGCAGCTATCAATAGATTCTGTGATCGAATGCCACTAGACAAAATTTCTCTATATGATGGGGTTAGTCCAGTTAATGTTAGTTTTGATTGGTCCTTGGCTAGTGTCGCTCCTATGTTAAACTCTCATTTTTGGAATTCAACACATCACTTCTTCAATGATATTTAAAACGTGCGAGGTTTGGGTATTACACCCACACTTATGTGGCCTATTTTAGAATTTTTATTCTTTTGTATAGTCGGGCTGCGATCTGAGAACATCGATGTTTTTTAACCAAAAATCGATTTTTCTGTCAAAGTCAATATTTAGAAGAAATTGGATTACTGATAACCAAGATTTACTTCACTTTCCCAACAATTTTAGAAGAATAGATCAAAGAATGGAAATGATTGACAAAGGAAAATAAGAAATGAACTGATAATCACTCCCCAAAATTAAGGCTTAAAGCTTGGAGAATAAAACAAAGAATAATAGTGTGGATTTCAATAATAATCGTAACCTGCCTTTACAAAATGAGATTTCTGTCCTTATATAGGAGCACACAATTATAACAGTCCCCACACTTAATTTAGGCTCATTAATGGTATTAATTATATTGATTGCCTGTTACTATATGTTACCGTAACAGGTATATTTATGACTAAAGATTACTTGTAACTGTACCGATTTCCCTTCCTTATTTACATCAAGTTTGTGTATCCTCCCTTCTTTGTAGCCTTCATCCATTTCGCTCCTATTTCTCCTTTAACAGCTGTCACGTCCGATTCTTTCCTCAATGTAGCCCCGTGGGTATTTTTCCCGTATCTCTTTAGCATTCTTTAATTCGTCTAATTAAGAGTGTCACTTGTCCTTGCATCGATGTTCCATGTATCATGCCCCATCAGCTTATTGATAGTCCATGTGTCATGTTTTTTTTTCCTACCAATACAGATTATTCTTTTGGCACTCGTAAAGGCTCTTGATTATTCCTAATGGTTTATGCAATGTTCTAGTTCTTTTGGCACTCGTAAAGGCTCTTGATTATTCCTAATGGTTTATGAAATGTTCTAGGTAGATGGTTTCATGTCACGCCTGGGGACCTTTATATTATTTTATGCTCGCGTCATTGATTGTATATTCTGTTGCATGACGGTATGGGCCGCACTGTTAGGGGCGGAGTTAAGTGGGTGGAAGGGGTTCAGCCGAATCCCCTTTATCAAAAATTACACTATCTATATAAGGTTAAATGTTTTTATGTATATATATTAAGTGTTGAAACCTTTTAGTTTCTTCGCGTATTTTTTTATTGAATCTCTTGGTGAAAATTTTGCTTCCACCAACTCTTGCATCCCTTATGTTTTTTCTTTTCATGTTATTCGGCAAGGATTACGGATTCGCTCTTGGGGGTTATGTTGTTGGGTGTCGATCACGTTACCACTATTCTTATGTTTTTTCCTTCAATAGGGATGCTTTCGATTGAACAACTTTCTCATGTTTAATAGCATGCATAAAATGAGTCTATTCCCAAGTCTTCTGTGTTAACTTCTGTGCCAGACTCTACCTTCCTTTTATAAATATGACAAGCATACTGTTATTGTACGTCTAAAATACTTTGTGTGACAGAACAAGCAAAATATATATACTTAGAAATGTCAAAATAAAAGTATACATGGAGAGTAAACGAACTAATTAATCCATGCCAAATATTTTCCTTAAATTTTTAATCTTACAAAAAAACATTTATTTATTTTATTTGGTCTATCATTGAATTATTATAAGAAGAGCTTTATAAAATGGCGAACTGTGGCACCAGAGACCAGAGAGAGAATATTTTCGGAACTGAGAATTAACTAGCGTTTAGCCATAGATTCTCAAATTTGTTTTGAAATGTCTGATTTGGGTGAAGTTTAGTTTGAAGATGAAAATGTATTTGGACATTAGTTTTCAAAACATATTTCACTTTTTTTGTTGAAACAATACGAAACATGACTTATACTCACAAGTTCTAAAAACTATTATAAATACCCAACAGTACCTTCATCAATAACATTCATTATCATTATCACAAACCATAATGCTGAACATAAATAAATTTGGTACAAAATTATTATTTTTATAATGAACTACATAATACACTATCAGATGATCGAGAAGTCGAAGCAACATTGTTACAAAATAATAAATGACAGGCTCTTTTATAAAATACAAAAGTTTGGGCCAATTTTTAAAATTTTTAAAAAATGTAATAGTAATATTTTGGGCCAAAACCAGCTCTTGGGATTTAGTTTTGGGATTTGAAAATTCGCCAAAATATGAATAAAATTTATGAACAAACATGTATTTGCCAAAAAATATTTGAAAAAAATTTAACAAAATCTATGGCCAACCGGTCCTTAGAATTTCAAAAAGAAGTACTCATATTTCGCCTCTTCTTCACTAATCTCCTCTATTCTCTCATATTTGCAATTTTTGTGTCTCTTCCTTCTAAGGATCAGCGACTCTGGCACCAACTTTTCTTCATCAGCTTATAAGGTTATATTTCAAATTCTTTTCTACTTTTTGTGTTTTTAATTTGTCCTGTTTTTTGGTGATATAGGATTTTGCTGCTTTGTTTCTCTTTTGGGGATTTTTTGTAGGACCATCTTCTTTTGAGGTTCTGCATCTACAGTAATGCTTTTGCTAACCCGCGCCCTTTGGCCATTCCTTGTAATCTTTCAAATTTCAATTGTTAGGGCTATTTGCAAGTTGCGCTAAGTCGAACTGGTTCCATTTCAAAGTGCTGTGAATTGAAGTTTGTCGAAAAACGTGTGTCTTTACTGTTTCATCGTGCCTTATATCAGAATAAATCTATATAATTGAGGGATATTGACCCCGGTGTGATGTGACAACCTCTTTAATCAGAATACACATTTTTCTAATTTCTCAAAATTTTAACTTGTTTTATATTTTTGCCGTTTACGTTTAGGTGCTATATGCCTTCTGGGAAATGAAAGAGTGTGTGGTTTCAAAGTTAAAGCATAGACATGCATTTTAATTAAAAGCAGTTGCCTATTGGGAAGTGAAAGAGCGTGTCCATTCAAGTGTCTCTTAATAAATTGAAGACTACTAAATGTGAACCCAACTTGTCGTTTTTCGGTGCCAATTCTTCAGCTTACTTCCTTTATCCGCTGATTCAATTGTAAACTTGCAGCCATCATTGTGAAGATGCTCCCAAGAAAGTCAACCATCAATCCAATCCATTTTTATGGTAATTAACAATATTTTATGAAATTCATTGACAATTATAGAATACATTCCATAATTTATGTGCTAGATTGTGTTGTACATAATTGAAATCTGTCATTTTATAGAGTTCAAATATACTTTTCAAACTTTATGAGTACATGTCTCATCTTCGTGTCAGGGAAAGACAGAAAATAATAAAACAGTTTATTATATAGTACTTAATTATTTTTAATGCAGGATTTAACACAATTAGTTTGCTTCCTCCTTTTGTTAAAGTATATTTTGTTAGCTGATTTTTCCTTTAATTGTTTTTTCTAATGTTCTGCTTTAAGAATTAGCGAAATGCATGAGCAACTAATGTGAGGCAATAATCATATTTTTAATTATAGGATTTATACAAGATTAGTTTTAGTTCTTTTTCTTATTTTAAGTTTGTAACTAATATTTTTTAAACTTAAATGGTAGGTAAATAATTTCCGGTTTTTATTCCTTAACGTGTGTGTCATTTTCTTTAATATAACGTTGCACTTACTCAATAAAATAAGAATCTCGATAAATGCATGTTTGGAATAATACATTATTTAATTTTTAACTTTAAATTGAGTTTATAAACAAAGGTTCAATTAATAAATAATATATATATATATATATATATATATAAAACAAAATTAGAATATTAGTATATAACAAAATTAAAGGTTCGCTTTCACGTTCAAAAAGAAGAAAAATAAGGAGAGAGAATATTTGACCACTCCTGCTATTTTTTGTTCCTCAAGAATATATTGATGATTTGATTCAAATTTTAATTTCATATACAATTATATAGTCATTTGTGCAATATGCGTTTACAAGAGAGAATATAAGAGTTTGGCCCTTTGTTTTTCTCAATCATAATATTCTATTCTCAAATTTATAGTTCTCTTAATTACTAGAAATCTTTATACCCTCCACGAACATGATTTCAACACAAAGGTTTCAAAATTATTTTGCAATGACAAGAGGCGGTAGTCTTCCCTAACGATTATTTGATGCTAATAAAAAATTTTGTATTTCATTTGTATGATTTTCCCCCCCAATATACAACTAATAAATTTAAATGTTTTAATTTGTGTAATTAGTAGCTTTAAAATGAAATTATGCAATTTTAATTCTAATTTTTTAAATTTTTTTAATCTCCTTAAATCTTTCTTTATTATATAAATAATTTCTATAAATTATTAAATAAATAGTTTATATAAAAATTATATAAACTATATATAGCATTGCATCAAAGTATTTGCTTTAAATAAATAAATTTATGAACTAACATGTGAATTAACCCAAATATGTATTGTTTAAAAGTGTTTTTTCCTTCAGGAAAAAAAAGTGATGATATAATTGCATTATTAGTCTGCTGACGTGTTTGGAAATTCACTAATGTATCGTGCGAAGCGTGAGTGATTTTACTAGTTCTTGTATATTGCTAAGTTGAGATCTAAAGGCAAAAACAAACAGAAAACGATTTGATTGGCTAATGAAAAGACAAGAAAAGCAACTGACTAGTTCTTTACTAGGAAATGGGAAGACTGAAACCTATTTTAAGAGGGAAATCTATGTTTACTTTTATATTTCTACTAGTTTCGCGATACGTGTGTTGCATGTGTATGCTTAATATGTAGTAAATAGTTTTGTATAAAAATAAAGCTTTGAATAAATAATTACATATAAAAGAAAAATGTTCAAGTTTCTTTAAATTATCATGTGGAGCATCGTTTAGTAACTTGTTTTGATCAATGTATGGGGTGAAATATGATATGACACGCGGTCGTCTAAAGGGAGGACACGTGGAACCCAAGACGGGGATGGCCGAAGATCGAACGCAGCCATTCCGCTTGTCACCGAAAAGGATAATGTTCATAAAGATGTGTTAAATGCTCTGCGCCCGGTAGCATTTAATAGGGAATATTCTGCAGCATCAAGAGCGACGGTCCGTTACAGAAAATTTAGCATTTATGTTCACGTTACATCTTCATCAGCGACCTTCATAATTGACATTAAAGGAGGACACGATCCTATGACCTCCTTCCCTAGACATAGCTATAAATAGTGAGCTCAGTTATCATTGTAATGAACACAGTTTTTCCTACTAAACTTATATTACATTCTATATAATCTTACTTTCTTGCTTTTTGATCTCATCATTACTGTGCCCGAAAATCCTGTTCTCAGAACTACCGTTTACGCTGTTTTTCAAGGCTAAGTATTGTATATTTCTTCAATTATTGTATTATTCTAGGATCAAATTAGTTCATTTGTCTAGAATCCACATAAAAATTCAACCGTACCATTTTACGGTTAAACAGTTTAGCGCCTACCGTGAGGCCTAGACAACCGTGCAATTAAATTGATACTTATTTTTTTTACTAACGCGATTTGATTATTTTTGTCTTAGAAAAAAATCACAAAAATAGCAGATAACACTGTTAACAATACGTACACGTACCAGGGAGAATCCAAATTACTATGAGAGTTCGTTACCCGGTTCCAGAAAGAAAGAATGTTGCTCCCGGCTGTCCCAGGCGAATGGGCAGCTGAAGTATTAACCAAAGGATTGAATCCGAGAAGCTCAAACGCGTCCCGGAAGCTGAAGGAGATCTTGCTTGAGTTTCAAGAAATAACTTGGGCAGATGTCCACAACCGGTACGAGTCAAAGATAAGGATCGAAGATGGCCAGGTCGGTTCCACATCATCGGCCAAAGGACGGGAGAAGAGTAGAGAAAAATCAAAGGATGAACGGGACGCGGACATACGGACTTCGAGGGGCCGGTTTTTCCCTACGAGCGGACCGAAGGTCGTGGCAGAAACTTTCGAACAACAAATAAGTTCATCGTTGACAGGGGGACCGATCGCGATCGAAACAATAGATCATTCCAAGATAAAGAGACGTCGAGGTCTCGGGATCCTTCTTACCCTAAGTTATCGGAATATAACTTCATCGTCAGTATAGTGGAGTTGGTGTCAGCCATGAGAAATATTAAAGAAGCACGATTCCTGAAACCTATAAGATCTGATTCCAACCAGAGGGATCCCAATTTATGGTGTGAATACCATGGGACGAACGGTCACTAGACAGGGGATTGCCGACACCTCTGGGAGGAGGTGGCAACACTATTGAAGAATGGTCACCTCAGAGAATTCTTGAGTGACCGAGCTAAGAACAATTATAGTCGTAACAGAGACTACGCGGAACCTTCGAAAGCAGGGAAGAACCCCAACATCAAACGATCAATATGATCTTAGGAGGGAATGAGATTAACGGGGTCACCTTTTCGGCAGCGAAGAAGACGAAAGTATCAATAACTCATAGTAAAAGACTCCGGGAAGACGGTATCACTTTTACAGAGAAGGATGCAGATGGATTGCTATTACCACACAACGACGCATTGGTAATTTCTTTAAATGTGTTAGATTTTAAGATTAATTGTGTTCTAGTAGATCCTGGAAGTTCGGCTAATATCATACAATGAAGAGTATTGGAGCAAGCTAAACTCACCGGAAGCATTATTCCGGCAACAAAGCTCCTCGCTGGATTCAACCTTGCGAGCGTAACGACTCGGGGAGAGATCTTGCTGCTCACGAATGCTGAAGGAGTAATGAAAACAACTCTCTTCGAAGTAGTAGATGGTGACATGGGAAACAACATAATCCTGGGAAGGCCATGGTTACACGAGATGAAAGTTGTACCCTCAACATATCACCAGTTGCTGAAGTTTCCAACGCCCGTAGGAATTAAGCAGATAAGAGGTAATAAACCGGCAACAAGGGAGATGAATGTAATCTAAGTTTCCAGTAGCAAAGGGAAGGAACACACATCATAGTAATAACAGGAACTGACACCTACTCCAGAGCTAGAAGGAGATAGCCCGGAAGCAGAGTCGTCAGAACGATATCAGGTGCCGAGATATTTACAAGTTCCAAAAGAAACGGATACAACGAAGTCTACGACGGAGGAACTGGAGCAAGTTGCATTGTTCGAGGAATTCTTAGAAAGAAAGTTCCATTTGGGGATAGGACTGCACCCGGAGCTCAGGTCTGGTTTTATTGAATTTCTTAAATTTAACGCTGATTGTTATGCATGGTCACACGAGGATATGACAAAGGGGAATAGAGGTAAACCCCAACAAAATCAAGGCCATAGAGGATATCCCGGATCAATTGTCGAACGTAAAGGTAGTCCAAAGGCTCACATGAAGATTAGCAGCTTTGAGCAGGTTCATTTTCCGGTCATCAGAAAAATGGCATCGCTTCTTCACACTGCTCAAAAAGAAGAAGAATTTCGAAGGGACACCGGAGTGCCAACAGGCTCTGAGGGATCTGAAGAACTACTTATCAAGCCCTCCATTGCTCTCAAAACCAAAAGAAGGTGAAACATTGCTAGTCTACCTCGCGGTTTCAGAAGTTGCGATAAATGCGGGTTTAGTACGGGAGGACGAATGTACGCAATTTTCCATTTATTACGTTAGCAAAATTTTAACGGGAGCAGAAACTCTCTACCCATATTTGGAAAAACTGGCCTTAGCTCTAGTAGTCGCCGCTCGAAATTTGAGGCCCTACTTCCAATGTCACCCGATAGCTGTGGTGACTACTTTCCCTTTGCGGAACATCCTCCATAAATCCGAGCTCTCGGGCAGATTGGCCAAATGGGACGTCGAAATGAGTGAGTTCGACATAGAATATAAACCAAGGACTGCAATTAAGTCGCAAGTCTTGGCTGACTTCGTGGCCGATTTCAGTTTAGGACTACTGTCTTTGGCAACCAAGGAGGCAGTAATGGTGTCAGAATCGACATCGGGGATCTAGACCTTATTTAAGGATAAAGCTTCCAATGTAAAGGGGTCTCGACTCGGAATAGTCTTAATCACGCCTTCGGGGGAAATCCTAAGTCAAGCCATCAGAACGATCCCCTTAACTAAAAAGGAAGCAAAGTATGAATCTTTGATTGCACGGCTCGAATTGTCTAGGTGACTCGATTTTGAGGTTATCGAAATTAAATATGACTCGCAGCTGGTGGTAAATCAGGTCTACGAGATCTTTGATACCAAAGAAGAACGTATGCAACAATACGTGGTAAAGGTCCAAGCTCTTTTGGCGTGATTCCGAGAATGGTCAATTACTTACATCCCGAGGGAGGATAACGTAGAAGCGGATGCATAAGCAAACTTAGGATCATCGACGAAAATAAAGGAATCAGAATTCAGGACGGTAGTACAACTGATGATCTCAGTTCTAGATACGGATGGTTATTATGAGATAAATTCGACTAGTCTGGTCTGGGACTGGAGAAATGAAATAATCAACTATCTCGAGCACGGGAAGTAACCCGAAGACCCCAAAGCATCACGGGAGTTATGTGCCAGAGCTGCACGTTATAGCTTCAAGAGAGGCCAATTGTTTAGAAAATCCTTCCAAGGCCTGCTGGCCTGATGCTTAGGAATGTCAGAAGCTAATTATGTCATGAGAGAAGTCCATGAAGGTCTATGCGGCAACACTCGGGCGCAAATTCTTTGGTGCTAAAATTGGTTCGGGTAGGATATTATTGGCCTCGCATGGAACAAGATGCCAAATCTTTCGTACAAAAATATGATAAGTGCCAACATTACACACCATTAGTACACCAACCAGCAGAACCCTTACATTCGGTTCTGTCCCCATGGCCGTTCACGAAATGGGGGATGGATATCATCGGATCGCTTCTACCGGCTCCCGGAAAGGTAAGGTTTCTTTTAATTTTGACTGACTATTTTTCTAAATGGGTGGAGGCAGGTCCTTATCATAAGATCGTGGAACGCGAAGTGGTCGATTTTCTGTGTGAAAATATAATTTGCAGATTCGGAATACCAAAATAAATAGCATGCGACAATGGGCCACAATTTATCTGTGCAAAAGTTACAAAGTTCCTCGAAGATTTGAACAGAAAATAGATCACATCTTCCCCTTATCATTCGAGCGCAAATGGTCAACAGAGTCAACAAACAAAGTAATTATTCAAAATCTCAAGAAAAGGTTGGAAGCGGCAAAAAGTAAATGGGCCGAAGAAGTACCTGGAGTTTTATGTGCCTACTGAACAACGGCCAAATCGAGTATAGGAGACTCTTTTTTCCCTTGTGTACGGCGCTGAAGCTCTAATCCCGGTGGAAGTAGGTGAACCCACTTTGAGATATTTTCGGGCAGATGAAGAATCGAACAACGAAGCGATGTTAATCAACTTGGAATTGCTCGAGGAACGCAGGGACTTGGCATATGTAATAATGGTAGCCCAAAAGCAGAGAATGGAGCGATATTATAATCGAAGAGCCAACTTCCGTTATTTCAAAGTAGGAGACTTGGTTATGAGGAAAGTAACCCAAAATACCTGGGAGCTCAACGCAAGTAATCTAAGTCCAACGTGGGAAGGTGTAATGACCCAAAAGGTCATCTTATATTTTAGAACTCTATTCTGCGCTCTTAAGCCTTAAAAATCTCATTTTTACCATTCTCGATTTGCGTACGCAGTCCGAGTATTGGCCCGGGAGGCTTATATGTTAAAAATTGATAAAAATAAGAATTTTTGCCTAAAAATTTTAGTTGGGTTGACTTCGATCAATATTTTTGGTAAACGGGCCCGGACCCGTATTTTGAAGTTCTCAGTGGGTCCGTATTGAAATATAGGACCTGGGCGTATGCCCGAAATCAAATTCGGAGGTCCCTAGCTCGAGTTATGAATTTTTGATAAAAATTAAATATTTGAAATTTAATGGTTTTTAAGAATTGGTTAATGTTTGACCTTGTTGATACCGGGTCCGTATTTTGGTTTCGGAGCCTGGTATAAGTCCAATATAATATTTATGACTTATCTGTGAAATTTGGTGAGAAACGGAGTTTGTTGGACGTGATTCGGACCTCCGGTTGTGAAGATAGAAATTTTAAAGTGTTCTTGAGAATTTCATTTGATTTGGTGCTAAATTCGTAGTTCTAGGTGTTATTTTGGCGATTTTATCGCATGAGCAAGTTCGTATGATATTTTTAGACTTGTGTGCATGTTTGGTTTGGAGCCCCGAGGGCTCGGATGAGTTTCGGATAGGCTACGGGATGTTTTGGACTTAGAAAATCTGGTATTTTGCTGCAGCATGTGTTCTGCTATGTCCTTCTTCGCGTTCGCAAAAGTACTCTTGCGAATGCGAAGAGTAAGATGGTCAGGCTGGAATTTTCTTCTTCGCGAACACGAAGGCTTGGTCGTGAACGTGAAGCGATGGGGGCGTTACCCTTCGCGAACGCGACCAGCTCATCGCGAACGCGACCAGCTCATCGCGAACGCGTAGTGTTAGGGACCTGGGGGAGGGAGTCAGTAATCCTTTATCGGGAACGCGAGCATGGTCTCGTGAATGCGAAGGCCACAGGGAGTAGCCTTCGCAAAGCGAAGGAGGACTTGCGAATACGAAGGCTTGGCAATTCTGCTCTTCACGAACGCGACAGTGTCCTCGCGAACGCAATGAACACTGTCGCCCAATTCATAAAACAGTCCCAAAACAGGACTTAAGCCATTTCTTCAACTTTTCAAAAACCAAACGGGCTAGAGGCAATTTACAAGAGATGTTTTCTTCCCCAAAGTGTTGGTAAGTGATTCTAAACCATTTTCTTTCAATTACCCATTACATTTCATGAATTTTCAACCTAAAATCTAGAGTTTTCATGGTAGAATTGGGGGTTTTGGGTAGAAACTAGGGATTTCGGAAATTTGGGGATTTAGACCTCAAATTGAGGTCGGATTCCAAAACTAATTATATATCCGGGTTCGGAGGTGAATGGGTAAATGGATTTTTGGTCCGAACCTCGGGTTTTGACCAAGCGGGCCCGAGGTCGATTTTAGACTTTTTGGATGAAAATTTGGGAAATCTAAATTTATGCAATGTAATTGATTCCTTTAGCATTATTTGATATTATTGAGTCATTTTGAATAGATACGAGTGATTTGGAGGTGAATTCTAGAGGAAAAGTTGTGATTGAGTATTGAGTGGCCTTCGGAGTGAGGTAAGTGTTATGGTTAACCATGACTTGAGGGAATTAGGAACCTTAGACTATTTTCTATGTGAAATTCATGTGAGCGGCATATATGTGAGGTGACGAGTACTTATGCGCCGCCAATTTACCTGTTCTCCCTGTTTCTCTCGTTTTTCTTATATTGTCTCTTTCCCATGCATAATTGCTATGGGTTTAGACTAATGTAGTTAAATTAATCGTTCTTATCATGTTTACGGATCTTCTGGTGATAATTGAGTATTTATTTCGAAGTTGAGATTGATATTGTAGAATCAAATGTTAAAGTAAGGCTTGTACTTATTATTCTATCTCTCTGTTGTTATTTATTCATTGCATTATGGTAAGGGAGAGTGTTAATGCATGAAGGGTGATGTCGTGCCATATTGTGAGTGTTAATGCACGAAGGGTGATGCCGTGCCATATTGTGAGTGTTAATGCACGAAGGGTGATGTCGTGCCATGATATGAGAGTTAATGCACGAAGGGTGATGCCGTGCCGTTTCTATTGATTTTATGGTGAGATTCAGAGTAAAAGCACGAAGGGTGATGCCGTGCATTTTTCCTTTACTGTATTCGTTGTTCCTGTTGATTCATAGTATATTGGTTGTTCGAGTTATCATTCTGTCATAGTTCTTTATCTTATATTTCCCTCAGTATGTTTCCCCCTCCCGATATTTCCTGTTTAGCCCTTCATTAATGTTATTTGTATATAGACTGTTAAATTGTATAAGTTGATTTGTAGGTGCCTTGCCTTAGCCTCGTCACTACTTCATCGAGGTTAGGCTCGACACTTACCAGTACATGGGGTCGGTTGTACTGATATTGCACTCTATACTTTCTGTGCATATTTTGGTACCGACTCGGGTTGATCGAGATTTTAGCTGTTAGACCCGCTATTCGGAGATTCAAGGTAGATCTGTCGGCATTCACAGACCTTGAAGTCCCAGCCTATCTTTTCTGTTATACTGTTTCTTTCATTCAAACAATTGTATTTTTGTCAGACTATTACTTGTAGTAAATTCTAGAATGCTCGTGAATTATGACTCCAGATCCGGGTAGTAGTAATTAAATGCAGTCTTTATATTATTTTGCACTCACTATATTTTATCTTAGCTAATTATTGTTATTTACTGAATGGAATAAGTATCGGTTTAAATGATTTTCTAACATTGGCTTGCCTAGCAAGTGAAATGTAAGGCGCCATCACGGTCCTGACGGTGGGAATTCCGGGTCGTGACAAGTTGGTATCAGAGCACTAGGTTGCCTAGGTCTCACGATTCACGAGCAAGCTTAGTAGAGTCTGGAGGATCGATACAGAGACGTCTATGCTTATCTTCCAGAGGCTATGAAGTTTAGGATCAAATTTCACTTCTATTCTTCTCTGTCGTGCGATGTTATTTTCTCAATACTGATTGAACTCTTATACTCTTATTCTCTCGCAGATGGCGAGAACACATACCGCTTCCTCATTTGAGCAGTAACCAGAGCCTCCAGTGGCAGCTCCTACGAGGGGCAGAGGTCGAGGTCGAGGCCGAGGCAGGGGCAGGGCTCAGCCCAGAGCCTGAGCAGCAGCCCCAGTAGTGGAGCCTCAGATAGAGCTTGACGAGGAGGTTCTAGCCCAGACTGTTCTTGTAGACCAGCTCAGGTTCCGGAGTGGTTCATTGCCACCCCGGTACTCTAGGACGCTTTGGTCTATTTGGTGGGCCTTATGGAGAGTGTGGCCCAGATTGGCACATTTCCCATGGTACCAGCCGTCTCTCAGGCTGGAAGAAGTGCCCAAACTCCCCCTACTCCTGCTCCGGAGTAGATAGCTCCCCAGTATCAGGCTTCAGCAGCTCATCCAGTCGGAGTAGTTCAGCCGGTTGTTGCGCCACAGACCGATGATGGGTCAGCTATGTCTTCTGAGGCTTTGTGGAGGTTGGACAGGTTTACCAAGCTCTTCCCAGTTTACTTCAATGGTGCTACTTCAGAGGATCCCCAAGAGTATCTTGACAGCTGTCATGAGGTGCTAGGGAACATGGGTATAGTGGAGACCAGTGGGGTCGATTTTGCTGCATTTCAGATGACTGGTTCTGCCAAGAAATGGTGGAGAGATTATTTGTTGACCATACTAGCTGGGTCGCCTGCTCTTACTTGGGACCCGTTTTCTCAGCTCTTCCTAGAGAAGTTTCTGCCTATCACATTGAGAGAGGAGCGTCGCCGTCAGTTCGAGTGTCTCCAGCAGGGAAGTCTGACTGTTACTCAGTATGAGACCCGTTTTGTGGATTTTGCCCGTCATGCTATTCTTCTGCTTCCCACCGAGAGAGAGAGAAGGTGAGTAGGTTTATTGACAGACTTGCTCAGCCTATCAGATTGCAGATGGCTAAGAAGACTGGGAGTGATATTCTTTTTTCAGGCGGCTCCTAATATCGCCAGACGAGTCGAGATAGTTCTTGATCAGGGAGGTCAGGGGTCTGACAAAAGACCTCGTCATTCCGGTGAGTTCAGCGGTGCCTCATCTAGAGGCAGGAGTACTTTTGGTAGAGGCCATCCTCCCAGGCCATTTCATTCAGCACTCCAGGCATCCCACGGTACCTCAGGTGGTCGTGGTCCTCATATGCCTTATTCCGACCAGCTAGCCTACAGTGCACCACCAACTCCTATTAGTGCACCTCCAATCCAGAGTTATTAGGGTGGTTACTCAGGTCGACAGGTTCAGTTTCAGGGTCAACAGTCTTAGAAGCCGAGGTCATGTTATACTTGTGGTGATCAGAGGCATATTGCTAGATTTTTCCCTCAGGCAACGGGCAGTTCACAGCATCAGAGTTCTCGTGCCATGGTTGCTGCACCACCTACTCAGCCAGCCAGAGGCAGGGGTCAGGCAGCCAGAGGTAGAGGCCAGACTGTTAGAGGTAGAGGTCAGGTCGTTAGAGGTGGAGACCAGCCAGTTAGAGGGCGTCCCAGGGACGTAGTTCAGAGTGGTGGGGCCCATCCCCGGTGTAATGCTTTCCCAGCTAGGCCTGAGGCTAAGTCATCTGACGCTGTTATCACAGGTACTGTTTCAGTTTGCGGTAGAGATGCTTCAGTTTTATTTGATCCGGGATCTACTTACTCCTATGTGTCATCCTATTTTGCTTCATATTTGGTTGTGCCCCGTGATTCTTTGAGTGTTCCTGTGTATGTGTCCACACTAGTGGGAGATGCTACTGTTGTAGATCATATTTATCGTTCGTGTGTGGTCACCATTGGGAGTTTTGAGACTCATGTAGATCTTCTATTTCTCGATATGGTTGATTTTGATGTCATACTGGGTATGGATTGGCTGTCACCTTATCATGCTATATTAGATTGTCACAGCAAGACAGTGACCTTAGGCTTGCAGGGGTTGCCTCGATTACAGTGGAAAGGGACTCTTGGCCATTCTATCAACATGGTTATCTCTTATGTGAAGGCTCGACATATGGTCGAGAAGGGGTGTCTAGCTTACTTGGCTTATGTCCGCGATTCTAGTGCGGAGGTTCCTTCCATGTATTCAGTGCCGGTTGTTCGTGAGTTTCCAGAGGTATTTTTTGCAGACCTTTCGGGGATGCCACCCGACAGGGATATTGATTTATGCATTGATTTGGCTCCGAGCACTCAACCTATTTCCACTCCTCCATACCGCATGGCCCCACAAGAGTTGAAAGAATTGAAGGAACAGTTGCAAGAATTGCTTGATAAGGGCTTTATTAGACCTAGTGTCTCGCCCTGGGGTGCACCTGTGTTGTTTGTGAAGAAGAAAGATGGATCGATGAGGATGTGTATAGATTATCGACAGTTGAACAAGGCCACTATCAAAAACAAATATTCGTTACCAAGAATTGATGACTTATTTGACCAGGTTCAGGGTGCCAAGGTATTTTTGAAGATTGATTTGAGATCTAGCTACTATCAGTTGAGGATTAGGGAATCCAACGTTCCTAAGATAGCTTTTCAGACTCGGTATGGGCATTATGAGTTTCTAGTGATGTTATTTGGGTTGAAAAATGCCCCAGCAGCATTCATAGATTTGATGAACCGGGTGTTCAAGCCCTATTTGGATTCCTTTGTGATTGTGTTTATTGATGATATCTTGATCTACTCCCGCAGTTGAGAGGAGCATGAGCAACATCTCAGGATTGTGCTTCAGACTCTGAAAGGCAACCGATTATATGCTATGTTCTCAAAATGCGAGTTTTAGTTGAGTTCAGTTGCTTTCTTGGGTCATGTTGTATCAGCAGAGGGTATTCAGGTGGATCCTAAGAAGATTAAGGCAGTCTAAAACTGGCCTAGACCCACATCAGCTATAGAGATCCGTAGTTTCTTGGGTTTGGCGGGATACTACCGTCGATTCGTGGAGGGGTTTTCATCCATAGAAGCCCCGTTGACTATGTTGACCCAGAAGGGTTTCCCGTTTAGGTGGTCAGACGAGTGTGAGGCGAGCTTCCAGAAGCTCAAGACAACTTTGACTACGACACCGGTATTAGTGTTACCCTCAGGTTCAGGATCTTATACAGTATATTATGACGTATCTCGTATTGGTCTGGGTGCATTATTGATGCAGGGTGGCAAGGTTATTGCATATGCTTTGCGGTAACTGAAGGTTCACGAGAAGAATTACCATGTTCATGATCTAGAGTTGGCAGCCATTATTCACGCGTTGAAGATTTGGAGGCACTATATTTACGGCGTATCATGTGAGGTATTCACTGATCATCAGAGCTTGCGATATTTGTTCAAGAAGAAGGAGCTAAATTTGAGGAAATGAGGTGGTTGGAGCTATTGAAAGATTGTGATATCACCATCTTATATCATCCCTGGAAGGCCAACATGGTGGTCGATGCCTTAAGTCGGAGGTTAGTGAGTATGGGCAGCCTTGCGTATATTCCAGTCGATGAGAGACCCCTTGCACTAGATGTTCAGGCTTTGGCCAATCTGTTCGTGAGGTTGGATGTTTCTGAGCCCAGCTGTGTTCTAGCTTGTACAATTGCTCGGTCTTCTTTGTTTGAGTGCATCAGAGATCGGCAGTATGATGACCCTCATTTGCTTGTCCTTAGGGACATGGTGCGGCACGGTGATGCCAAGTAGGTTACGGTAGGAGATGATGGAGTTTTGAGGATGCAGGGTCGTGTTTGTGTGCCTAATGTGGATGGACTTTGTGAGTTGATTCTTGAGGAGGCCCATAGTTCTTGGTATTCTATTCATCCGGGCGCCGCCAAGATGTACCAGGATTTACGACAGCATTATTGGTGGAGGAGAATGAAGAAAGACATATATGCTTATGTAGCTCGGTGTCTAAATTGCCAGAAAGTAAAGTACGAGCATCAGAGACCTCGTGGTTTGCTTTAGAAGATAAAGATTCCTGAGTGAAAGTGGGAGCGTATCACTATGGATTTCATTGTTGGACTCCCACAGACTCAGAGGAAGTTCGATGCCGTTTGGGTCATTGTGGACAGGCTGACTAAATCAGCGCATTTCATTCATGTGGCTGTTACCTATTCCTTGGAGTGGTTGCCAGAGATTTACATCCGCGAGATCGTCCATCTTCACGGTGTGTCCGTGTCTATCATTTCTGATCGAGGTATGCAGTTCTCCTCGCACTTCTAGAGGGCAGTACAACGTGAGTTGGGCACGCGGGTTGAGTTGAGCATAACGTTTCATCCTCGGACGGACGGACAATCCGAGCGCACTATTCAGATCTTGGAGGATATGCTCTACGCACGTGTCTTAGACTTCGGAGGATCGTGGGATCAGTTCTTGCCGCTTGCAGAGTTTGCCTACAACAACAGCTACCAGTCGAGCATTCAGATGGCTCCCTATGAGGCATTATATGGTAGGCGGTCTCGATCGCCAGTTGGGTGGTTCGAGCCGGGGGAGGCTCGGTTATTGGGCACAGACTTAGTACAGGATGCTTTGGATAAGGTTAAGATTATTCAGGGTTGACTTCGCACAGCTCAGTCCAGGCAGAAGAGTTATGCCGACCGCAGAGTTCGTGATGTTGCATTCATGGTCGGGGAGAGAGTGTTGCTTTGGGTATCACCCATGAAGGGTGTAATGAGGTTCGGAAAGAAGGGCAAGTTGAGCCCTAGGTATATCCGGACCTTTTGAGATTCTGGAGAGAGTGGGAGAGGTGGCTTACAGGCTTGCGTTGCCACCTAGTTTAGCAGCTGTTCATCCGGTATTCCATGTGTCCATGCTTCAAAAGTATCACGGCGATCCGTCCCATGTGTTGGATTTCAGCTCTGTCTTGTTGGACAAGGATTTGACTTACGAGGAGGAGCCGATGGTTATTCTAGCCCGATAGTTTTGCTAGTTGAGATTAAAGAGTTATCCTTCAGTTGACAGCTACTTGGGAGTCCGAGTCGGACATGCGAAGTAGATATCCACATCTTTTCACCTGCCCAGGTACTTTTCTATGTCTGTTCGAGGACGAACGGTTGTTTTAGAGGTGGAAAATGTGATGACCCAAAAGGTTATCTTATATTTTAGAACTCTATTTTGCGCTCTTAAGCCTTAAAAATCTCCATTTTACCCTCCTCGATTTGCGTGCACAGTCAGGGTATTGGCCCGGGAGGCTTATATGTTACAAACTGATAAAAATAAGAATTTTTGCCTAAAAACTTCAGTTGGGTTGACTTCGATCAACATTTTTAGTAAACGAGCCCGGATCCATGTTTTGATGGCCCGGTGGGTCCGTATCCAAATATGTTACCTGGGCGTATGTCCGGAATCGAATTCGAAGGTCCCTAGCTCGAGTTATGAATTTTTGATGAAAATTAAAAGTTTGAAATTTAATGGTTTTTAAGAATTGGTTAATATTTGGCCTTGTTGATACCGGGTCAGTATTTTGGTTCTGGAGCCCGGTATAGGTCCAATATAATAGTTATGACTTATTTGTGAAATTTGGTGAGAAACGGAGTTGGTTGGACATGATTCTGACGTCCGATTGTGAAGATAAAAATTTTAAAGTATTCTTGAGAATTTTATTTGATTTGGTGCTAAATTCGTAGTTCTAAGTTTTATTTTGGCGATTTGATCACGCGAGCAAGTTCATATGATATTTTTAGACTTGTGTGCATGTTTGGTTTGGAGCCCCGAGGGCTCGAGTGAGTTTCGGGTAGGCTACGGAGTGATTTGGACTTAGAAAATCTGGTATTTTGCTGCAGCAGGTGTTCTTCTATGTCCTTCTTCGCGTTCGCGAAGGTACTCTCGCGAACGCGAAGAGTAAGCTGGTCAGGCTAGAATTTCTTCTTCGTGAACGCGAAGGCTTGGTCGCGAGCGCGAAGCAATAGGGGCGTTACCCTTCGCGAACGCGACCAGCTCATCACGAGCGCGTAGTGTTAGGGACCTGGGGGAGGGAGTCAGTAATCCTTCATCGCGAATGCGAGCATGGTCTCGAGAACGCGAAGGCCAGGGGGGAGTAGCCTTCCCGAACGAGAAGGAGGACTCGCGAACGCGAAGGCCAGGGGGAGTAGCCTTCGCGAACGCGAAGGAGGACTCACGAACGCGAAGGAGGACTCGTGAACGCGAAGGCTTGGCAATTCTGCTCTTCGCGAACGCGATGAACACTGTCGCGCAGTTCATAAAACAGTTCCAAAACAGGACTTAAGCCATTTCTTCAACTTTTAAAAAACCAAACGGGCTAGAGGCGATTTTCAAGAGATATGTTCTTCCCCAAAGTGTTGGTAAGTGATTCTAAACCATTTTCTTTCAATTACTCATTACATTTCATGAATTTTCAACCTAAAATCTATAGTTTTAATGGTAGAATTGGGGGTTTTGGGTAGAAACTAGAGATTTCTGAAATTTGGGGATTTAGACCTCAAATTGAGGTTGGATTCCAAAACCAATTATATATCCGGGCTCGGGGGTGAATGGGTAAATGGATTTTTGGTCCGAACCTCAGGTTTTGAGCAAGCGTGCCCGGGGTCGATTTTTGACTTTTTGGAGGAAAATTTGAGCAATCTAAATTTATGCAATGTAATTGAATCCTTTAGCAATATTTGATATTATTGAGTCATTTTTGAATAGATACGAGTGGTTTGGAGGTGAATTCTAGAGGAAAATTTATGATTGAGTATTGTGTGGCCTTCGGAGCGAAGTAAGTATCGTGGTTAACCCTGACTTGAGGGAATTAGGAACCTCAGACTATTTGCTATGTAAAATTCATGTGAGCGGCGTATATGTGAGGTGACGAGTACTTATGCACCGCCAATTTACCTGTTCTCCCCGTTTCTCTCGTTTTTCTTATATTGTCTCTTTCTCATGCCTAATTTCTGCGGGTTTAGACTAATGTTGTTAAATTAATCATTCTTATGATGTTTACGGATCTTCTGGTGATAATTGAGTATTTATTTCGAAGTTGAGATTGATATTGTGCAATCAAATATTGAAGTAAGGCTTGTACTTATTATTCTATCTCCCTGTTGTTATTTATTCATTGCATTATGGTAAGAGAGAGTGTTAATGCACGAAGGGTAATGCCGTGCCATATTGTAAGTGTTAATGCATGAAGGGTGATGCCGTACCATATTGTGAGTGTTAATGCAGGAAGGGTGATGCCGTGCCATATTGTGAGTGTTAATACACAAAGGGTGATGTTGTGCCATGATATGAGAGTTAATGCAAGAAGGGTGATGCCGCGCCATATTGTGAGTGTTAATGCACGAAGGGTGATGCCGTGCCATGATATGAGAGTTAATGTATGAAGGGTGATGCCGTGCCATTTCTATTGATTTTATGGTGAGATTGAGAGTAAAAGCACGAAGGGTGATGCCGTGCATTTTTCCTTTACTGTATTCGCTGTTCATGTTGATACATAGTATATTGGTTGTTCCAGTTATCATTTTGTCGTAGTTCTTTATCTCGTATTTCCCTCAGCATGTTTCCCCCTCCCGATATTTCCTGTCTAGCCTTCATTAATGTTATTTGTATATACACTATTAAATTGTACAAGTTGATTTATAGGTGCCTTGCCTTAACCTCGTCACTACTTCGTTGAGGTTAGGCTCGACACTTATCAATACATGGGGTCAGTTGTAGTGATACTACATTATGTACTTTTTGTGCAGATTTTGGCACCTACTCGGGTTGATCGAGATTTTAGCTGTTGGACCCGCTATCCGGAGACTCAAGATAGATCTGTCGGCGTTCACAGACCTTGAAGTCCCCGTCTATCTTTTCTGTTGTATTATTTCTTTCATTCAAATAGTTGTATTTTTCTCTGACTATTACTTGTAGTAAATTCTAGAATACTCGTGAATTGTGACTCTAGATCCGGGTATTAGTAATTAAATGCAATCTTTATATTTTTCTGCACTCACTATATTTCATCTTAGCTAATTGTTGTTATTTACTGAATAGAATAAGGATCGGTTTAAATGATTCTCTAATGTTGGCTTGCCTAGCAAGCAAAATGTTAGGTGCCATCACGGTCCCGACGGTAAGAATTTTGGGTCGTGACAGAAGGTCCCTACCGGATTTCAGCTATCACTGGGAAAGGATCATACGAGTTGGAGAACTAGAATGGAGACAAGTTTCCTAGCAACTGGAATGTGGCACACCTAAAAAGGTATTATTACTGATGAACATCATTCAACCGGAAAGTATGTGCTGCACTCTTTTTCCCTTCGTCCAGTTTTTGTCCCAATTGGATTTTTTTGGCAAGGTTTTTAATGTGACAGCAACAGAGAGCATACTACGAAGACAACAACAATAAGACCTTTGATAGCAAGGCAAACAAGAAAGATTACACTCGGGGACGGTTAGATAATCTTTGGTTCGATAGCAAATTTCCACTGGGAAGTTAAGTTTGCTACCGAACAAAGGTTACCAAACCGTTCACGAGCACAAACCACTAGAGAGTTGTTAGATATTTCTTCGCTCGATAGCATAAATTCCTGAGGGGAAGTAAAGTTGTGTTACCAAGTTGAGGATTATCTAGAAATTCATTAGTTGAATTTTTGAAGATACAAGACTTCTAGTGTTACAATTCGCACTCTTCGCATTCGAACACTAGGGGGAATGATATGAGGATACGGCAAAAACGACTGCCACGTCAACCGGGGAACGAAAATTCGAAAACTAAATGCATCATCGGGACCGGGGACTGCTCAGCCATCCCCATAGAAACAAGTTGTACAAGATAGCCACAAGTAATGGCAATTTCTTTTCAGCATAGCAAGTGCTTATGTAGTTTTTGAAAATAGAAAGAATAAAATGAAATCCTTTTTTTTATCTTGTTTCTTGTCTGAACGATGAATAAACTTTGACATTTGAAAGTTAAACAAATGCTTCAAATGTTAGTGTCGTAATGAACATGAGACGTCCTCTTCAAGAGCACTGTAAACATAAGAGGGCCCTCTCTTATAAAAACCCTCACATTAAAGGGTTGATTCCGGAAGAATCTATGTCCCGGAATCAAAAATTTCTTTAGGGAAAAATAAACTCGAAGCCACATATGAAAAGGACGCAAAAAGTAAACTTGCGCAAATACTTATAAAGACCCTCACGTTAAAGGGTTGATTCCGGAAGAATCTATGCCAGAAATCAAAAATGCCTTCGAGGAAAAATACACCCGAAGCCATATATGAAACGAACGCGAAAATTAAACTTACACAAATACTTATAGAAACCCTCACATAAAAAGGATAATGCTCGGAACCAAAATGCTTCGAGGAAAAAACATTCAAGACTACACATAGTAAAGTGCGAACAGAGAAACGTGCCCTGAACTCTTAAGCAAATGCAAAGATTAAATACTTGCATGGATATTCAAACGAAAGTAAGACTCAAACGATACTTGAGCAAAAATATGCCTTTATTTACAAGAATGTTCTAAAACAGTAAAAGTTCAAAATGGAAAAAAGAAAAGAAAAGCTAAACTGTAGCGCCTCCGGAATCGGGAGGAAGAGAAGTGTCCACAATCCCGAAAGAGGTAGGCGACCCCACCAATGGCTCGACATTTTCTCTAGTTTGTTCTTAAACATCATCACCTTCAGATCCCTCTTCAGTTTCCAAAAACTCTGAACCGGAACCAAAAGAACCAGGAGCATCAGACTATGCCGGGAGTTCATTTTTAGCAGCTAACTTAAGCTCCCGGGCCTTAGCAATTTCGATATCAAAGTCGATGATACCAACTTTAGCCTCTTCCAAGGTTTTTCTCCTCATGCTGTACATGGCATAAGTTTTTTCAACAAGGAGGGAAGTCGCTCGGGGCTTAGGTTCTTCTTTGAGTTGGGTAACCTCGACAGAAAGGCTTTCCCGGGCAGACCTAGCAGATTTGAGGCTGACGTCAAGGTCGCGGACAGTTAAACTAAAGAGCCTATTATGATCGGTAGTTTTATTGTACTTCTCTACTAGCTGGGCGTGTTTCTCGCCCACAGCAGCAAATTTTTCGAGTTTGGAATTCAATTCTGCCTCTAAGTTAGTTACTGTTTTGGCAACAACAGCCTCACGCTCGGTTGCAGCAAGAGTGGCGTACTGGACTTCAGCCCATTTGGCCTTAGCTTCATCAAAACTAACCCTAAGCGGGCCAATTTCATGGCTAAGGGTTACCACCTCTTGCTGCAAGCGAGCCTCCAAAATAACGGTCTCAGTAGCTTTGGTTTCCAGTTCCGAGAGGCGGAGAACAATCTGCTCTCATTCCACCAAAAGCGGATTCCATTCAGAAGTAAGTTCTTCCTTCTCACGGATCAACCTTTGAAGGCCCTTAGAAGCCAGAAAGTTGGCCTACAAAACAAGATGAAGTAAAACTTAGAATTTATTCATACCAAAGTAAAAGAAGTAATGAAGTAAGAAAAGAATGTGCCACTACGGCGTTATGCATGGCATTGTTCAACAAGCACTCTCCCAAGAGTGCCTGAATAGTTTCCAGTCCTTTTCTGAAGCCAAAGATTTCAGATAATTAGCAAGATCCAATGGCGGGGATAGCAAGTTGCATCCAGTAGTGACCGAAAGAGTAACGTTCCTCCTCATTTGTGGATCTTCAGAAGGGGCAGCATAATTTTGCCCCAAAATCCCATGAACTGGGGACTTTGGAAGAGGAACACTTTCTTCATGGTTAGATACAGCCGATGGAGGTAATGTAGCAACTTTTGGTGGAAGAGTAGATGAAGATGGAAGTGATGTAGCAATGGCAAGTGTTGGTGAATGTGGAGATAAAGCTGATGGAGTTGAAGAGTGAGAAGCAGCTGCATCAAATGTTGTGTTAACTGTTGGATGCTCAGCCCCGCAGCACCGGTTACAATAATTGGGGCTCGAAAATGGGAGTTGGCATTTTCTAAAAAATCAAATTCTCCCTAAAGTGTCGAGACATCGTATTCAGTTGGTGTAACTATCTCAACAGGCCGAGCATCCTGTTGAGATGATGAGAATCGATGCCTTCTATGTAGAGAAGCTCCCTCATCACTAGCTTCTTTTTCGTCGTCAATCATCACAGTGTCTATGACCGGCCCATAAGGAGGACCAGTCGTCATCGCTACCGGAGATGGTTTGGGGGCATCAGTCTTTGCCCTCTTATTCTTCTCCCCGATCACAGAGGAACGTCTTCTCTTTGGCTGCTTATCCTCTGGCCGGGGACTCCATAAAGAGGTGTTTGCCCCCGAAACAGGCACGGAGATACCTGTTCGAGTAAGTGGTTCCTGAAGCTTCCTTGCTGTATCAGTAGGATCAGCCAAAATGTCCTCTCCGGGGACAGCAACAGAGCCCGCAGGTAGACCTAGTTTCGTGAACAAGTCAGAAGGATTCAACCAAGTTATCCATATACAAAAAAATGGAAGCAAGGTAAACTGGAAATTCCAGTGATTTTTGGCCTTCTACCCGTATTTAAGGGCCAGTTCTTTTCACAAATGAGTTTCAGATGTCGTGACGTCCAAGATCTTCTGAACTCACCGGTCCAAACCTTTCACCACCAGTGGGATCCATCAAGTTTCTTAAACACACGAAGTGTGAAGAGTTGATACGGCCATAAAAGAATATCAAATAAAAAGAAATACTAAACAAAGAGCTTATGAGTGCGGTTCTAAGCGACCGGAAAGGATGAAGCCATTGTCGGAATAATGTTATTAGTGGCGACTGCAACGAACCGTTCTATCCACCCACGGTCATTGTCATCATCCATGCTAGACAGCAAAGCATGGTGGCCACACTTACAGAGGTTTATCGTTCCCCGCAGAAGATTTTGGGAGAATAGAAATTCATCATATGAGTTAAGGTTAGCTCCTCTCTAGTTTCCTGGCACAAGCAACAAAGACAAGTGACCGTCCTCCACACTGAAGGACTTACCTATGCCAAACACACTTGGTAGCGAAGGCAAAACTCCGCAATCACGGAATCAAGCTCTCCACTCAAATAAAATGCACCCAAAGTAAAGGGATACGTGTAAAAGTATGTGAAACCTTCCTTGGGAAGGGTCACTCGCTCCGATAGATCAGGAGCAATGATATCCAACTCATGGCAGTGGCAGTCTTCCTTCGTAGCAGGAATACTGGAAAGAAGAATGGAAGAAGGGTACCTACTAATAATCCATGTACGAGGGTTAGCCGTAGGAATTTCTCTTCATGGTCTTTTATGGTACTGCATTTTCTTGGAATGATGGAATCCACCGTTGGAGGAGAAAAGTCCCTGGCTTTGTTCTTGTTCTTTGAAGAACAAACACGCTTGGATGAAGAAGCCATTGAAAAAGAAGAAGGAAAAGGTTTTGTGTTTGAAGAGAAATAGAGAAAGAATGGACAACAAAGATGCAAATCAGAAGCTCGAGAAATTATGAAACGCAAAGGTAAAGAATGTCGCGTACAAGTAAAATTTTGGCAACTAAATTCGTGGCCATGATCACCTCGATAATCGGTAAAAGTTGTGTTGAATAATGGGATGACACGTGTTTGGAGTATTAAATGCGAAAAGATGTGCGTCTAATCAACTGTCAGGAACCTTCAGAGGGAGATATAGTAATTTCCGCCAAAAAAAGTGTTTCTAGCAACTTTCGGGTAACACAAAAGTGATGTCACCGGAAAGCAGGGGGACTATCTGTATAAGGTGAAATATGATATGATACGCGGTCGTCTAAAGGGAGGACACGTAGAACCCAAGACGGGGATGGCCGAAGACCGAACGCAGCCATTCTGCTTGTCACCGGAAAAGATAACGTTCATAAAGGTGTGTTAAATGCTCTGCGCCCGGTAGCATTTAATAGGAAATATTCTGCAGCATTAGGAGCGACGATCCGTTATAGAAAATTTGACAATTATGTTCACCGTTACGTCTTCATCAATGACCCTCATAATTGACATTAATGGAAGACACGATCCTATGACCTCCTTCCCTAGCATAGTTATAAATAGTGAGCTCAGTTATCATTATAATGGATACGATTTTTCTGGCTAAACTTATATTAAATTCTATACAAAGGTTAATACAATCTTACTTTCTTGCTTTTTGATCTCATCATTACTATGTCCGAAAATCCTATTCCATGAACTACCGTTTATACTGCTTTTCAAGGCTAAGTATTGTATATTTCTTCAATTATTACATTATTCCAGGATCAAATTAGTTCACTCTTCTAGAAACTACGTATAAATTCAACTGTACCATTTTACGGGTAAACAATCAAGATGATTGAATATTGTCTTAACCTATGATGATGAATAATCAAAGTTTAATTAGATACACATGTGATTTTTTTCTTATTTTGATTTTAGAATATACAAACATGTAATAACACTACTAAAAAAAACTGGTTTTAGCGATGGACAAATTCTGTAGCTAAATAGAAAAATTCGTCGCTAAGATATTAGCGACGAATTAGCGACATATTATCAAAAAATTCTGCTAGCTACGGATGATTTAGCGATAGATTAGCAATGACGTTCATAGCTAATTCCAGGTTTTTTTGTAGTGTAAGACGTGTTTCACCTAATACTTCTTCATATACGATACTCTTGGTATATGTTCTTTTGATCCTTTACGCTTGCTCTGTCTCACCAAGACTTTATTGACATTTAAAGAAACTCCCAAGATCACCTTTCATCATTTTGAGCTTGCACTTTTGTCTTTAAATTTTAAGATATACCTCACACACATATTTTAACAATATATGTAGTTTAAAAAGTTTGTACTAATTGACACGAAGTACACTTGCTAGTTAAATATATTTGGCTGCCATGATATGACTTTCGTGCCATATTGGATTATATTGGTTTTACTTGAAGAGCCTTGTTACTCATAATTCCCACTGAAATGAACCATTATGTACCTTAAACCTTCCTCATACAACAATATAATAGGTCTCTAACCAAGATTTTATTGACTCTTGAGCACCAAACTTCCATCAACGATTTATGTTGTACGAAATTAAGCTCCATGTAATTATATTTAAGAAAATGTAACTATATTGATCGATTAACAATGAGACAATATTTTCCTACAAATAATATTCGAATTCATAAAATTTTGAATTTAAAATATGATACATATTTAATTTGTGCTAAAAGATAGATATAACACATCCACTCTCTATACATACGCCTACATGAATATAGATATTGATTTCTTGAGAATTTAATAAGAAACTTATAAATTTATAATTACACAAATCTGTATTATATATTTCATTTTTAAAAATAAAAATAGCCATGCCTAGGAATACCTGATATTATTGAAGGATTATTACATGTTGATGAGCTTAAAATACAAACTTAAATATGCTCGCTAGTCGAATATAGTATAATATAATATCGTATCCATAGGGATTGAATTTAAATAGTGTTTTCGTAGCTTCTAGTTTAATTGCTATCCAAGATGATCGACAATTTAGATTTATGTGATTAAAACTAAAATTTAACTAAGAGTATAAACTATTGGCTAATGACAATCGCAACAAGAGTAAGCAAAGGAGATATCAATGAGAGAAAATAGGGGTTGATTGGATAAATGCAAGATAATTGCCTGGGATTTAACTCTAGTTAATTCACCTCTAATGTTCAAGTGAGTCTCTCGAATTTACTCAATTATTAGTTCAAACATTTAGTAGAAACTCCTCTCTCGATTAAGTCTCAACCTTATAATATGAACCAATTTAAGCTCAGTAAAGATATGCAAGAATTCGTAGTGGATTGGTCTTTAGGAGAACCTCTTCCGATTATCCTCCTAACTAGGTCTAAACAATAATTCAACTAGCCTCTTTCGATTACTATGAAGAATCAATGAATTCAACCAATAAGATAATACAACGATATCACAAGTTATGCCTCTCTCGATTACATGAGCATGTGAATATAGATGCAACAATTAACTCATCCAAAATGATTCAATACATAAAACTAGAGTTATAATCCACAAACAAATATCAATACACCAAATCCATCAAACCCTAAAGAGAACTACTCCATAGATATGGAGTAATTCATCACAAGTAAGTTTACGTTAAAGGAAAGCATAAACGATCCAAACTCTTATCTTGAGTGAGGATTGAATGATGAAATCCTTGTGCTCTTGCTTCTCCCACTTCTCCTTAGTTTCCTTAGCTCTTAGATGTGTTAAATATCTAGAAAATACCATTTTTCATATATATATATATATATACTAAGTAGGGTCGGGCCCAAACGAACATACCTTCTCCTACGCAAAATATGACTCTTTTTCGGAATAGGACGTGCGCGGCTGCGCACCTAGGAGTGTTCTCGCGCATATGGCCACGCACTTTGGATGGTCTTCTGCCTCACATGCGTGCCCAGTGCGCGCTCGCGCACCTGGGTGTCATCCTGCTCGATTCTTCGCTTCTGTCATTGAATACACAATTGTCCATTGATTCCCGAACTCGATTCCAACTTAATCCTTGAGGTTTTACTCAGATTTCAAAGCTCCAGAATAGCTTAAATTCATTCCATGATATCTACATAGTTCGGAATCGCTTCTACAAGGCATAAAATACACAATTAGTGCAAAATACTAGCGATTAAATCTCAAACTCAATTAAAGTGAAGTAAATTAGAATCCGATAAGCGACTAAAACCCGCAATTATAGCCTACGATCAACACCCCACACTTAAATCATTTCTCTTGTCCTCGAGCAATCAAACTACACTTTATAATGACACGACCTCATTACACAATTCTCATAACTCATCACACCAAGAATATTTAAAATAAATTAAGCACAATAGTGTAACATCATAGCCTCTAGATTTGACTCAAAAGCACCATGCATTATTTATAACCCGCTCACTTACTCCAACATAAAGGTCAAGCATTACCTTTCCTTCATGAATCAAGTGCCTTCACAACAAAAGAGAGTAGTTCCACACACAATAAACATTAAGAACAACTAGGAACTCAAGATAGACAGAATTCACTCACTCTCAGAAATAACATTTATATGCCACAAACGTTGAACCATAGGCTTGCCCGTAATGTACTACTCTACTAATTGAGCTCATTCAGTCAAGGATCAAGTAGGACTTTAATTGGTTGTAATGTAAGCTGCGGGACGAGTATGATACATTTATATATAAGAGTGACTACACCTCCCTAAGTACTTTACTACATACATCTCATTGTTAAAACCCCACGTATGTCAAACCAATACCCCACCTTCACATCAATTTACATTAATTCCCAACTTCTTTAAGCACAAATACATCAAGTGTTACTACTTATCAATGAATAATTTTCACAACAATACACTATGTATATTTTTTTCTTTTTCAATTTAAGTGGCTCTTACTTTTTCAAAACAATGCACCTTTCTCCTTATTTCATTAGCTCCACTCAAAAACCAACCCAATCACCCACACTTCAACTTTTACAAAGTTCATGCAATTTCAAGTGGTCACGAGAGGTAAATGGCTCAAATAGATAGCTAATTCAAACAAATGGGCAAGGCTTGTAATGTGGTTACTAAAGAAACATGATAACATGCTCAACGGGGTCAACTACGATACATAACAATTTGGTGGGTAAACGCTTTCATCGGCTCAACAAAGAAATACCTATATCACTTTCAAGACTGAATAAAACTACTATTTTGCTTTGCAAACACATGGGGAAAGTTCTAGGCATCAAATGCAATGCACAGAATACACGCAACCTCACACACACATGGCATATAACTCACTCAAGATTGGATCATCATGACACTCTAGTCAAAGCAGTAAAGCAAAGTTACGATCATACACTTTAAGGCACTTCTACAAAAATAAAATAAAACTGAGCTTAAGTGTCAAAACTAAAGCACTCACTATTCTCAAGGTATAATAAAGTTAAGAGCCATTGCCTTCAATTCATCTCTCAACACAAGGCTTCCTATTCCTAACCAAAAATAAAAACTAACTGCACCCGGTTCAATCAAAACCCTTGGAAAAGAACCGCAACACAAAGAAAAACCAAAGATGAATTAATACACTACCTAACAAAAAAAAATCTTTTTGTCTTTTTCTTTCGACTTTAATCCCTCAAGAAACCCATCGATTGATATCCCTCGTCGAGAAAAATCAAAAATTTTAAAATTTTTATGGTTTTCCAAATTTTGTCTATCAAACTACTACAACTAACCAAAAGAAACTAACCAAATTAATATAATACATACAAATATATCCCCACCTCACACTTTAAGTTGTGTCATGTCTCCATGACACACAATTAAAAAATATAAGGTAGAGGAACTTCCCTAAATCTCTAGTTATGGTCTGAGTCGAAGTCGGACTCCATTCTTCGTGCCCGAACTAGTGCACACATCCACGCGGACATCTTCTTCTCAGCCTTCTTGGGATATACCCCACACTTGTCTTTCTCAATCACTGGACCTTCTCTTTCGAGCTTTTCACTCTCCACTCTACACTTGCAGCTAGCTTCTCCTTTCTCACCCCATCTCCACATTCATCTCGAAAGTCACTGTCTCCTCACCCTCTCTAAGCATGAGCTTTCTATCATGTATGTCTAATATTGCTCTGCACGTCATTAAGAATGGTCTTTCTAAGATAAGAGGGACTTCTTTATTCTCCTCCATATCCACCACTATGAAATCTACAGGAAATATAAACTTATCTACCCGAACTAAGACATCTTCCACTATCCCCTCGGGAATTATAGTTGTTTGGTCTGCGAGCTGCAAAGATATTGGTGCAGACCTTATCTCTCCAAGCTCATTCTCCAATTTCCTATAAATAGAAAAAGGTATTAAATTAATTGAGGCACCGGAATCACATAAAGATTTATCAAAATTAAGAGTGCCTAACGAGCAAGGTATAGTAAAACTCCCTGAATCTCCACACTTTTGTGGGAGTTTGTTTTGCAAGATTGCACGGCAATGCTCTATGAGCTTGACCACTGAGGTCTATTCTATCTTCCTCTTCTTTGTAAGGATCTCCTTCAAGAATTTGGCATAAGCTGGCATCTGTGAGAGTACTTCTCTGAATGGAAAATTTACATTAACCTGTCTCAGCATATCTAGAAATCTCTCAAACTGCTTGTCCAGCTTTTTTCTATAGAGCTTTTGGGGAAAAAGTAGAGCAGGCATGTTCTCGCGCTCATTAGATTCCTCCCTTCTTAAAGTTTCCTCCTTATTTTTCTTAGCTCCTTTCTTCTTCTTATCAACTTCATTTTTTAGCTGCTCCTCAACTTCTTTTTCAGGTACACTCTCTTTTTGGATTGGAGTAGGATCTTTCAACACTTGTCCGCTTCTCGAGGTCACAACATTCACTGCTTCTTTGGGATTTCTTTCAGTGTCAGTTGGTAGTATACCTGGGATTCTCTCAGACAATATAGTTGCAATTTGCCCCACTTGCTTCTCCATGTTCCGCACACCAGTGCCAAGTTCTTTGATAGCTGAACCATGAGTATCTAATCTCTCATCTGTCTTGACAATGAAAGAGTTCATCAGATCTTCTAGCCCAGGCTAAGTGGAATGTTGAGGCTGGAACTGCGGCCTCGACTGATTCACAAAACCATGAGCTCTTTGTCCTTGAAATCTGGGATTGTTTTGTTGCCATGCATTTGTAGTACTGACAAGTGGGAATTTTGACTACGTATTAGCGTCTTTTAGCTTTTGTTTTAGTCCAAAAGTATCTAATTGTATTCCTGAAAACTGATGAACTATGCTAACATGCAGGAGTATTGAAAAATGAGCCACTACGATGAAATCCAACTCAAGGAGGAGTGATATGAACAAGTACAAAAATAGGCACAAAAGCTCAAGTGCGGACCGTAAATTTTTATCGGTGGCCGCAAAATGTGAAAGAAAATCAACAGAGCCCCAGTGCAAAGTGCGGACCGCACAATTATTGTGCGGCCGCAGAAGCTACGTAAGAGACAAAGTTCAGAGAGTTTCATCTCAAGCTCAAGAAGAAATGCGGACTGCACAATAATTGTGCGGCCGCAAAAACAGCTATGTGACCGCACTCAGGAAATGTGCGGTCCGCAGAAGTGCCCAGTGCGGCCGCATCGAGAATTGTGCGGATCGCAGAACATGAGAGATGCGCTCGCACCCAGAATTGTGCGAACCGCATAACATGAGAGATGCGGCCGCAATCCAGAATTTTGCGTCCGCAGAATCAACTCCTATCAAGATATGAATAGAAGTGCGGACCGCACATATAATTGTGCGGCCGCAGAACCTCCGAAAGGGCAATTTTGTTCGAAAATTCCAGCTTTATATAAATAGACTAATTTCACGAAATTAGGTCATGTTTTGAATATTAAAAGTTCTGTAGCCGTTGTTTTACCCCTTTAGGCAACTTTAGCTTGCTTTGGTGATTTAACATTGGATATTTATCTTTTAATCTTGCAATATGAGTTTTATCATCTTTTCTTCTCTATTTTTCTCTATACCCATTATGAGTAGCTAGATTTTTAGCTAGGGTTGTGACCCAACCCTAGTGTGTGAACCTAATGGGTGTTTGATTTATGGCTTGCTTATAGTTGGGTGTTTATTATTTAGCCTTGTTCTTGCCTTTAATTGTAGAATTAATGGTTGCAAACATTAGTTTATGCCTATTTGACTTGGTTTCTACTTGAGAAAGAGAGACTTAGTCTAGAAAAACTTGACTAACAAGAATTTGGGATAAAATCAAGAGATTGATAGTCCCAATTAAAGGGTTGAACCTAGAGATAGTAAAACTCGACTTGAGCATTTTATCAATTGTTTTGTTCAATACCCATTTGGACTTGAGAAAGTCAAATTGGGCAAAATCACTCGCTTACCGAGAGGTATTGAGTGGGTATTTGAGTGTTGATTGCTATAATACACCCCGAAACAAAACAAGCTTTAAAGTTTACAACCCGTTAGGCAAACACGTAGATGAAGGTCATACCCCTAGGACTTTTTATATATTTGAAAACCATCCAAAAATAATATTCTCTAGTTTTATATCTTTAGAATTATAATCCTTAACATAATTTTTGAAGTAAAAACAAAACCATATTTGTGGAAGTGCAAACCAAGATACTTCACCTGCTTTATCCAAATATATACCACTAATCCCATCTCAGCTCCCTGCGGATTCGACCCCGACTCCTTGTTGGGTATTATTATTGTAATCGACCGTTTCACAACCTCGAATAGAGGTGTGAGTTGGATGAGATCAATTTTTGACGCCGTTGCCGGGGACCATAAAAACGGATTTCGCTATATATTTGGTTTTGTGTGTGAATTGTCTTCTTTTCCTTCTGTGTTTCTAATATTTTTGGTGAAACAATGGCTCAACAACAATGATCCTCTCGGAAACATGCCTTTGGGGGATGTGGACGTGGAAGATGGCCATGTTAAAGAGGTTCCTCCTGAACCTCAAGCAAATAGACGAGGCCAATCGCCTCAAGACAATGTTCTCGTTCCACCCCCACCTCCACCAGGCCGGGTGTTGCCGAATGAAGGGTATGCAAGTGCCATAATCCCGCCCCGCATTAGGGCGGCCAACTTTCAAATCACTAATGTTATGCTCACATTGCTAGAGCAACGGGGATTCTTCACCGGGGCTCCGAATCAAAATGTGTACAAATACTTAAAAGGATTTGTGGACACTTGCTGGGGGAGTAAACAGACAAACGTCCCCGAGGATGCTTTAAGGTTGAGGCTATTTCCTTTCTCTCTACGGGGGAAAGCCTTGGATTGGTTAGAAAGGTTGCCAAACCATTACATCCATACATGGGATGAATTGGAGAAGAAATTTATTTCCAAGTTCTTTTCTCCCGGGCATATGGATACTCTTAGAGACGAGATTTTAGCATTCAAACAAGAACCCAATGAGTCGTTGCATGAAATATGGGAGAGGTACCGAACTATGGTGAAAGAGTGCCCAAACAATGACATGACGGAGGCTATGATTCAATAAACTTTCTACATGGGGATCAATACTACCAATCAATGCGTGGTCAACAAACTTGTCGGTGGAAATTTCATGACAATGCCATATTCGGAAGTTTGTGAGATCTTAGATGAAATAGTGGATACTTCATAGACATGGCAAAGTAGAGCAAATGTTCCTCAAGGTGATCCAAACGTGATTCACCTACATAAAGAATTGCATGATCATGGGCAAGCAATTGCCGAGTTGACCACCACAATGAATCAATTAGCCAAGGCTCAACTTCAACAAATGCAAGGTCCTAAGCAAGTCAATGCAATGGAGGGAGTTAATATGATGGTAAACAAGAGAAGGCAAAAGGGTCCTCAAGTGCAAAACCGTGCGGAACATTATGTGCAAGAAGATAGTGGGTTTGATCAAGATGAATCTTACAATGACCAAGAGGAGGAAGTACAATATGTGAACAACTTCCAAGGGCAAAGAAACAACTCTCAAGGCCCTAATCAACAATAATGGCGACCTCATGGTAATCAAGGGAATTGGAACAATCAAAACAACAAAGGGAATTGGAACAATCGAAACAATCAAGAAAATTGGAATGGTTAAAATAACCAAGGCAATTGGAGTGGCAATAGTCAAGGATATTGGGGAGATAACAACCAAGGGGGGTGGAACAATAACCAAGGAAATCAGGGGTCGGGCTTTCAAAGGCCCCCGATGTATCAACAACCGAGCAACCCGCCTCCTTATCCTTCCAATGGTCCAAGCTCTTCCAATAGTGAGATGGGACGGATTGAGAACATGTTCAAATAAATGATGGAGAAGAATGCTGACTCCGATGCCCAACTAGCCTCTCACAACACTTCAATTCGCAATTTGGAAATTCAATTGGGACAAATCTCGCAAGCTTTAAACACTCGTCCTAAGGGGGAACTATCAAGTGTCATGGTAGTGAACCCAAAGGGTGGGAACAACACGGGACATGCCATGGCCGTGACTACAAGGAGTGGAAAAAGTGGGGATGCACCCACCTCAAGTCAAAGGAAAATTGTGGATGATGAGCAAGTGGTACAAGAAGATGAGATCCCAAACAATGTGGTGCAAGAAAATGATGAAGTAAGAATTGATATTGATGACAATGTGGAGGAGACTCAAGAGGAAGTGAACCCGTCTAGGGAGCACATTGTTGACATACCGGAACCGGTAGTGCCAAAGGCTAAGGCACCAATGCCAAGGCCTCCTCCTCCATATCCTCAAAGGCTTGCCAAGAAAAATGGCGAGAATCAATTCAAAAAGTTCATTGACATGATGAAGAGTCTATCAATTAATGTGCCATTGGTTAAGGCTTTGGAGCAAATGCCCGGTTATGAAAAGTTCATGAAGGACTTGGTGACAAAGAAGCGGTCGATGAATTGTGAAACTATAAAGATGACTCATCAAGTGAGTGCAATTGTGCACTCAATGGCTCCTAAATTGGAAGATCCCGGCGCTTTTACAATCCCTTGTACCATTGGAAGTGCCGACTTTGCTAAAGCTCTTTGTGATCTTGGGGAAAGTATCAATTTGATGCCCTATTCGATTTTCAAGACTTTGGGAATTGGGCAACCAAGACCCACATCTATGAGATTACAAATTGCGGATTGTAACATGAAGAGACCGTTGGGTATCATTGATGATGTGTTGGTTCGTGTTGATAAATTCATTCTCCGGCGGATTTTGTGATTCTTGATTGTGAAGTGGACTATGATGTGCCGATTATTCTGGGTAGACCTTTACTTGCTACGGGGAAGGCTCTTGTTGATGTGGAAGCCGGTGAACTCACTTTCCGGGTGGGTGATGAAAAAGTAGTTTTCCATGTGTGCAAATCTACGAGGCAACCTAATAGCAATGAAGTGTGTTCGTTTGTGGACTTGGTGACCGATGTGATTATTGATGATACTAGTGCCACGATGAATGTTGATGATTCTTTGGAGGTCGTTTCGCTTAACCTTGATGATGGCGAGACAGATGGCTCTGTGGAATGCGTGAACTCATTGCAAGGAATGGGGTCGTACACTTATGAATCCCGCAAATTGTCCTTGGATTTTGAAAATCGGAAGACTCCTCCAACAAAGCCCTCAATCGAGGAGCCTCCCATTTTCGAGTTGAAGCCATTACCTCCACATCTGAGGTATGAATTTCTTGGCCCTTGTTCTACTTTACCGGTTATTCTTTCCTTTTGTTTGACTAACGTGCAGGTAGACTCCACATTGGCGGTGCTACAAAAGAGGAAGAAAGTTATTGGGTGGACTTTGGCGGATATTCTGGGAATAAGCCCCGTATTTTGCATGCACAAGATTAATTTGGAGGAAGATGCCAAATCCTTCATTGAACATCAAAGGAGACCCAATGAAGCAATGCGAGAGGTGGTCAAAAGGGAGATCATAAAGTGGTTAGATGCCGGGGTTGTTTACCCCATTTCCGATAGTTCATGGACCTCTTCGGTGCAATGTGTCCCAAAGAAAGGGGGCATGTCGGTGGTTACCAATGACAAGAACAAGTTAATTCCTACAAGAACCGTGACTGGATGGAGAGTGCGTATGGACTATCGCAAGCTCAACAATGTCACAAGGAAGGATCATTTCCCACTTCCCTTCCTAGATCAAATGCTTGATAGGTTGGCCGGCCGTGCTTTCTATTGTTTCCTTGATGTGTATTCCGGCTATAATCAAATTCTTATTGCTTTGGAGGATCAAGAGAAGACTACTTTCACATGTCCTTATGGTACTTTCGCATTCTCGCAGACGCCATTTGGGTTATGCAATGCACCATCGACTTTTCAAAGGTGTATGATGGCTGTCTTTATGGGCATGGTGTATGATTTCCTTGAAGTCTTCATGGATTACTTTTCGGTGGTCGGAAATTCTTTTGATGATTGCTTGAAAAATTTGGATAAGGTCTTGGCAAGATGTGAAGAGACGAACTTGGTGTTGAATTGGGAGAAATGTCATTTCATGGTTGAGGAAGGCATTGTCCTTGGCCACAAAATTTCAAAGAATGGCATTGAGGTCGACAAGGTGAAAATAGAGGTGATTTCTAAACTTCCACCTCCAACATCCGTGAAGGGAGTGAGGAGTTTCTTGGGTCATGCGGGGTTCTACTGGCATTTCATCAAGGATTTTTCCAAAGTGGTGAACCCCTTGTCTAAGCTTTTGGAGAAAGATGTCGAATTCCATTTCAAAGAGGATTGCATGAAAGCATTCGAATTGCTCGAGTTCAAATTGACAACTACTCCTATTATCACCGCCCCAAATTGGACCTTGCCTTTTGAGCTCAAGTGTGACGCTAGTGATGTGGCGGCCGGAGAAGTTTTTGGGCAACGTGTCAACAAGATCTTTCATCCGGTCTACTATGCTAGTAAGACCATGAATGATGCCCAAGTCAATTACACTGTGACCACAAAAGAGCTCCTTGCTATTGTTTTTGCTATGGAGAAGTTCCGCCCGTACTTGATGGGTACAAAGGTGATTGTCCACACAGATCATGCGGCACTTCGGTACCTTGTGAGCAAGAAATATTCAAAGGCTCGGTTAATGAGATGGGTGCTTTTATTGCAAGAGCTCGATCTAGACATCCAAGACCGCAAAGGGAGTGAAAACCAAGTGGCGGATCACTTGTCTCTCTTGGAGGAGGAGGGGAGGCCACATGATGACCTTGAAATCAATGACTCCTTCCCCGATGAGCAACTTTTAGCCATTTCAATGACCGATATTCCATGGTTTGCGGATTTAGCAAATTATCTTGTGAGTGGTATTGTACCAGATGAGTTCTCTTCAAACCAAAGGAAGAAACTCAAACGGGATTGGCCGGACTATTATTGGGATGAACCGTACCTCTTCTGGATTTGTACCGATGGTATGATTTGAAGATGTGTGCCGGAGAAGGAACAAGTTAAAATTCTTAGGGCTTGTCATTCTTCACCGTACGGTGGTCACCATGGGGGAGAAAAAACGGCGGCCAAAGTGTTGAGTTGTAGATTCTATTGGCCTACTCTCTACAAGGACGCAAGTGATCTAGTCAAGCATTGTGATGAATGTCAAAGGGCCGGTGGGATTTCAAAGAAAAATGAGATGCCCCTCACCACTATCTTGGAAATTGATATTTTTGATGTGTGGGGTATTGATTTCATGAGACCGTTTGTAAGCTCTTGTGGGAACACCTACATTTTGGTAGCTGTGGATTATGTGTCAAAATGGGTTGAGGCCGGTGCTCTACCCAACAACAAAGCTAGAAATATGGTGGCATTTTTGAAAAAGAACATCTTCACAAGGTTTGGTACTCCGCGGGCCATTATAAGCGATGGGGGGTCGCATTTTTGCAACAAAGCTTTTGATACCTTTCTTAGCAAGTATGGTGTCGCTCACAAAGTCACGACCCCCCATCACCCTCAAGTGGAAGTATCCAACCGGGAGATCAAGAGTATTTTGTCAAAAACAGTGAATGCCAATCGGACGGATTGGTCAAAGAGACTTGATGATTCTTTATCGGCTTAGAGGACGGCTTACAAAACACCGATTGGTATGTCTCCATACCGGTTAATGTTTGGAAAATCTTATCACCTTTCGGTGGAACTTGAGCACAAGGCCATGTGGGCTTTGAAGAAGTTTAATCGTGAGTGGGATGTCGCTTCCAACTTAAGGGTGGCGCAATTAAATGAGCTAGATGAATTTTGGTACCATGCATATACAAGTTCATCCTTATACAAGGAGAGGATGAAGTACCTCCATGACAAGTACATTCAGAACAAGGAGTTTAAAGAATGTGATCTTGTGTTATTGTTCAATTCTCGTTTACGGATGTTTCCGAGAAAGTTGAAGTCTAAATGGAGTGGCCCATTTGAAGTTGTGAGTGTGACACCCTTTAGTGCATTGGACTTGAAGGATAAAAATGATGAAGTGTTTAGAGTCAATGGTCACCGGGTGAAGCACTATCTGGGAAAAGTTGGTGATGGCCACGTAGTGGCAGTGATTCATTTCAAGTGATTGATGGTAATCTGCGTCGTGCCGCGACGTTAAATCAAGCGCTTCTTGGGAGGCAACCCCTGTTTCTTTTTCTTTTACTTTTTCTTCTTCTTTAGATAGGTCTTATTTTGTGCTAACTGGTTTTAAAGTGTGTTGCAGGAATGAGTGTGCTTTGCAGAAACTGTGCTCAGAAAAAGTGGCTAAGTATGAAAAAAGTGCGGACCGTATAATTTTGAAGGCCACAGCAGAAATGGATCTACGGCCGAACAATTCTTGTTGCGGCCGCACAACTGGAGATCAGAAATTGCAAACTCTCTGAAGTTGTGCATGTCAGAGAAATGGTCAAAGTGCGACCGCATAAGGAAATGTGCGGTCCGCACAAAATATCTGCGGCCACACTCAAAAAATGTGCGGACTGCAGATCATCAAAAGGGTAATGTTTAATAGGTAAAGGAGTGCGGACCGCACACAAAATTGTGCGGCCGCACTCAGCTCTTGAGTCCTTGCCCTAACAGGTCAACTATAAATAGTCCCTCCTCACCACTGTTCAAACTTTACGAACTTTGAATAATTAACACAAAGAAAACACAGTGCACTCAATTGATTCAAGCATCTCACTCGTATTTCATCATATTTGATTCTTCTTTGCATCACTACATTACTGGTATGTTCAATTCATCTTTAAATTTTTAATTTTCTTAATATTGTTCATAATTAGTTTAGTTATTTTTAGGCCTAATATCAAATTCATCATCATGTGAGCTTAGATTTATGTGTGTAACTTCCTATTTGCTATTTGGGTGATGGGTAAACTGTGTATCATCTCTAAATTGCTACTACCATGTCTAAATTGTGCGTGAATTAGAAAACCTAAGAATCCGCCCGATATATTTTGGAATTGTGCGATCCGCAGGTGTGTAGGCTAGGGCATTTGGTGTAAAAGTATTGTGCGGACCGCACTTGAAATTGTGCGGTCCGCAGCAATTCAACCACGGCCGTAGAAAAGTGTGTGCGGCCGCAGATCAAGAAATTCTCTGTCTTCATAGAGTTGTCATTTTTGAAGTTTCAATGTGTGGCCGCACCCAAAATTGTGCGGACCGCACTTCAGATGTGTGGCCCCACTTAAAATTGTGCGGACCATAGAATCATCACTGCGGCCGCACTTTCAAATTGTGCGGTCCGCACAACCCCATCTGCGGCCGCACTAAAAAATGTGCGGTCCGCACTTCCCCAACCTGTAACATGTTTTATTCTGCAAATTTTATGCTTACCAGCACTCAACTAGAACTGACTCTTACTGCTATTTTGTGCAGAATATGGTTAGATCATGTGGTCGTAGTGATACATCAAAGGGGAGGGGTGAACCTTCCAGAGGCAGAGGCAAAAGTACCCTACCCCTCACCCTCCAAAAAGTGATCAGTAAGAAGGCAATAATAGGCCTACGTAGACAGTCGGAGCCCCCCAAATCAAGTTCATATGCCCCGTCTAGGGAATCATCAGAAGGCGATGCAGTGCAAAGGCAGGCTGCTGTGATATCACAACCACAACTGCCCCAGGATTGATACCGACTGAGAGATGAGCCTACCTCTTCTGAGAGTACTTCTGAGGGGTCGGAAGGGAACAGTCAAGAGAAACCTTATCTACTCATGCCCCCGCCGCACCAGTCACAGTTGATGGTGATGATGATATTCCAGATGATGGTCGAGGGGGGATGATACCAGAGTTGCAGGCCTGGAGAGGTCAAAGAAGAAGGAAGTTTGGGAAGATAGATTTGTGAGCCTGACTGCATTCAACAAGTTTCGAGAGAGGTGGCCGGAGAGATCGCTCACTCTTGAGTGGCAGTTTGTGTTGAAAGATCTGGATAGATATACAACCCAAATGTGTTAAGACAATTTTGGGAAATAAAATGGTGGAAATGATTCACGAAAAGCATATTGGATGCCAAGGGCACTTAGACTGGGAGTTCTACGCCAATGTGGCGCACATCAAGAAGGGGACTAAGCTGACTAAGGTGAGGAACTTGAAAGTACGATTTGATCAGACCACAATGAACACTTATTTGGGGCTCGAGGATATGGAGTTGGTGCAGTATTTAGAGAAGTTCGCAATGGGTGATGCAGCTCACCCTTGGCTAGCTGAGATACTAGCAGCTCCAGGACCACCACCACCATCATGGATCACAGCAGGGGTTCCCATTCAGCGGAACACCCTCAACTTTGAAGCAAAAGGCTAGCAAACATTTATGTGCAGTTGCATAAACCCAAGCCGAAATGAAAACAATCTCCCAATACCTCGGGCAGTCCTAGTTTCTTCCATAACGGCCGGGTACCCAATCAATATGGGTGCCATCATGTCTTTGGTTGTCAGGCACGGTGAAAGCTCCTATACATATCCCAACATTATCATGGAGTATCTCGTGGATGTGGGGTGACGCCTAGCATGATCGGCAACACGGGACAATCTAACCTCAGCAACATCAGAAATTTCCTTTGCCTGAGTGTTAGCAGCTTCAGCGTAATCTCGGTAAGAGGCCACGAGCACCTCTGCCTCAGATGTGGCTCTTGCAAGCTCAGCAGCCAACCGAGTCTCGAGCTCTTCAATCTTCCAGTTTATTCCAGTTGGTACTAATTATTCTTTGAAGCAGCTGGCTGAGATTTATATCCGCGAGATTGTTTGCCTACACGGTGTGTCAGTGTCCATCATTTCAGATCGGGTCATGCAGTTTACATCACAGTTTTGGAGAGCAGTGCAGCGAGAATTGGGCACACAAGTTCAGTTAAGTACAACATTTCACACTCAAATAGACGGGCAGTCCGAGCGCACTATTCATATATTGGAGGATATGTTACGCGTTTGTGTCATTGATTTTAGAGGTTCTTGGGATAAATTTCTGCCACTAGCGGAGTTTGCTTACAATAACAGCTACCAGTCGAGTATACAGATGGCTCCATATAAGGCATTATATGGGAGACGCTGTCGATGTCCGGTTGGTTGGTTTGAGCCAGGTGAGGCTAGGCTATTGGGTACTGACTTGGTTCAGGATGCTTTAGAGAAGGTCAAAGTAATTCAGGAATTGCTTCGCACGACACAGTCTAGACGGAAGAGTTATGGCGACAAGAAGGTTTGTGATATTTTACACATGGTTGGGGAGAAGGTTATGCTCAAGATTTCACCCATGAATGGTGTTTTGAGGTTCGGGAGGAAGGGCAAGTTGAAGGAATTCGGAGTGAAATGAGACACTTAGTCTCATAATTGAAAATTTTAAGTTAGAAAAGTGACCGGATATGAACCTATGTGTAAATGACCTCGGATTTGAATTTTGATGATTCTGATAGTTCCGTATGGTGACTTTGGATTTAGAAGCGTGTCCAGAAAATTATTTGGAGGTCCGTAGAGGAATTAGGCTTGAAATGTCGAAAGTTGAATTTTTGGAAAGTTTGACCGGGGGTTGACTTTTTGATATCGGGGTTGAAATCTGATTCTGAAAATTGTAATAAGTCTGTTATGTCATTTATGACTTGTGTGCAAAATTTGAGGTCAATCAGACGTGATTTGATAGGTTCCGGAGCCATTTGTAGAAATTAGAAATTTCAAAGTTCATTAGGCTTGAATTGGGGTGTAATTCATGATTTTAGCATTGTTTGAGGTGATTTGAGGGTTTGACTAAGTTTGTATGATGTTTTAGGACTTGTTGGTAGATTTGGTTGAGGTCCCGAGGGGCTCCGGTGAGTTTTGGATGGTTAACGGATCAAAAATTTGGACTTGAAGAGCTGTTGGAATTTTCTGATATCTTATGTTGTTTTCCTTCTATGCGATCGCGTGAATGTGTCTGCGATCGCGTAGGCTTAGTTGGTCAGTGGAGGTTTTTGTTCTACGCGATCACGTGGGGATATCTGCGATCGCGTAGGTTTAATATGAGGCAGTGATATTTTGTGCTTCGCATTCGTGTGAAGCGAGATGTGATCACATAGTTATGTGAGGTTGTTATTCGTGAACGCGTGAAGAAGGTCGCGTTCGCGTAGAGGAAATCGGGTAGAAATGAAAATCGCGCATTTGTGCTTCGCGATCGCGTAGAGTTAGGTCCGCGATCACATAGGTCTGTAATGTTGTACATCGCGATCGCGTAGAGTTAAATCTGGGCGATGGAAAATTGTTCTTCGTGATCGCGTGAGAATGTTCACGATCGCGTAGAGCAAATGTCTGGGCAGAAAGTTTAAGTTCTAAAAATGGATTGGAGCTCGGGAGGAGACGATTTTTGGGAGACTTTCAGAGGAAATAACGGGGTAAGTGTTCTGAACTCAATATTAGTTAAATTACCCGAATCCATGGTTGTTTTTAACATTTAGTCAGTGAATTAAGTTGGAAAATTTTGAAAACCCTCTTAATTTAATTTAGAGATTTGAGGGTCGAGTTGATGTCGGATTTGAGTAAAATTTATATGGTTGGACTCATGGTTGAATGAGCATTCATATTTTGTAACTTTTGTTGGGTTCCGAGACGTAGGCCCCACTGACGATGTTTGAGCTAATTTCGGATTTTTATGAAAAATTAGTATTTTCTTATGAAATTAATTCCAATAAATTTTATTAACTGAAACGAATTATTTGTGACTATATTCTAGGCTTTCGAAGACCAATTCTCGTGGCAAGGGCATAGCAGAATAAAGAATTACGTGGTTTGAGGTAAGTAACAGTTTTAAATCTGGTCCTGAGGGTATGAAACCCTGGATTTTTGTATCATGTGATTACTTTGGAGGTGACGCACATGCTAGGTGACAGGCGTGTGGGCGTGAAACTGTAAAGTTGAATAATTTGTTGTTAGCTATATGCTCTCCATGTGTTGTGGAAATTTGACTGTAAGACATGTTAGAAACCATGTTTAGGCTATATATTGGTACTGTTAGGACCCACAGAGGTCGTGTACATGTTGATTATTGTTTGGTACTCAGTCACAGTTTACTTGTTTATTTTATCTCAGTCTCTATTGTTCATCATTAATGCATCATATCATTGTTGTTTGGGTTGATTTAATGATTATTGGGCAGCTACCTCTGAATCTACGAAAACTCAACTGTGCTAGAGAATCAACACCTGCTATGTTCGGGAACACCTGAATCTGCACACGAAGTGTAGGGTGTAGTATGAGTACAATCAACTCAGCAAGTAACAATAATAAATAAGGAACTGAAGATAATGACGAGCTACACATTTACAGTTCATTTCCAGTAATTCCAGCAAGGAATAAACATGCTTTCAAATCCGACAGTTTAAGTCAAATCAATTTTATACAGTTTAAGGTCATGTAATCTGGATATAAAATCTTTCAGAGAATTTCACAACAATGACAGATAGCAACTAAGTGCAACAACAAATGAAAAGCAAGTAAAGCCTCTTAGGTAGTAGATACTCAACTCGTCACAACAGCTCAACCACTCGGCTCTTATCCCTCAGCACTCACACTTAATGGGTACCCGCACTCACTGGGGGTGTACAGACTCCGGAGGGGCTCCTACAGCCCAAGCGCTATAATCTGCATGGCCAATTCACGTGCTGCACGGACAACTCACGTGCCATAGTATCAATATCTGAATCCGCATGGCCAACTCACATGCTGCACGGACAACTCACGTGCTATAGTATCAATATTTGGATCCACATGGCCAACTCACATACTGCACGGACAACTCACGTGCTATAGTATCAATATCTCACAATCAGGACCTCAACCTCACTCAGTCATTAATCTCTCCAGTCTCTCGAGCTTTCGCAGACCTTGTCTCTCTTTCCTTATCTCCTTGTTACTGTATTTGGCCTCAGATTATCATAGACCGTATTTTACAGACTTGTATTCATAATAGAATGCTCATGTACTCAGTGACACCAGGTTTTGGGACGTGTTCGTATCAGTATTTGTGGGAATTTTGTATTGTATTTAATTATTGTATTTTCAAACTTAAAGAGAAATTGTGATTTATGGAGATTATCGGCTTGCCTATTATTCAGATAGGCACCATCACGACAGGTTGGGATTTTGGATCGTGACAAATTGGTATTAGAGCTTTAGGTGACATAGGTCTCACGAGTCATGTGCAGGTTTAGTAGAGTCTTGCGGATCGGTACAGAGATGTCTGTACTTCTCTTCGAGAGGCTGTTGAACACTTAGGAAAATTTCACTTTCTTGTATTCTGTCGTGCAAATTTGTTGACTCCGAAAACTAAATTTCTGTTATTCTATTCTCTCACAGATGGTGAGGACACATACTACCGGATCGGACGATCAGCCACCAGTTAGGGTAGTGAGAGGCCTGGGCCGTGGTAGAGGTCGGGGTCATGGTAGAGGTCGGGGCCGAGGTAGAGGTCGAGGTGTAGCTCGTACCACAGTTGGACCCGTACCTATAGTACCACCAGTTGCTCCAGGTGAGGAGCAGATTCTAGATATAGCTAAGCCGGCAGGACCAGCTCAGGCACCAGCTGTGCCTATTGAGATTCTAGGTCTTCAGGAGACTTTGGCCCAGATATTAACAGTTTGCACTGGTCTTGCTCAGGTGGTTTCGGCTCAGGCCACACATGCCACTTCTCAGGTCGGGGAAGGTACTCATACCCCTGCTTCCCGTACTCCAGATCAGGTAGTACAGGGACTTCAGATATCGGGGCCAATACCAGCCCAATCGGCTGTAGCTGCTCAGGTCCCGGTAGTTCCTGTTATAGCAGATGATGAGCAGAGGAGACTTGAGAGATTTGAGAGGCTCTGACCTTCACTATTTAGCGGTACTGAGTCATAGGATGCTCAGGGTTTTCTGGATAGGTGTCAGCGGATGCTTCAGACAGCGGGTATTCTAGAGACCAGTGAGGTCTCGTTCACTACTTTTTAGTTTTCTAGGGCTGCCTTCAGATGGTGGGAGGCTTATGAGAGGCGTAGGCCAGTTGGTGCAGTACCACTTACATGGCAGGAATTCTCCGTTCTGTTTTTGGAGAAGTTCGTGCCGTAGTCTCGCAGAGAGGAGCTGCGTAGACAGTTTGAGCAGTTACGTCAGGATGCCATGTATGTGACGCAGTGTGAGATGAGATTTTCTGAGTTGGCTCGTCACGCAGTCTGGTTGGTTCCCACTGATAGGGAGAGGATTAGAAGGTTCATTGATGGCCTCACATATCAGCTGCAGTTACTTATGACTAGGGAGAGGGTGTCTGGTGCTACTTTTGATGAGGTAGTTGACATTGCTCGGCAGATAGAGATGGTTCGTATCCAGGAACGTGGAGAGAGAGAGGCTAAGAGGCCTCGTGGTCCAGGTGATTATAGCGGTGTTCCTTCAGGGGGTCAGTTTTACCGCGGTAGGGGTCGTTCTTACAGACACGCTCAGACGGGTTGTCCAGCTCATCGTGGCGCATCAGCTAGCCACAGTTCTTACAGTGCTCACTCAGGCGAGTATTCATTCAGTGCACTACCAGTGCAGAGTTTTCATCATTCTTCGTCCGCTCAGGCATCTACAGGTAATTCCTCAAGATATCAGGAGCAGCAGTTCCGTCAGAGGAGGGGTTGTTTCGAGTGCGGGGAATTTGGTCATTTCAAGAGAGTGTCCTAGGCTGTTGAGTGGGGATCCACAGTAGAGTCCTCGACTGAAGGCACCAGCACCAGCACCAGCAGTCCCACCACCCGCCCAGCCAGCCAGCTCGGGATGGGGGTCAGGCAGTTAGGGGTCGCCCAAGAGGGGGAGGCCGATCAGGTGGCGGTCATGCTCGATTCTATGCTTTTCCTGCTAGGATAGATGTTGTTGCTTCAGATGCAGTGATCACACGTATTGTTTCAGTGTACCACAAGGAGGCTTCTATATTATTTGACCCTGGTTCCACTTATTCATTTGTATCGTCATATATTTCTCATTATCTGGATATGCCCTGTGAGTCCTTAGTTTCACCTGTTTGTGTATCTACACCGACGGGCGATATTATTACTGTGGACCGTATGTATCGGTCGTGTGTGGTATCTATTGGGGAACTGGAGACTAGGGTTGATCTCTTATTACTCGGTATGGTTGATTTTGATGTAATACTAGGTATGGATTGGTTGTCTCCATGTCATGCTATTCTGGGTTGTCACGCAAAAATCGTGACGTCGACGATGCTAGGGTTGCCGAAGGTTGAATGGAGGGGTTCTCTAGAGTTTGTTCCTAGCAAGGTAATTTCTTATTTGAAGGTCCAACGTATGGTTGGAAAGGGATGTTTGTCATATTTGGCCTTTGTGAGAGATGTTGATGCAGATACTCCTATTATTGATTCAGTACCGGTCATGCGAGACTTTCCAGATGTATTTCCTACAGACCTGCCGGGTATGTCACCCGACAAGGATATTGATTTCGTTATTGACTTGGTGCAGGGCACTCAACCCATTTCTATTCCTCCGTACCGTATGGCACCAGTTGAGTTAAAAGAATTGAAAGAGCAACTTCATGAACTCCTTAAAAGGGGGTTTATTAGGCCTAGTGTGTCATCTTGGGGTGCACCGGTTCTGTTTGTGAAGAAGAAAGATGGTACTATGCGGATGTACATTGATTATAGGCAGTTGAACAAGGTTACAATCAAGAATAAATATCCTTTGCCGCGTATTGATGACTTATTTGACCAGCTTCAGGGAGCGAGGGTGTTCTCCAAAATTGATTTGAGATTGGGGTATCACCAGTTGAAAATTCGGGATTTGGATATTCTAAAGACAGCATTCAGAACTCGTTATGGCCACTATGAATTTCTTATGATGTCATTTGGGCTAACCAATGCCCTAGCAGTATTTATGCATTTGATGAATATTGTATTCCAGCCATATCTTGATTTATTTGTCGTAGTATTTATTGATGATATTCTGGTGTACTCACGTAGCCAGGAGGAGCATGCACAATGCTTGGGTAATTTATTACAGAGGCTGAGAGAGGAGAGATTTTATGCCAAATTCTCTAAGTGTGAGTTCTGGCTTAATTCAGTGGCATTCTTGGGGCATATAGTGTCCAGTGAAGGAATTAAGGTCGATCCGAAGAAAATAGAGGCAGTTCAGAGTTGGCCCAGGCCATCTTCAGTTACTGAGATTCGGAGTTTTCTCGGCTTGGCCGGTTATTATCGTCACTTCGTGGAGGGTTTCTCATTTATTGCATCACCTATGACTAAATTAACTAGAAAGGTGCTCCGTTCAGGTGGACGGATGAGTGTAAAGATAGCTTTCAAAAGCTCAAAATAGCTTTGACTACAGCTCCATTATTGGTGTTGCCTACAGGTTCAGAGTCTTATACTGTGTATTATGATGCGTCGTGTATTGGTCTCGGTGCAGTGCTGATGCAAGACGGTAGGGTGATTGCCTATACATCCAGACAGTTAAAGGTACATGAGAAGAATTACCCGGTCCACAATCTTGAGTTAGCAGCTATTGTTCATGCCTTGAAAATTTTGCAGGATTACTTGTACGGTGTCCAGTTTGAGGTATATACCGATCATCGGAGTCTACAACATTTGTTTAAATAGAAGGATCTTGATTTCTGGCAGCGAAGGTGGTTAGAGTTGCTTAAGGATTATGAAATCACCATCCTTTATCATCCCGGAAAGGCCAATGTAGTGGCCGATGCCTTGAGTCTTAAGACGGAGAGTTTGGGTAGCTTAGCATACTTACCGGTAGCATAGCGGCCTTTAGCATTGGATGTTCAAGCCTTGGCCAACCAGTTTGTTAGATTGGATGTTTCCGAGCCGAATCAAGTTTTGGCTTGTGTGGTTTCTCGATCTTCTTTATATGATCACATGAGAGAGCGCCAATATGATGATCCATATCTGCTTGTCCTTAAGGGCATGGTTCAACACGGAGATGCCAAGGAAGTCACTATTGGAGATGACGGTGTATTACAGATGCAGGGTAGACTATGTGTTCTTAATGTAGATGGTTTGCGTGAGTTGATTCTCCAGGAAGCTCACAGTTTGCGGTACTCCATTTATCTAGGTGCCGCGAAGATGCATCAGGATTTGAGGCAGCACTATTGGTGGAGGTGAATGAAGAAAGATATAATTGGGTTTGTAGCTCGATGTCTAAATTGTCAACAGGTAAAGTACGAGCATCAAAGACCGGGCGGAATACTACAGAGACTTAAAATTTCGAAGTGGAAATGGGAGTGTATTACCATGGACTTCGTAGTTGGGCTTCCACGGATATTGAGGAAGTTTGATGCGGTTTGGGTGATTGTAGATCGGTTGACCAAATTCGCACATTTTATTCTAGTTGGTACTAATTATTGTTCGGAACGGTTGGCTGAGATTTATATCCGCGAGATTGTTCGCCTACACATTGTGCCGGTGTCCATCATTTCAGATCGGGGCACGCAGTTTACATCACAGTTTTGGAAAGCAGTGCAGCGAGAATTGGGCACACAAGTTCAGTTGAGTACAACATTTCACCCTCAGATAGACGGGCCGTCCAAGCGCACTATTTAGATATTGGAGGATATGCTACACGCTTGTGTCATTGATTTTGAAGGTTCTTGGGATAAATTTCTGCCACTTGCGGAGTTTGCTTACAATAACAGCTACTAGTCGAGTATACAAATGGCTCCGTATAAAGCATTATATGAGAGACGATGTCGATCTCCGGTTGGTTGGTTTGATCCGGGTGAGGCTAGGCTATTGTTTACTGACTTGGTTCAGGATGCTTTAGAGAAGGTCAAAGTGATTCAGGAACGGCTTCGCACGGCATAGTCTAGACAGAAGAGGTATGCCGACAGGAAGGTTTGTGATGTTGTTCACATGGTTGGGGAGAAGATTATGCTCAAGATTTCACCCATGAAGGGTGTGTTGAGGTTCGGAAGGAAGGGCAAGTTGAGCCCTCGGTATATTGGGCCTTTTGAAATACTTAAGAAGATTGGAGATGTGGCTTATGAACTTGCTTTGCCGCCTAGTCTATCAGGTGTTCATCTAGTATTCCACGTATCCATGCTCTGAAAATATGTCGGTGATCTGTCTCATATTCTGAATTTCAATACAGTGCAGCTGGACGATAATTTGACTTATGATATGGAGCAGGTGGCTATTTTAGACCGGCAGGTTCGAAAACTGAGGTCCAAGAATATAGTATCAGTGAAGGTGCAGTGGAGAGGTCAGCCAGTCGGAGAAGCTACTTGGGAGATTGAGCAGGAGATACGGAGTAAACACCCACACTTATTTGAGACTCCAGGTATTATTCTAAACCCGTTCGAGGACGAACGTTTGTTTATAAGGATCATTCTTGTAACGAACCAGCCGGTCGTTTTGAGTATTATAACCCCGTTCTACTAATTACTGCTCAATTTATGTTTTACAGTTATTTTATGACTTACCGGGTTAGTTAATTCGGGTCCGGAAGGAATTTGGAGTGAAATGAGACACTTAGTCTCATAATTGAAAATTTTAAGTTAGAAAAGTGACCGGATATGGACCTATGTATAAACGGCCTCGGATTTGAATTTTTGATCATTTCGATAGCTCCGTATGGTGCTTTTGGATTTAGGAGCGTGTCTGAAAAATTATTTGGAGGTCCGTAGAGGAATTAGGCTTAAAATGCCGAAAGTTGAATTTTTAAAAAGTTTGACGTGGGGGTTGACTTTTTGATATTGGGGTTGAAATTCGATTCTGAAAATTTTAATAGGTCGGTTATGTCATTTATGACTTGTGTGCAAAATTTTAGGTCAATCAGACGTGATTTGATAGGATCTGGAGCCATTTGTAGAAATTAGAAATTTCAAAGTTCATTAGGCTTGAATTGGGGTGTAATTCATGATTTTAGCATTGTTTGAGGTGATTTGAGGGTTCGACTAAGTTCGTATGATGTTTTAGAATTTGTTGGTATATTTGGTTGAGGTCCCGAGGTGCTCTTGTGAGTTTTGAATGGTTAACGGATCAAAAATTTGGACTTGAACAAATGCTTGAATTTTCTTATATTTGACGTTGTTTTCCTTCTACGCGATCACGTGAATGTGTCTACGATCGCGTAGGCTTAGTTGGTCAGTGGAGGTTTTTGTTCTACGCGGTCGTGTGGGGATATCTGCAATCACGTAGGGTTAATATAAGGCAGTGATATTTTGTGCTTCGCATTCGCGTAAAGCGGGACGCGATCGCGTAGTTATGTGACGTTGTTATTCACGAACGCGTGAAGAAGGTCGCGTTCGCGTAGAGGAAATGGGGCAGAAATGGAAATCACGCGTTTGTGCTTCGTGATCGCATGGTTAGGTCCGCGAACGTGTAGGTCTGTGATGTTGTGCATCGCGATCACATGGGAAAGTCCGCGATCGCGTAGAGTTAAATCTGGGCGATGGAAAATTGTTCTTCGCGATCGCGTGGGAATGTTCGCGATCGCATAGAGCAAATGTCTGGGCAGAAAGTTTAAATTCTGAAATGGGACTTCGTCCCATTTTCCATTTTTGACGGATTGGAGCTCGGGAAGAGGCGATTTTTGGGAGATTTTCAGAGAAAATAATGGGGTAAGTGTTCTTAACTCAATATTGGTTAAATTACCTGAATCCATGGTTGTTTTTAATATTTAATCAGTGAATTAAGTTGGAAAATTGTGAAAACCCTCTTGGTTTAATTTGGAGATTTGAGGGTCGAGTTGATGTCGAATTTGAGTAAAATTTATATGGTTGGACTCATGATTGAATGAGCGTTCATATTTTATAACTTTTGTCGGGTTCCGAGACGTGGGCCCCACGGGCGATATTCGAGCTAAATTTTGGATTTTTATAAAAAAAAATTAGTATTTTCTTATGGAATTAATTTCAATAAATTTTATTGACTGAAAGGAATTATTTGTGACTAGATTCGAGGCTTTCGGAGACCAATTCTCGTGGCAAGGGCATAGCGGAATAAAGAATTACGCGATTTGAGGTAAGTAACAGTTTTAAATCTGATCCTGAGGGTATTAAACCCCGGATGTTGGTATCATGTGATTATTTTGGAGATGACGCACATGCTAGGTGACGGGCGTGTGGGCGTGCACCGAGGGGATTGTGACTTGGTCCGTCCCGTGAAACTGTAAAGTTGAATAATTTGTTGTTAGCTATATGCTCTCTATGTGTTGTAGAAATTTGACTGTAATGCATGTCAGAAATCATGTTTAGGCTATATGTTGGTACTGTTGGGACCCACAGAGGTCGTGTACATGTTGAATTATCTACTAAATTATTGTTTGATACTCAGTCACAGTTTACTTGTTTATTTTATCTCAGTCTCTATTGTTCATTATTGATGCATTGTATCATTGTTGTTTGGGCTGATTTCATGATTATTGAGAGCCTGAGAGACTGGAGAGATTTATGATTGAGTGAGGCCGAGAGCCTGATTGTGAGATATTGATACTATAGCACGTGAGTTGTCCGTGCAGCACGTGAGTTGGCCGTACGGATCCAGATATTACAACTATAGCACGTGAGTTGTCCGTGCAACACGTGAGTTGGCCGTGCAGATTATAGCATTTGGGCTGTAGGAGCCCCTCCGGAGTCTGTACACCCCCAGTGAGCGCGGGTACCCATTGAGTGTGAGTGCTGAGGGCTAAGAGCCGAGTGGTTGAGCTGATGTGACGAGTTGAATATCTGTTGCCTGAGAGGTTGTACTTTCTTTTCATTTGTTGTTGCACTTAGCTGTTATCTGTCATTGTTGTAAAATTCTCTGAAAGATTTTATATTCGGATTACATGAAATTGAACTGTATAAAATTGATTTGACTTAAACTGGCGGATTTGAAAGCATGTCTATTCCTTGCTGGAATTACTGGAAATGAACTGTAATTATGTAACTCGTCATTATCTTCAGTTTCTTATTTATTATTGTTACTTGTTGAGTTGGTTGTACTCATACTACACCCTGCACTTCGTGTGCAGATCCAGGTGTTCTCGAACATAACGGGTGTTGATTCTCTAGCAGAGTTGATTTTTCGGAGATTCAGAGGTAGCTGTCGTATTTCGCAGACCTTGTCTCTCTTTCCCTATCTCCTTGTTACTGTATTTGGCCTCAGATTATCATAGACCATATTTTCCAGACTTGTATTCATAATAGAATGCTCATGTAATCAGTGACACCAGGTTTTGGGGAGTATTCGTATCAGTATTTGTGGGATTTTTGTATTGTATTTAATTATTGTATTTTCAAACTTAAAGAGAAATTGTGGTTTATGGAGATTATCAGCTTGCCTAGTATTGAGATAGGCGCTATCACGACATGATGGGATTTTGGGTCGTGATAATTCTAGGCTTGTTGGTCCTTACCTAATAAGTGCTCCCTCTAGTCCAAAATAAGTGATATTCTAGCCTCTCAAAGTTGGTCCAAAATAATTGATATTTCACAAAACCAAGGAGGTATTTATTTTTTCCCCAAATTTGCCCTTGACACATTCCTAATTCAATGTACAATTTTAATGCATATATAACACGTTCTTTTATGTATTTGATATAAAAGGCAAGTTTAAGTAATGGTATTTTAGTCAAAACCCCTCTTAATTGTTAGGAGTAAGTGAATTCCTTAATCCATATGCCCAAATCGAAAAGATCAATTAATTTGGATCGTCGTATTTAATACTGTGCATTTTATCTTAGTTTTGGAGTCGAATGTCCATTGGAAATAGAACTAGTCTAGTCTCTCAAGCTGCAAACAAGAGTAAGTTTTTATCCTTCTGTCAAGCACGCTCTTTAATTTTCCTATGGCTTCTTCTTTCGGAACCTCAAAATTACTGCCTGCATATATACATCATATTTATGATCTGAAATGTGTTTTTTATGTTATACTTTGAAATCTATTTCTTGATATTTAGTGTCTCTTCGTAGGCCTATGAATTTAGAAAACGCTCTTTTGTTGTGAGATGAATATGTCTAGATTTACTATAAGGGGTTTGGTTTAGACTGAATATGTGGTCAAGCTAATTGACCACTTGTTCCATATCCTACCAAGAATTTTAGAGCCGCTGTTGTTTGTAGGGATGCGCATAATTCGCACTAACTCACTGAATTTTCGTTTTTTTGGTTTGGTTTTTTAATGTGTTAACAAATATTCAAGTCTCCTATTCTACCCTTTGTCCCAGACTTCACCCCACTTTTACAAATATGACAAGTATATTATTCTTGTACATCTAAGATATACTTTTGTTTCTTCATAAAATTTATGAACAAGTAAAATAAATAAAAAACTTCAGCATAGAACTATAGATGGAAAGATGTAAAACGAAATCAATGCCAAATTTTTTCCTTATTTTTTCAAGTTTTTTATTTATTTTCTTACAGATTTTTATATATATATTTTTTGTTTTATCATTGAATTAATATAAGAAAGAGGATTTAGGAAAAAATTGATCCAACTGTCAAAATCAACTTATGTTGTGAAGTACTTCCTATCAACACTCAACGGTACTTTAAAAAAATGCTTTCACAAAGTAACAATTTGTGTTTGAATAATGTGCTTGGCCAGTATTTGTTAAGAAAATAAATTATGAAAAATGGCATGCATATAAGTTGTCACCTATTCATCAATTAGCAAAGTGACTCACAAAAATTGGTTAAAATATTTAGTTCTATTAATAAATTAACTTTTTGTTTTTGCAAGAAGCAAAAATTTGTAAATTCTTTCCCCGCATCACAAAATCCTCTTTTGATGTTCAAGAACACTATTTTTTTTTACTCAAACACCTCAAATCTCAAAAATACATAGAGCTTGATGGAATAGGATGTTAAAAGCATTAAATAATAGGGTCGTAGTAAAACTTTAAATACAAAAAAAATAAGTTGTAAAAGTTATATCTCCACCAACCTTCTACACCTATGACAAAGAAAGGATAAATTGACAAGCTTCTTCACTACTCTCTCTACCTTCTTTTTGGTCTATATTTGGTATGATATCGAGTTTTACTGCTTTGATTCTGTTCTGGGTTTTTGTATATTCTTTATGGTTATGTATTTATGGTATTGCTTTTGCTCTTTAGTGGAAAAAGGGTGTGCCTTTATTGTTTCATGGTCCTTAAATTATCTTATTACCTGCAAAATTGTTGTATATGCTAAGTTGAGATGTAGGGTGTGTTTGGTACGACTTAAAAAAAATTCCATGGGAAAGTGAGCGATTGTCTCACATATTGTATGGTGTTTGCTAAGTAAATACAAAATATTTTCAAAAATATAACATGACAAATTAACTAACTTCTGAGGTGGTGGAGGTGGACTTTTGAGGCGGTGGAGGGGTGGAAACTTTTAGGTGAAATGCCGTAGGAGAGTTTCTGAAAATGACTTCCCTCTTCTCACGAAAATTAAAGAAAAATATTTTACAAAATATTTAAGCTAACTAAATATAAGAAAAATTAGAAATCAAACGCACCCCTAGAGGAAAAACAAAAAGAAACTATTGGTTGGTTATAGAAAAGACTAGAAAAGAAAATGACTACTTCTTTACTAGGAAATGGGAAAACTGAAAACTTTTTCAAGAGGTAAATTGATTTCTATTCTTTGTCACTCCACATTAGCTTTTTTAAGAAGACTTGTCAAAATTTTGTTTCTCTAATCTTCTATTTTCCATTTGGGTAAATTTCTTAATAAGACTATTAAAACTTTCGACAATATATCTTTTTCTTTTCTTAACTAAAATAATTTTGAAATGAAAGTCTACTTTTAGATGGTTTTTTTCTTTTTGAAATGATGGTGGTGTTCGGACTAATTTGCGTGTACCTCGAATATTTCATCATAGTACGTGATACTCCCATTAGCACGTATTCTAGCTAATTCTACCCACCAACACTTAGGCAGATGGAAGAAATTATCTAGTATTTTTTGCATTTCTTAACTGTATAATTTTGAAATGAAATTCTGCTTTTAGACTTTTTTCTTTTTGAGATGATGATGATGTTCGTACCAGTTTACGCGCACCTCAAAAGAATGACAAGGACCTGCTTCACTTAAAGCGAGAAACGAGAAGCGTGAAGCAAAGCTCTCGCTTTATTGAAGTGAAGTGTAATTTTTTTAAAAATATCGAAATAAACATTGAAGATTGAACAAATAAGTAAATAACTAATAAAAAGAAATTACCTACTACCCCACCAGTACGTGTATTGAGTAACTTTACCCTCCACACTTAAGGTAGATAGAAAGAAATTATCTAGTGATTTCTGCACTCATGGTTCTCCTCCCAACCACTAGCCACATGCCCTTATGTTTATTTTTTGATTCTAACCCAAGAAAGTAGTTTTATGTTCAACCATTTGCATCCAGGCTAACAAATGTGCAACTTTATAGGAAGAATTTGGGTAGGTAAATTACGTACTTGGGTCATGACTCTCTACCTTTTTTTTTCTGGAAACTCAAGCATGTCTTCCTTAAGGAAATCTGCAAAATATGAATGTATTTTTCCAAAAGAAAGTCCAAAACCCAGCTGCTTTTTTCAAAAGGTAGTAATAACAAAGATCCACAAACTAGGGGTGGGCGTTCGGTCGGTTCGGTTCGGTTCGGTTTTAAAAAATTCGATTCGGTTATTTGGTTTTCGATTTTGTAAAAGTAGTAACCGAAACTGAACTGAAATAAGTTCGGTTCAGTTGGGTTTTCTAATTTCGGTTCGGTTTTCGGTTTGAACATTATCATATTGGGTTCTCTCTATGTAATAATTGGACTGACGAATTTGTTGGTTTTGTTTCAAAATTTCGGTAAATTAGACTGAAACCAACCGAAAATTTTTTGGTTTGCTAATAATTCGGTTTTTCGGTTAACCGAACCAAATAAATTAATAACCGAAAACCGAACCGAAAAACTGAAATTTTAAAATTTTAAACCGAAACCGACCGAAAAAACCAAATAACCGAAACCGAAATAAAAAAAAATTCGGTTCGATCGTTTTTTTCGGTTCGTTCCGAAATATGCTCACCCCTACCACAAACATTATAGAAATTGAATAACTAAACACTTTTCTATGAAGTTTATCATCACACACCGGATAACAAAAGCAGACCATGAGAATAAACTTAGGAAATAAATGAACCACACATAAAAAAAAATGAAACATATATGAAAAAACTTCTTTTCTTCACCTAATTACGAGCCCCAGGAGAGACTGATGATGGATATGTATTGCAGCCTTCTTTTTATCAACTCGAACCTTATTCTTATACCATCCTTCCACCTTCCCTGTATTTCCTATCTCCACCTGTCATATCATTTGTGTGGGGCCTATTTAAATAAAAAGAAATAAAGAAATAAAAAGAGAAAATGATTTAAAAAAGAAATGGTAAAAAATAATGCAACTTGCATTGTCAAAAGCAAGGGGGACACAAATTTCACTCAGATTTGCAATTTGCAAATTGCAACAAGATCTTAATGGTTGTTTGGGCGGTCATTCTCTGCTATAAATAGCAGCTTTGATTTCTCATTTGAGATACACCAAAAATCAGAGAACGCAATAGAGCACAGAGAGAGTAATTCACAAATTGTAGCTGTGAAATAAGTAGAGAGTGGAAGTAATATTATAGTGAGGTGTTTAAAATAAAAAGTGTTATTTCTTTAGAAGTTGTAGTACTCTCTTGACACTACCATGTTGTAATATTATAATAGTATTATATTGCTCCTTTCGGGTATTGTATTTTATCCTGTTAAAAAATTTGGTATCATTATTATTCTCTTATGTTATTGTTGTTTTATCGTGGATATTATTCTGGACGGGATATTATTTTTTCCAACAACGTGATATCAGAGCCATGGCGAACAATGGTCTGTTGTCTTTTCAGTATCCCCGTCTCACAAAAGAAAATTATGAGATATGTTGTCTACCGATGAAAGTCATTCTTGGCTCTCAGGATGTGTGGAAAATCGTAGACAAAGGGTATGCAAAACCCGATAATGAGGAAGCTCTACCTCAAAATAAAAAAATTATTTTGGCAAAGACAAGGAAGAAAGATCAACAATCTCTCACGCTCATCCACCAATGTTTGGATGATGTCATGTTTGAGAAGGTGGCAAATGCTACCACCTCAAAGGAAGCTTGGGAGATTTTACAAAAATTCTCTCCAAGGAGTTGACAAGGTGAGGAAGGTAAAACTTCAAACTCTACGGGCTGATTTTGAAGTTTTAAAAATGAAAGAATCCGAATGCATTTCGGATTATTGTTCAAAAGTGAAGGTTGTTGCGAATCAGTTTAGAAGATACGGGGAGGATATAGAAGATGTCTGCATGGTAGAAAAGATCTTTCACACTTTAACACCTAAATTTGATTTATGGTGTATGCTATTGAGGATCTAAACATTTATACTCTATGTCGGTGGAAAAATTGGAGGAATCTTTACAGGACCATGAAGGAAAGATCAAGGGGAGACAAGAAGTGTCACTGGAGCAACTTCTTAAAACTCAGGCATCCTTTAAGGATTATGGAGGTGAAAAGAGCTATCGAGGAAATGGACGAGGACGAGGTTGTGACAGTCATGGAAGAGGAAGAAGTGATGGTAAAAACTTCAACAATGAAGTTAAAATCTACCAAACATTCAGAGATCGTGATCGCGGACAAAGAGGAGGAAGATGATGTGGCTACTATCAACAAAATAATGGACAAATGTATGACAAATAAAAAATTGAGTGTTATAATTGTTATAAATTTGATCATTACTTTTAGGAATGTCATAGCAGTGTTGAAGAGAAAGCTAACCTTGTTGACGACAAGAAAGAAGAAGATGAGTCAATATTGTTGTTGGCACTCAAAGAAGAAGACAAGGATGATTGTAACTCGTGGTATTTGGACAATGGACCAAGCAATCATATGTGTGGATGCAAAGAGAAGTTTGTGAAGATCAATAAAACGGTGAGAGGTAATGTGTCCTTTGAAGATACCTCAAAGATTCAAATCGAAGGGATAGGTACGATTCTGATTTCCTGTAAAAATAGTGGCCATAAGTTAATTCAAGATGTTTATTATGTGCCAAAATTAAAAAGTAATATTCTAAGTTTGGGCCAACTTCTTGAAAAGGAATATGACATCCACATGAAAAATATGCATATTTGGCTTAGAGAATCAAGTGGAATTCTATTTGCTAAAGTGCATATGGTAAAGAATAGATTACTTTCTCTAAATCTTAAGACAATTGATGCAAAATGTTTGAAGGCTAATGTGCCTGATGAATCATGGTATTGGCATATGCGATTTAGACATTTGAAGAACATGGTACGTGGGATACAATCAATCAACCATCCCAGTTAATTGTGTGAAGCTTGTCTTCTTGGAAAACATGCAAGGAAGAGTTTTTCGAATGAGTCTATGTCAAGAACAACCAAGCCACTCCAACTTGTTCACACTGATGTGTGTGGGCCAATCAATCCACCTTATTTTGGTAAAAGTAAATACTTTCTGATTTTTATTGATGACCTTAGCAGAAAGACTTAGGTTTATTTCTTGTACCAAAAAGCTGAAGTTTTTGCTGCTTTTAAAATTTTCAAAGTACTTGTGAAAAAATGAAAGTGGCTATGAAATAAAAGCTTCAAGGTCTGATAGAGTAAGTGAATTCACTTCAAAAGAATTTAATGACTTCTATCAGTCTCATAGAATTCGTCATCCTCTAACAGTATCTTATTCACCCCAATAAAATGGAGTTGTCGACACAAAGATTCGAACGATTCTTAATATGGCTAGATGTATATTAAAAGCTAAAAGTATGCCCAAGGAATTTTGGGCCGAAACTGTTTCTTGTGCAGTTTATTTGAACAACATGTCTCCAACAAGAAATGTTAGAGATCAAACCCCTAAAGAAGCATGGAGTGGAAGAAAACCAAGTGTCAAGCACTTGAGAATCTTTGGGAGCATAGTCTATGCTCATGTGCCACAACAAGGGAGAGCGAAGCTTGATGATCGAAGTGTCAAGCATGTGTTTGTTGGTTAAGATGTGAGTTCAAAAGACTACAAGGTATATAACCCAAGCAGTGACAAGGCGGTGATAAGTCGCGATGTTGAATTTGATGAAGAAATGGCATAAAATTGGGAAGCTGAGGAAGAAACTTCATATGATTTTCTTTCATACTTTGGGGAAGAAGAAGAACCAGAGATCGTGGAACCTGTGCAAGAAGAAACTCTACCTCTTTTACCAACCAATTTTTCATCTCCTTCTTCTCAAGAAAGTTCAAATGAACAACCCGCAAAGGACGAAGAGCATTCAAGAGCTCTACGATGGCACAGAAGAAGTTACTAATTTTGATTTTATATATTGTCTCTTTGCTGATAGTGAACCAATGAACTTTGATGAAGTTGTTTCTGATAAAAGGTGGAGGCAATCCATGGATGAGGAGATCGAGTCAACGGGTAAGATATCTCAAAGCTTCAAACAACTTGGGTTATTACCCGTGAAAATAAGATCATCAACATAAACACAAACAAGCAAGATATCTCAAATATGCGAAGTCTCATGATCAAGTTGCGGATATTTTTACCAAATCTCTCAAGTTTAAAGATTTTCAGAGATTGACATCAAGTTTTGGAATGAAAAAGAAAAATCAAAATTAAGGGAAAAATTTGTGTGACCTATTTAAATAAAAAGAAATAAAGTAATGAGAAGAGAAAATGATTTAAAAAGGAAAAGGTAAAAAGAATACAAGTTGCAACTTGCATTGTTAGAAGCAGGGTGTACGTAGATTTCATGCAAATTTACAAATTGCAACAAGATCTTATTGGTTGTTTGGGCGGTTATTCTCTACTATAAATAGCAGTTTTGATTTCTCATTTGAGACACATAAAAAATTAGAGAGCGCATAGAGAATAATTCACATATTATAATTTGTGAGATAATTAGAGAGTGTGAGTAATATTATAGTAAGATGTTTAAAATAAAGAGTATTATTTTTTTTGAAGTTGTAGTAATCTCATGACACTATCAAGTTGTAATATTATAGTGGTATTATATTGTTCCTCTAGGTATTATATTTTACCAGGTTAAAAGATTTAGTGTCATTGTTACTCTTTTGTGTTGTTGTTATTTTATCGTGAATATTATTCTGGGCGGGATATTATTTTTCCCAACAATTCGGTGTCTCTAACGACTGCAAAAGTGGGTTCCTGATGTAAGGCCCTATATAATTATGAAAAGAGGTTGACATTCGAGAGATGGGAGACACTTGATTCTATGCTATGTTGTTCATCTGGGGTGTTGCAGCTGCAAACTTGCACATCTATTTCTTTTTCCCGTTATGAGGTTTCATTTTTGTTGATATAGTTCTATGTTTAGCAGGCAAACACCACAGAATTGTAACCTACAATGAATTCCTTTGTGTCCATTTTTTTCTGAATGTTTTTGTCTTTTCAGTTTTCCTAAGTTTGAACACATCTGTTGCTTGTTTTTTATTACACTTTTTATTCTATTAAAAAGCAGGTTTTCTTGATGTGTTCTCTTTCAGTATGTTTATAAGTTGTATCTTTTTGTTTCTTCTAAACCAGAGATCTGCTTACGTTTCCAGGCTAAAAGGTTGTGGAGCAAACCTAAGTTACTCGGACTCGAGTACGGGTATCCGACACGGGTACGGATCCAAAGGTCGGATCTTTCATGATCTAAATTTTAGGATTCGAGGATATGAATCTGGGTACGGGTGCGGGGATTCAGCGAAAAATAAATTAAAAATCTAGAAATATAACTATAAATTGGATGAAGATTTAGCTTTGGTCACAGAAAGTGGAGATGAAAGAGAGAGAGAATGGCTTCTTTGTCCATTTAGGTAGAGAAAAGATAGGAAAGATATATTTTGCTGTCAAGGTTGTACCCTACTTTTTTGACAAGAAAGTCACTTTTCACGGGATAGTACAATACAAAAATATAAAGATATTTATACTACTACTTCAATTTTTCTTAAAATTTTGGTCAACACACCCGATCTCGTCTGACCGGATCCGACACAGATCCCACACCCTTACCTATGTCAGTGTCGTGTCGACACGGGTACGGTACCCAAATTGCCGAGTCCGAGTAAATTAGTTGCAAACAACCATCAGTATGGATGGTTGTCGTCCTTTACCAGAAGATCTAATCGTGGATATTCTATTGAGGTTTCCTGTGGAATCAATCTTGCGTTTCAAATGTGTGTGCAAGCATTGGTATTCTCTCATCAAAAGTCCAAGTTTCATAGAAAGCATTATCATCACAAGAACAATCGTGCCCAGCTCCTCATTTGTAACTTGAAAGTAGCACATTCAGAACACATCATCCTAAAATCTGTTGATTTCTCCTTGCTCCCTGAAAAAATAGTTCCAGGTGTGACCCCTGAACAAAAAACTCTCCATCAACTTCAGAGTCTCACTTATTTCACGTGTGTTGCTGGCAGGGGCGTATCTAGGGAGGGTTCCACGGGGCATGTGAACCCCTACTCCCCGCCCTAAATCATATATAGTAATGTTATATTTTTTAAAAAATATTTAAATATTGTATGCACTCATGCTCAAAGTATTATATGATGTGATGGTAATTAAGTGTACCTCTTTAGGTGAGTTTGTGAGTTCAAATCTTATGTCAATCTTGTTTTTTCCTTTTTTTTTCTAAAAGTAGACGCCCACAGGAGATCGGTGTGTCTGGTGTTATTTTATGCGTATTAATTAAGTACTTTTTCTTTTTATTTCATTTTTTGTTTAGTTTATTCTTTCAAAATTTTCACACATTGATATTCCTACTTCTTTTGTCGTTGTAAAATCTTATATGATTAAACAAAATGTGTATATTAAAACTAGTAGTAGTGTATGATGTAGCATATATAATTCCAAAAGTGCAATAGGTACGCCATTGTAAGAACTAAATGTGAACCCGTAAAATTTATATTCTGGATCCACCTCTTCTAGTGCACCCATCCTACCAAAATTCTGGATCCCCTCTAGTTGCTGGCCTGTTCTTAGTGCAGAAAGCGTTTTATGGAGACAGCGTTCGCTTGGGTTTGTGGAATCCTGCCACCAGAGGGAGTTCTGGCCTCTGTCTCTTGCGCCTTTTGAGATCGAGCACTTCTTCTCAGACCATGGACATCAATTCGGAATATGGGTTTGACCTGTTGACTCGAGATTATAAGGTTGTATGGACTAGAGTGTTTTGGGATGAATTGGAACGATGCGTTTATCCTAATGTCTATTCCTTATGCAACAACTCGTGGAAGAACCTTACACATGAATTCCCTTCCAGTGGTACGTTACATGCGCCTCTTGAAGCCACTTAACTCAACGGGGTTTATTATTGGCTTTCGAGGGGCCTAAATGAAATCTACAGCATACGCTCATTTGACATGGGCAGTGAACAGTTTGGGGATATGCAAGGGCCAGATATTCCAAGTGAACAGTGGGGGAGACTGACTTTGCATGGTGACTCGCTTGCTATGTTAGCTGGTGACCCCGGTAAGGCTATGAAGTGTGGGTAATGAAAAAAGAGGGTAGTTGGACCAAAATTCTTATTGTTCAACATCTAATAGATGCTCATTGCCCTCACGGCATCTGGGAGGATAATAAGATGATTTTCGAAATCTCTGAAACTTCACAGCTGGTGCTATATGACCATACAACAATAGAAGTTACAGATCTTGGATTTGAGTTGGACCTTACCCACGGCCGTTGTTGGGTTTTCAATTACAAGGAGAGCCTAGTTCGATTAAGAGAGGAAATGACAGTCAGTGCCAGGATAATGTGGTCGAGATAATTGACCACTTCTTCCATGTCATAAAAAAGGGCAGCCCGCTACACGAAGCATCTCACGTTCACGCAGAGTCCGAGGAAGGCTGTACTCTAAGGGTGTGATATAGGCAGCCTACTTTGATGCAAGTATCATTGGCTGATTCTATGGTTCGAACCCCTAACCTATAGGTTACGTGAAGACAACTTTACCGTTGCTCCAAGGATAGATATAACTATTATTAGAGGTCCGCACTATTCAGATTAAGTCAAAAATCGAAAGGAACTGAAAATTTTGACTTTTTGGTTTGCTTTCAGATGCAACAACAACAATCCAGTAGAAGTAGAATCCCACTAGTGGGGTCTGGAGAGGGTAAAGTGTACACAGACCTTACTCCTACTCCGGAGGGGTAAAAAAGTTATTTCCGGATTTCTTTGTAATAAAAACAGGAAAACAGGTAAAAACCAAATTACTATTGTTCTTTGAAAGTTAGGGTTCAATCTAATGAAATCTCGGTTGATTGAAGAGTTCATTTAACTTGTGGTTAGTTTTTGAAGCATGGTAAGGTGCCTCTAGGGGGAGAGGCATTGCAATTCTTCTATTGTGACATTACCTCTTATCTTACCTGCTTATATCATTGTGTTTGAAAAATAAAAAATGCTTGGATCAGTTATCCTGTATTGCGTTGAGGAAAGCCACGACTTTATTTTTCTACCACGTGATTATGAGCCCGTTTGGATTAGTTATTTGAAGTAGCTAATAAGTATTAGGTGCTGAAAAAGTATTTTTAAGGGCTGAAACTGATTTAATAAATAATCAATTACGTATTTGGATACAATTGCTGAAATTGATAATAAGCTGCTGCAGTATTTGATAAAAAAGTGCTGATAAGCTCTTTCTCAGTTAAAATGACTTAAATAACCTTATAATTGTTTACACTTATAAAGGCATAATTTCTTCAAAATTTTAGATTTTAGATCGATTCAAATACAAAATATTCTATTTGTCATTTTATTTTAAATACAACTGTGCTTAGATAAGATAATTTTTATGATAAATATAATTTATTTTATGATAAGCATATAATCATAAGTTATAATAATTAATAAATTGATAAAAGTTTTTCAGTAAAAAATAAACCTAAATAGGACAAAATATTTGAAGAGAAACAAACATTGTCTGTCCCCATTTATCACATACAATTCAAAGATTAATACACAATTACATTGATATAAACATGCAAAGGAATAGAGGATTCGCTTATCTTAAATAGTCAATGAGAATTGCAGACTTGAAGGGAGGAGGGGGGAGGGTTGGGTTGAAAAAATACTTGAGGCAATGATTATCGATGTAGGAGTTTTGTTCTAAAAAAGAATATTTTAAGAATGAAATAGTAAAAATTTTGGTCAAACTTTAAGTGCTTATAACCTAAAAATTCATAAGATGGGGGTGACCGGTTTATGGCTTTTGGCTTATTTTTGACTTATAAACACTTGGCTTATAATCACTTTTAACTTTACCAAACACGTGAATAAGCCGAAAAACGCTTATAAACTAGTTTGATCAGCTTATAAGCTTAGCCAATCACCCTCTGTATCTTTCTGGTTTATTAGGTTATGTGTCAAGGGGCATTACACATTTGGACTTAAAATTTTAAGTGCTCTGTATCTATATCTATATTTTGGTCCACTTGAGAAAGTTAAGGATAGACGCTATTATTCACCCAAAAAAGAAAGAAAACTGAATATAAAAACTACTTGTTCTTCATTGCAGTTAGTGACTAGACAATTGGATATGGTATTGGTAGGTCCAAAACTCCACCAACAAATGGGCCCCCAAACAAATCTTAATAAAGCCCATTAAAGAGAACCAAAATCCCACAGCCCATCACTCAAAAAGGGAAGTTTCAAAAGATAGTTGATGGAATGATCAAAGCCACAAAGTGACAGTTAAAATACTGTTTTTCTCCCGCGAAAAGCTTTCTATATCCCAAACAAACTTTAACCACGAGACTTATTTTTGGCCATTCTACATATTGTACATCTCAAGCTTTTGTTGGATGCCTCTAGGCATTTTAACATCATCTTTAGGGAAGGACATCTCGGCCAGCTATTAAAGAATGAAGCTTTCTTAGAAAAATTTCTATGAGAAAAGATGTTCTAAGATATCAAGAAATTAAGGCTACATGAACTTTAGTACTATTTTTGATGTCCTCTTTGTAGGGAAACTATGCTTGATCCAACTGCTGTGTTTGCACTCCTCTTTGGGAGCGAACTTTTTGAAGACTACATCGGACATCTTTCTGTGGCATCAATGGCTTCCTCTGAATTAGTTGGCGAAAATGACAACCCTGAGAAAATCCATGATAGACTCAAGGCAAGTATGTCTGAAAGTTCGATAACATACAAGTTATGTTTCCACTTGTTGGTAGTTTCTTTGTAAGAAATCTGTCAAGAAAACGTATTATTGAAGTCCTTGCTCTTGAAGATATCTTTTTAGGACAAAATGTTCTATAGAAAAGGGAACATATATACTGGTTCTCTTTAGTTTACATTATTACCTTTTTTCAGTTGATTCACTATATAATAATAGTACTGTGTTATGAAGGGTGTCCAAAAGGAAAGGGAAGAAAAACTTGCCTGGTTACTCAAAGATTTTCTTCAACAATACGTTCGTGGTGACAGAGTAGGATTTCTACGACGTGCTGAATCTGAAGCTGAACGGCTTTCACAAGCAGGTCAGCTGACTACTTCTCTTGCATTTCTTCAAGCTTAGTTTTACCTAATGGCAATACCCAGAGGCGGATCTATGTGTTAAACTTATGTTTGCTTTTCTGTTCTCTTAACAGCATTTGGAGCTGAGATTCTTCAAACTATTGGATACATATACACAAGACAGGCAGCCCAAGAGCTTGGAAAGAAAGCAATTTACTTGGGAGTTCCATTTATGGCCGAGTGGGTTCGCAACAAAGGTCATTTCTGGAAATCACAGCTCACAGCAGCAAAAGGTACACTGAAGATCCTACCTCTCCCCTCCTTGTCATATGTGCATTATAATGTGGTGGCGTATACTGGTGTTTTTAGGTGCTTTTCAACTGCTGCAACTTCAAGAAGATGTTCGTCGCCAGTTTAAAATGGATGGTAGTGGCCCTGAAAATGACGTTGAATCACATCTAAGATTAAACAGAGAAACACTAATGAATTCGTTGTGGAAACTAAACGTTGTAGACATTGAAGTAACTCTTTTGCATGTCTGCCAATTGGTAAGCCTCATATTATTTTTCTTCATAGTATATTTTATTCTAACTTATTAGTAGCATGCATCCTCTGCTTATGTTGCTATGCCTTATTCTGGAAAGACCTTTTTGTGTCACTCGAGTTGCTTCTGTTTAATCTTTCAGGTGCTACAAGAAGGCAATGTGAAGAAGGAAGAACTCAAGAAACGAGCGATGGCTTTAAAGATTTTGGGGAAAGTATTTGAGGTAAGTGTTGTCATTTCTCTTCAAAACACAAAGTCCAAATGTCTGGTCTCATAGACAGGAAATTTTGTTAGTTATTAAGCTAATAATTCAGCCTACTCAAGGTTGTGCACTTTTGTTTTGTAGCTTTAGAGGGTGTTACATTATTTGATGATGTTTCATATCTGCTTATTCTGCAGAGGGAGAAGTGCGGACAAGGTGTTGGGACTTCAAAAAAGAAGACGATAGGTGATATAAATGCAGAGGAAACCAGTTCTGATAGCAGTGATGATGAGGAAGACTCACAAAGAACACTAAATTAAAAAACTCCTCTACTCACACAGGTTAACCTTTTGCTTTACTGTCATTTGAAACCAATGATTCTTGAGAATGGTCCTTTAATGTTTTAGCTAATACACCAACTCATTTCCAGATCTGCCATTTGGTGAATATGCACATTAGTTGCTGTACATATATGTCCACTATTATAGGCATTCCTACTAATCTATTTTTCTCTTCCTAATCATGCCTTCTTCCCCTTCCTTCCAAACTATATTGATTTTATCCCTAACTTGTAACCTTTAAATTTGTTGTTGTTTTCCTTTATGTAGGGAATAGGCAGACTCTTTAGATGTCTGTGTAATCCAGCATTCGACGTGGATGATGAAGAGATTGTGTACAAAGGCAAGTGATCATCTTTGAGAAATTGAGAAGAAATTGTGGTTTCATATTCATGATACAACAACAAGACATATATTAACCAATCCCACATATCATATCATATACCGTTGTGGTACCCATAATTGAAAAACTCAGAAAGGCGTAAGCACAAAAGCTTTTGTTTGTAATTGCAGTCTGTAATGAAATGTTGTTTGAAGTGGTAATATAAAAATAATTGTTCCTAGAACAAAAACGAAAAAAATAAGTTAGCAAAATGAATTTGGCTATTGTGCCTCTGTTTGATATGTTAATAATCACATGGGAAGATGTTTTTTTAACTTGAAGCTTCAATTAGGGAACTGAACTGGTAATCGCCTATGTTCAATAACAATCCACTCCACACTACTTAATTATATATACAAAATTTTCTTATCAAAAAGTGGCTTAATGTTCGCCGTCCAATGTTGATATTACTTCTATAAATTCACATCTAATGTTTCAGTTTTCTTTTTCATGCCATTTCAGCAAATCAATTACTTTTGTCTTTTAAACAAGTAGATTATTTCTTTCGCCATTTGACGCCTTCTGGCTTCCCCTTCACTATAAGTTTCTTGAGTATCTTATTTCGGATTGTGTATTATATTAACACACCAGAACAATAATTCCTTTAATTTTTAGTAAAACAAAGACACCAGAAAGAAAGATTGTTTTCCCTTGGCCGAAGTTATTACGAGCTTTCCCTCAACCGTTCAAAACTACCAAAATTGTGGAAAAAAAATTAATCACGAGCATGTTTCAAACCAACAATATTAAGCAATAGCCACCATTCACTAATTTAGATCATATTCATTTACTAAAAGTACCTACATTTAAAACTTTAAGTTACATAACATCAGCTCTTCACCACTCCGAATTACTTTATTTCTACAACTTACATCCTCTTCTCACTTATGTCATCGTGACACCCTTTTCTAAAACCTGATGATACAGTATATTATACGGTTCAATAAAAGACAAACATTCTCACATCAGCATTGAAAATCTAGAGGAAGAGACAAGTCTGATGTTATGTTATCAATGACGTGCAAGTTAAGGCAATGTCTACGTCTTAAAAAAAACATTAACTTCAATTCAACATCTTCTACTTTGTTTCTAATAAAACAACTAAGCCATTTGTTTGATATGCAAGTTGTAACTAGGCATGATTCGAGATGGAACTTTCTGCTTCTGTTTTAAACTCGAACTAAGGTGTGAGATTATCAATTGAAGTCCAGAGGTATTGCCACCATTTTGAAACATGACATATCAAGCTTTTTTCTCCTTATGTTTTAGGGGTGAAGCATGAAATAGAAGTCTTTCACAAAACATTTAAACACATGATAGGAGTCAGAATAACATAAACCAACAAGTTATCAGTCCAAAAGATTAAACAAACAGAACGGATTGGCTTATACAGCCAAGAATGTCCAGCATAATTTTTACACAAACAAATATGTACAAGGCCGCGTTCAACTTGGAGGCCCAGGAACTTGGAGTTGGAAATCTCTCCTCCATACAACCAACACTCAGTGAGCTGGATGGAGAACGCGTGCACGGTGTGCTTGGACAGAACATGCACAGTGCACCGACGTTAAGTTCAAGCAGCCGCTAATTATGAGGGAATGTCTCCCGGGGCAAGTGTGAAGAGCAGGAAATGCTTCGCACACTGCCTGGACAGCAGGAGGTGTGAGAGCAGTGCACTGGCTGATGTTTAGATTCATAAGCCCTTCGTCCTCGTACCTGTTCTTCTTCATAGACGCCCACATCTCGTGCTTGTTCTTGACCCGACTCTGGGCCAAAGAGTACATTGCTCTGTCTGTGATGTTCTGGCAGAAGTATAAGCCGAGGGATCTCAAGTGAGGGCAATTGTTCGCCAAAGCAATCACACTCTCATCTGCAGCATATAAGATTAGACATGTTAGATGGATGGTCAAATCAAAAAGATGACTCCAAATGGAGGCATCAACAACTCTGCCTCAGAACTTTTAAAGGAGATCAATGCAGCAGCAGCATCCCCGAATACCTTTCTAGTGAATATCGGTCCAACGAGTTTAAGTGCAATGATCATGAAATTCCACAACAAAACGATCCTAAGAAGAAATATAGGAGACAATCTGATTGAATTTTATCTGAAAGATATCTTCCACAACAATACAGCTCTACTAAGCAACAGGAAGACTACACAAATTTCCTAGGGCACAATTTCTTGCATGTATATTTCCTGCCAGTTAGTTACTAATAGGGCATAAATGAATTCTTCTCTTTGACAAGATGTGCCATCAGGGGCGGAGCTAGAATACGAATTATGAGTTCGGCCAAATGCAATAGCTTTGGTCCAAATCCTATATTTGTCTTAAGAAATCCATTGAATTTCTACAAATCATTAATTTAGAACCGAGTAACTTAAAAGGATTACAATACAATTCTGAACCCACAAGCTTCAAATCATGGCTCCACCTCTGTGTGCCATACATAAAACTTAATACTTGAATACGACTTAAGTTTTGCCAAGTTAGGCATAAAGCTAATAGAAGTCAGCTTAGTAGTAAACACACCTTAAATTCTTGAGCATGGATATTTTAGGAAAGATTCAGATAAAATCTTACCAGACACAGGTCTTACCTGTTATAAGAACACAGCCACACAGATCAAGGGCTCTGAGATCAGGACAGCCATAAGCCAAGCTCATTACACCTTCATCACCAACTTTATCACACCAACCTAGATTCACCGTCTGCAGTCGGTTACAGTAATAACCAATAGCCTGCACAAAGTAATAACATCCGTTTCAGTTAGAACTACCAATGGGTTTTTGAAGTACTCCTAACAATAACACATTTTAGAGTTCGAGGCATATACCTTCAATGCCTTATCAGTTGCAGCTTTAACACAGCCACAAAGATTCAAGACTCTTAGTTTTCTGCAACGCTCAGCAAGGTATGCAACAGCAGTGTCACTGAAAGCAGAGCACCCACTGATGTTCAGCTTCGTGAGGTTTGGACAGCCGTGAGCTAAAGCATAGAGGGAACGGTCAGTTAGCTTAAAACTCTTGCTAAGATCAAGGTCTTGAAGTTCATGACAGTGATTTGCAATTGTCTCTACGCCATTATCCTGAAGTTGTGGTAAATCTTGTCGAAGAGTTAGAACCTGCAGCTTTGTGAATTTGGGTGCAAGTGCCAGCACTAAGTTGTTCATGTTCCTCTTGCACCTGAGGAAAAAAAATTGCTGTAGAAGTTAGAATCTCAGGAAATACACCACAAATAACCAGAGGAAAAATCCCTCATACTTATCAGAGGTCAACATCAGCTTTAAATTGATAGTCGTACATGAGTCCAGCTCTCTAATAATAAAAATCTATGTAATTCCATCACCTCCCACAATACTAATACCAGCAAGCAAGATAGCGAAACCAATCCAAATTCTAATAAAACCCCCAAAAAGGGAAAGAAAAAAACTGAAATAAAGGCAAAGCACAATCATATGCCATTATGTTTTCTCCTTTTCGAAACTTCTGAGCACTAAAACATAAATATGTCTTCCAGAAGTCCAGGATAGAGATAAAAAGAGGCCAATTTTGCAACAGAGCACAGTTGTAACCATTATGCTATTAATGACTATATTATCATATTTGGGGCATGTCAAATATAAACACATGTGATAGACCTATGGGATTTTTAATCACCATCCTATTGTTTCTAATTACCCCAAATCCGTTGATGAAAGTGCAAGACTATCAACTCAACTTTCTCATCCAAGTCTTGCACTTGCATATCCTAATAGGGGAAATTTTCAGTCAACCCTTTAACATTCAATCTTAGATTAAAACTCAAAGGTTTTTTTCAACAACTTTTACAAAACTCTTCCCCAGAAAAGTTAAAGAAACAAAGAAAACCTATAGTCTCTCAAATAAATTGATCAGGCAAATAGGACCAAGATAGTTCAGTACACAAAAAATTGTAGATTTTCATTCTGTAATCAGTCTGTGCTGACTTGACTCCCCTGATTTCAACAAAAGACCATCTTTTTCATCAGATAAATGAAAAACAAGAATTGCCCTTCATCCATTACATCAAGTAAAAAGTACCAGAATTCCAGAAGCAAAACACACAATCTAATAGTAAAAACTTAAACTTTTGTTCAAAAAAAGGAATAATAAGAGATGAAGCCATATACCAAGAAAGGGAAAGGTGAGTGAGGCCCCAAGAAATAGCATCTCTCCATCCACTGCAAACACCAGAAGCCACAATCACCGTCCGATCATCCACAAGTGCAACTATCCTCAACAACAACTCCATAGGTATATCCTTCCACTCTCTGATCACACCCCCACCCCCCATTTTACAACCCCCACCACTGTTATTATTGTTCACCATCAGCTTCTCAAAGCTCAACTCCTCCACCCCTAATCCTATCATCATTTGCTACTCAAAGCTCTCACCTTTATTTATACAAGACACCAAAGAAAAAAGGGTATCCCCTTCTTGCTGTTACAAACACAAAAATAGAGAGATGAGTTTTTGAAGTTAGATTTTAGAAAGGAAAAAAAGATATAGATAGGCTTTGGCGTATACTCCTGTGTATTTCTAGGCCAAAAAAGAGTCATAGGGAAACAACAAGTTAATAACATGTGTCATCACACAAGTTGTACACACAAGCAAACTCTGTCCAAGAAATTTCTAGAAGTACTCAAAAGGCTTTTTGGAAAATGAAAATAGGGATATTGATACCTTTCCAAGAGGGTATACTGTATAGTAAGAAATTTTCAAGAACCACTGTTTTTTACTGCATAATCTATATATATACATAAGGATTAGTTGAATTACTGAAAGGGGAGATAGAGGGGTCGAATGAAAATGGAGTTTCCTACAGTAGATTTTTATGAAGAGGACTTTATGTGGCAGGGAAAATTAAAAATAAAGAAATAGAAACAACGTAAGGGTCACGAATTGGGAGATGCGTAGAAATACACGTGTCATAACAATATGAAGGGTAAAATTATTTACTTTTTTCTATTTTTATTACATTGAAAAAATCAAGAAATAATTTTATTTTTCTTTTGTTGCAATTGTTGTTGTATCTTTTCAGTTTTCAGTCAGTATTGGTGTAAAAAATGTCTTTCAATTTGGATGAAGAATTAAAAAGAAAATAATGGTTAGATTTCAAATTTAATATGCAACACATTTTTCACAAGGCATAGTGCAAAAGAAAGTTTCATATTCACCACCAAATGCTTCCTTCTCCTTTTCCCTATTACCACCTTACCATCAAATAAAAAAATAAAATATATAAAGAGAATGTTAAAGGAGACAAAAAAAAAAAACGAAAATCATAAAACAAAAGTGTTCAACATCCTTTTGTTGTCTATTGAGGAATACATAAGAACACAGCATATCATATCCCTTATTTTCCGTTCATAGTGACATATCATATTCCTTGTTTCAGTGCGGTCCTAGCCTACTCCTACTTAAAGAAAATAAAGTTAAAATTTTCATTATTTTCTTTAGACAACTGAAAAATCGACTTATTGATGTAATCAAATGTAACCATCTTTTATCGAATGGTTATAAAAGTTTGGTTCAATCCTAGAGCCAATCAATTTTAATTTAATTTAACTTGTTTCATTGAAATAACATCCTTTAATAATTCTATGATTATATATTTTTCCAGCTTTTTATGCTGCTTTCCCACTCCCTAAGTATCTGATTAACGTTCTCGTTTTGCCTCCTTTGCTTCGGAAGGGATGAAAGTAGGGGTACTTATCGAGCGGATCGGATCGATAATTACGCTTAACGATTTGGTTTAACGGTTATCGGATTATAAATATAGTAATTCGCTAGCCGTCCAATAAGATAACTGGTGGTATCAGATTAATAATTGTCGGGGTTATCGGGCGGCTTATCGGCTAAACCAAATGGAAATTTTTTTAACAATCATTCAATCAATACCAAACAGTTTCAAATCAATACCAAATATTTAATACCATCTAAGATCTAACCAAACGATATTTTTTAATTGAAGAGTCTTCAAGACTACTCCCACTGTTATATACATATTAATTAAATGTTTAATACCATCAAGACTACTCATACAGACATACACGTATTAATCATTAAGATTTTGATTTTTCGACTTATTAGTTCTCACTTCTCAGTTCAAGAGAGAGACGAGACTGTCGACTTCTCTGCTTTTGGTGACCGCAAACAATTGAGAATTAGAAAATAGAAATTAGGGATTTAGCCATTTAGGGTTTTAATAGTACTTTATATACATACAGGTAAAAATGTAAATATAAAAATTCTTAACAGGTTAACGGTTTACTCGATAAGAAAATTGAGTAATCCGCCCCCAAATCGTTAAGCTGCTAATTATAAAATCGCAATTCGTTCACCATCCATTATCCCAATAATCCGATACTAATAAGTCATTGATTCGATTCGATTAACGGTTTCGGTTCGATTTTGAACATCACGGGAAAGCTCATTCTTCGGGTGGGTCATCATGATTACATATACTGCTTTTATCATGCACTAGAAATTACACGAGCCTATTGTCAACACACTTATAAAGTGTTTACAACCAATACATAAATCTAAAAAATGAATTTACTTTTACATGGAATTTGTTTTAGTTTCCATATTTATTTAGTGAACTAAAAATGCACCTTTTTTTATGCAGACAAGATTATCTGTATTATACTCTGGATTTGATCATCTAAAGTCAATTATCATCCACTTAATAAATTATTTTTCATAAATATAATCAAATAATGAGGGGCCCTCTTCCAATTAGATATGCAGGATTATGATTGATGTGATGTGGGGTTGCGTGTGATGAATGAACAATAAAGTGTAATTTCCTTATGAAAAGAATTCTTTCTCATCACAAGAAGAAAAGAATGGTGGATAGAGAAGAAGTAAGTGAGGATGGTCGAGAAACCTCCAAATATGTTCAAAAACGAAGCCGCACTAGCTAGAAAAGTAAAGGAAAAAAGATATAGGATTCTCTTTTATGCTTTTGGCATCATACTTTATTATTATAGAATAGCCTTTCATTATTAATTAGTACTATTTCGTTTTTATATATTGTTTTATAATCATTCGGAGTTAATTGATCTAATTAATTCAAATTTATGTTGCATGGAACTCGAAGAAAACGCTCATTGTCAAAAGTTTTTTTATTTTAAAGCCAAATTTGAAACATCTAAATAAGGGTAAATAAATTTCATCCATTGTCATCTTTTATTATTTTGTGGTATTGGGTTAAATGGTTCTTATCTTCGAGAATATCTTAACGTTACTCTACTGCTCTTTCCTTTTTCTTAAGTTCCCTTTATACTCGTAATTTTGCTTTGTCGGACAATATATGCTTGTCCTTGTCTCTTTTGTTCAATCAACAAGATAATGGTTTTGATTTTTCAAGAGAGGAAACTCTGTTCGATAGAAACAAGGGGAAAAGATAAATATTAATGTCATAAATGTCACACCACCTTTTTTTTTGAGAGATATGAAAAAAATTTTAATTAAAGTGACATTATTGAAATGGGATCGAATTTATGATTGTTCGACTCCTAAGTTATAGATTATTATGAGGCATGATTATGGAAATTATTGTGAGAGGGATATAGATTAATCACTAAAACCATTTACGTGACCAAGCGCATTACAAGGTCCTTAGAATGACTTCATGATTAGCCGTGACATAAACAATTAAACATTACTACAGTCAAATATTTTTATAACATCATCCTTATATAATATCTATTTATTATAAAATCCAAGTTTTTCGCAGAACCGATTTTTAAGTTATATTTACCTCTCTATAATAGTTTTTTACCTATAACAACAATAACTATATTTATAGTAGAACGTTCTTTGTAAAATTATCTCTCTATAACAGCCATGTAAAATCTTTAAGATTTCTAATAATTCTAAAAATATGCACACAATCTATTTCATTAAACAAAATTTTTATCTTGCAAAATATATAAGATTTGAAGATTTGCACATGATACCTTTTCTATTAGACAAATTCCAAAAAATATTCAGATAAAAAATTTAACTGTTAAGCTCTTAGATTGTTTTCAAGAGAAAGCTACCAGATACCTTTTTGCTGAAAATTTGGACACGAACTTTCGCCAATTCAAGCGTTATATTAGTAAGAGAATGAAATCTACGAAACAAGTTACAATTACAAAGTTCTTCCATCAATCTTGAAATGATTTATTTTTCTAGGTAGCTTTAAAATGTCTGACTTGGAGTTTATATATATATATATATATTTAGTTATGAATTTATTAATAATGTATTAGGTTTCTTCAATATCTAACTAGTGAAATATGTATATCTTTTGAGATTTAAATTTGATTAGTCTTTTTATCTTTTATATGTAACATTTAAAAAGGAAAAATAATTGATTTTTGAATAATGTTTTTCTATAACAACCAAAAAAATATTTAAACGCTAAATGTTGTTATAGGCGTATAACAGTCATATTCACTATAAAAGTCAAAAAATATTAAAACAAACTTGAGTGTATAACATTCTAATACTAATCCCTTATTTATCATTTTTCTTTTTCAAAATTGCAGATTCTTTTTAATTTTTCACACTACAATCATTTTGCTGAAAGTAAGAACTGTAATAGAAAAAAAAAACAATTACTTGATGTGGAGTGAAAACAATTAGCACTTTAATTAGGAGCCAATCCTTGCTTTATTTAATTTGACTAAGCCACTAAAGAATTAACTTTTTATAGAACCAGATATGCCGGATAATGTTTGTTTTCCACTATTAGTGTTGAAATATCACACGGAGGTTTTTGATCTCATTTGATAATATGATTGTTATTTCAAATTTTGTAGTACAACGATGATTTACTAGCTAGAGCTGTCAATGTGTCATAAATTTTCACTTTTTCTGTATGGGATTAGAATGAGAAGTTTTACATTTGAGTAATTGTGTTGGGTAACTAACTTTTACGATCGTGATTCCTAATGTTCGAAATGATGGGAAATGGAAATTTGCAATCTAACTTTACATATATCACTTAGGTGTTTGGTTTCAATCCTATCAAAAATTTCTTTTCTCTTCTATCGTCTCCTTCTTACCCCTATCCAATTTAAATGAGGAAAATCGTTAGAAAAGAAAGAACAACATACTTTTACCCTTAAGCAATTTCTTTGTTCTAAAATTCAGACTTCTTATCAGAATTGTTAATTCCGCAAATTATGAGCAACTTATTGCCTGTAGTTATTTTTAAGATAATCTGCTAATGTAGAAATTCTTTTACACCATTAAGGCATAAAAGTTAAATTAATTATCTTTGAAATTAAGAACTGTTTGCAGTTAAACTAACAGATAATAAACGTTTTCTTTTCTTTTCTTAATAGAAGACTTTTATACTAGGAACAAGACTTGGAATTCAATAGTATGACCTCTACCAAATGCATCAGCGCTGGGTCTTGGATTTTTCCCTTCTTTTTAACCGATTAAACCAGACATTTTCTATCTTATCTTTTTTGCCTTTCTGTGTCGTCTTCCATTATAAGTGCAAGCTTCTTTTCTAAACAGAAAAAGCTAAAACCATACACAATTTTGTATGTGATGTTCCAAATGAATCTTAGGTTGGTTCTTGTCTAGGTACAATCTTGAATCTAGGCAGCTTCTTTTGATTGATTTGATTGAAACAACTTTATAACTTATTGTCTAGTACTAACCATGTTAGACATTAATTGTTCTTTTTATAATGGAGCTCTAGATCACGGACTTGATCATTAATTTAAGGAATTATGATTGTGTTCTACAATAATACAACACTATTGGGAGAAAATATATTCTGTTACAATTTAATTTCTAGCTTGTATTATCAGTATAAATGTCCTTCAACCACATGCTAAGATTCTGCTTGTTGCAGCTTATATGGTTGATTGAGGACATAAGTTATCCGTTCGTGTACTTAATTAGTACTCGTCTATTTCAATTTATTGAACTTATTTTTTTTTTAATCCGTACCAAAAAGAATAACTCATTTTCATAATTGAAAATAATTTACCTTTATACAATGATTTATAATCACACAAAATGTATGTGCCTCATTTTACACCACAAGTTCAAAAGTTCTTTTTTTTTCTTCTTAAACTTCATGCCCACTCAAATGGGTTTACATGAATTGAGACGGAGGAAGTATTATATATACTTTAATTTGAGTTGATAGATTACCCTAATGTATATTATTGTATGTTAATATGAGCAAGAACGGAGGGGTGGATTGTCACACCCCAACTTCGGGAGGTGCGACCGACACACGACGGCCGAAGGTCCATGCAAACCAACGCTCATACTTAGACTATTCAAGGAAATCTGATTCAATGAAATCTGGGGCAACAAGGCCTCCGAGTACGATATCAGAACTTAAATGATCATAACTGACCATGGGAGAAATCTTTAACATTTGAACACTATTCTGCAAGCCTCTAAGAGTGCCAAAAATATATAACTTGGTCGGGACAAGGCCCCACCATACCCAAAATGATTGGAACATATACGTCAATAACTATCGACTTCTGAACATCTACTCCGGAGAAGTGGAGTGCGACAACCAACAGCTAGAGCGAACAACCTACTAGGGAGGGACGTCACCAAGCCTATCTATACCTGTGGGCATGAATATAACGTCCAAAAGAGAGGGGTGTCAGTACGAAAAATGTATCGAGTATGTAATACTGATAAGCTACGTAATTCAAAGACATAACATAAGAGGTATGAATACATCACTTCAACCTGAATACTGAGAACAAGCCACTATGGCATATACTGTGGAAATCATGAACCATAACTATGTGCAAGTTTTATAAAAGCAAGACTTCTCATTGGGGCTATGCGTTAAATATATAATATAGTACCATTCAATCGCTCTTTGGGCACATCATATCATATTGTAGCATATCGTACCCGGCCTCAAGAGATCTCGGTTGTACCCGATCTTAACATAACTCGGCGTACCTAGTCTCAAAAGGACTCGGTCGTACCCGGCCACACAGGGCTCTATAATTATTTTATATCACATCACTTTGTACCCGGCCTCATAGAGGTCTCGATCGTACCCAACCTCAGGATATCTCGATTGTACCCGGCCTCAAAAGAACTCGGTGTAGTCGGCCTCGAGAGGACTCAGTAACCTCACATCACATATCATGTTTCATCATACCCAACTGATCAGTGGTTGCACAATAGGTATCGTACCCGACGATCGCCTCCAAAGCATACCTCAATAGAGATATGAAACGGTCGTATGCAATAATAAATACCCAACTAGGAGTCAGGGTCGAATCCACTAGGAGGTAGGATGAGAGTTAGGGGTATATATTTCAAATGAGTAATTGGATTATCTAGATTGCACTTTCACAACAAGGATTTATTTTCTATTTCTATTGTTAATCTAATGATTCCAAGATAAAGAAAGTAGATTAGAGATAATTGTTTTTAAGGTTTTTCCAAATGGGTAAAAGACCTAGGGTTGTGACCATAATCTAGGTGTTAGCCTAATGAGATAAAAACGTTAATGCTTGTTTTATTGATTGGAGTGTATTATAGCTCTCAACTCTATATTACCCACTCTATACCTCTCGATCAGAGAATGCTTTTGCCCAATTTTGGCTTTCTTAAGACCAAATGGGTATCACCCAAAATAGTTGATAAGAGCTCAAGTCGGGTTATTACTATCTCTAGGTTAAACCCTTTAATTAAGTTAATTAATCTCTCAATTGACCCAATTCCTTATTAGCTAAGTTATCCTAGACTAGGTCCCTCTTTCTCAAGTAGAGACTAAGTCAAATAGGCATGAATTAATGTTTGCAATCATTAATTCTACAATTAAAGCATGAACTAAGCTAAATAAATAATATACAATCATAAATAAGTACTAAATTAGATACACATAAGGTTTACACACTAGGGTTGGGTCATAATCCTAGTAAAGGTCTAGCTACTCATAATGGGATTTGAAGAAAATAAGGAAGAAAAACTAATTAAACTCATAATGGTAGCTTAAAATGATTAAATCTAATCTAAATATACCAAAGTAATGTGAAACTTCCTAAAGTAGTAAAGAAAAATGGCTACAACAACTTCAGATGTTCAAACTTGACCTAATTTTGTGAAACTCGTCTATTTATACAAGATTAAAAATCTCGGATAAAAATACCCCTCGAAAAGTTTTGCGGCCGCACAATTTCATGTGCGGTCCACAGATTTCTTCATCTGGCAGGAAGTGGAGTTCTGCGGCCGCACATTTCCGAACTGCGGCCACGAGGCAATCTTCTGCGGCCGCACATTTCTGGGTTGCGACCGCAAGGCAACTCTTCTGCGGCCGCACAATTCTTGTGCGGTCCGCAATTCACAGGGCTCCTGGACTTGGTCTTTTTTGCATACTCTCTGATCTTCGACTCTTAGCCTAGTTTTGCGGCCGCACAATTAATATGCGGTTCGCACTTTGCGCAAAGTTCTACTAAAATTTTCTCCTTGGTTTGCGGCCGCAGATGAAATTCTGCGGTCCGCAATTTCTTCTGCGGATCGCATATTTGTGCTTCTGCGAACACTCCTTTTTGAGTCGGATTTTATCTTGGGAGACCAAAATTTAAGCATACCTACAATTTTGCATAATTTCATTAGTTTCGGGAACACAATTCAATGCTTTTGGACTAAAACAAAAGCTAAAAGGCGCTAATAAGCAGTCAAAATCTCCACTTATCAACTCCCCCAAACTTAAGTCTTTGCTTATCCTCAAGCAAATAAATTAGTTCCCACCTCCAAAAGTTAAAGGTCATGTCAGCGAGTCAAAGGTGAGCCATCCACACATCAGTTGGGACCAACAGTTACCCACACTACTTATGTATTATCAATAAGGCGATAAGTTAAACATTCATGCACATATAGTTCTAATGTGACATTTGAGCTTCAAGAATTGACTTTACTCATCAAGGACTCTTGCTCTATCATGTAGGTCATGGTGGACTCCAAACTCTTCCTCTTCTACTTTCCATTTGCCTACCTCACTTAAGAAATTTAACACTCAATCCAAAAATTTATGAAAGGTTCACTCATCTTTCTCAAGAGAATGTCGCAAGTACGACTTCAAGTACCATACGTTTGCCCCTCATGTAGATCGCCACTAATGTAAGCTCACTAGGCTTGAAATTAAGTAGGACTTCTTTCAGGATGTAATGAAGGCTTTTGGACTAGGGTTGGATACAGTATAGGTAAGTGGTTACACCGTTCTTTAAGCATTCCATTTTTCATTTCTCGGCTCATACTTTGCCAATTATTTGAGGCACTTTCTTTTCCTTTGGGGATTAGAGAGACTTAACATCACTCTTTCTTGATCATTACACTCTTTTTCTCCCTCTTTGATTTTTCCATATTTGGGATCATTACCTCTCTTTGAATCCCTTCAACTCTTCCACTTATTCATTTTTTTGCATTTTTCTTTTTGTTCTTTTCTTTTATTGCCGTTCCTTCTCATCTTTTCTTTTCTCTTTTTGTGCATTGATACCTTTTTCAAGTTTCTCGTCTCTCCCCCAAACTTAGTTTTTAGCCATTTGTTTTACAAGAGTGTAAAGGAAAGCTCGGGTGCCAAGAGAGGGTCACGACAAAATGGGTAAAGGCTTGTAGCATGGTTATTAAATGAGAAAGGCTAGAGGCTCAAAGGGGTTGACTAGGGATAATGACATTGGTTGGCAATATAACTCAAACGGGCCAAGGAGGGCCTACAATCACATTTCAAACCAAGCAAAACTTAGGATTTCGCCTTGAAACACATTCGGGGCAAGTTCTAGACCCTTCGCACGGATACTTAGACTAGCAATAATTCATCTCACCCCTCACGCAACCGGATTGTTAAAGAGGACAGAGTCGAGGGTCCACAACGACCACATTCAAGTTTAAAAATCACTATGGTCCAATTAAACCACTCGATGATTTCCAAAGTCAACACAAGAGTCATAAAGTCACTAACTAGAGATATTTCTTTCAGAAACCTTGTTTCTAACCATAAGCACGTAGTTAAGTGTGTTTGTACCAATTGAAGAATGTTTGACTCTTAGAGCATGAATTAATTAGGTCTTTTTATTCAGTACTACTACTATTATTACCTAAGCACCAAAAATAGTCTCATTCCCTTAAAAAGGTTGTCACGCCATCCATCGTTGAGACGAGCCACCCGGTTCACACAACAACTACCTTTGGAAAGAACCATGAAATTAAGAAAACTAAAGGCTTATTATCTACTAAAACATAAAAAGAAGCTACTAAATCAAACAAAGAAGCTAACTAAATCAAACTAAGAACTAACAAAGAAACAAAAATAAAGAAGCTAATAAACAAAAACTACTAAATACACATAATGAAAGAAAGAGAGAGAATATATACACAATAATAAAAAAGAAACTAATATCAAGTTATTACAGGCTAAATGTCTCAGAATGTACCAAATATGATCAATAAACTCCACACCCCGAATAAAGATAAGCATTGTCCCCAATGCTTAACAAAATAAGAGAAAAAGAGGGGAAAGAGTGAAGAAAACTTCCTATGGCTCCTTAGACATCTCTGTGTCCCCAGCAATGTCACTGCCCTCAGTCTCATCCAACTAAATCTCATCATCCTCAACACCGGGTGTGGCTAGGTTGGTGAACATATGACGCACTGCCTCGGTAGCAAAGTCTGGCTCCTCAGACTGGCCAGTTGGTGCCACCGGTGCTGCTGGTGCTGTAGGATCTGGGCCTGAATGGTGTGGTTCAATCAGCATGTCGAAGGGGAGATCTCCAGCTACATAAAGCTTGGTCACCTGTCTCCGGAGCTTGTCCACTGACTTCTTGCTGGCCTGGGACTTTCTCATCTTCTTTACTTCTTTTCCCAGCTCTTCGATCACTGACCCATGTTGTACCAAGGTAGCCATAATGGTATTCTGGTTCTCTAGGATCTTCTTCAATGTCTCCTCAACTGTCAGGGGAAACTGAGGTGCCTGAGCAGTAGACTGTGCTACAATAGTACTGGATAAGTCAGACTGCTTTGCAGTTGCTGTCTGCATCTAGTTGTTGAGGCTTGCAAATATCTGGGAGACTCGCAATGCAGAAATTGGGACAGTAGGCATGGGCACCGGCTTCAAATCCGAAGTTGAAGCTGTGGAAGGAGCTGCAGTAGGGGCTGTGGATGATGGCGGAGGCATAGCTGCGAAACTGGAGAAAGGCACGGCCGAAGTGGATGGAACATCACCTGCCTCAACAGCTACCATGGCTGGCTCATCAGACTGGCCCGCAGTGGTAGGAGGCTGAACTTTCTTCTTCGGATTGTTCGCATCCATCAGTGAATACCAAGTAAAAGGCTTCTTCGGCTTCACCTTTATGTCATAATCCCTCGGCTCTACCCTTGCATTTGTGAGGTATTCTGTGATAGTGTTGGGATACAGATAGGACGAGTTATATTATCGAGAAATCACTGAGATATTGACCGACATCACGGCCCCCACATTGATAGGGTACCCGGCCATAATAGAAGCAACCAAGACTGCCCGAGGAATCGGAAGGTAAGTCTCATTTTGGCACGGGTCCAGTCTGCTGCAGACACAGGTTTGCTACCCCTTCGCCTCAAAGCTCAGCGTGCTCCTGTGGATAGGAACCCCAATGGCAATCCTACCTCTCCAAAACTTTTAACTGAAAATATCGCTCAAGAGTAAGCCACCTCACTGGCCACCATATACGAAAGCTGGTGAAGACGGCCAAGCTGACAAAATGGTCCTCCCAGATTTCTTTCTTCTTTGACCTTTCAAGGCCTGTAGCTGTAGCATCTCCCCCTCTGCCATCATCGGGGATATCCTGAACTGGTGTATCTTGTGCCTCAGGAACAACTGTAGTTGATGGCTCAGAAGTCTAACTAGCACTTTCCAATCCCTCAGAAGTGCTATGAGATGAGGTCGACTCGTCCCTGAGTTGGTATCTCCCTTGTGGCATTGACTATACAGCCGGCTGCTCTTTAACAGAAGTTGAGTTGCCCTCTGATGCTTCCCTAGACTTGACATAAGAGCTCGTCTTGGAGAGATCTGCACCTCTCCCTCTGACGGTTATAGCTTTATTTGTTATTGTCCTTTGTTGGCCGAGGGGTAAGGCACTCTTGCCTCGACCCCTAGAAGGTTCACTCCTCCCTTTAGAAGTGTTACCTCTGCCTCTAGATCGAACCATTATCTGTATCAAGCAAAGGCGATTGTTAGTTGCAATTCAATGCTCAGACGTACAAGGAGATATGCAAGTATACACCAAGAAACACATTGAGGTTCACAGTTTAAACATGTTTGTAGGATAAGGATCTGCGGTCCACACAATTTTCTTGCAGCTACAGATGAGGCCTTGCGGACCGCACAATTTAGTTTTACAACCGTAAAAAGTTTTACTGTCATCTGCGGCCGCAACTCGGAAACCCAAAATATGCCAACTCTCTGATGACAGAGAATTGGATGATGTATGGCCGCAACATGATTTATGTGGGCCGCACAATTAGACATGCGGCTGCACATTTGAGTCACAAAGTGTAGACTCTCTGATGACAGTAAAAAGGTTGTTCTGCGGCCGCAGAATTGAAAAACTTCAAACAGTTCAGTTGGGTCATTCTAGGTTTTGCAATTTTTGTGCACAATTCGACATGGTAACATCATTGAGGCATGAAAATGTGTTGACCCAGTCCCTAATGAGCATATATTAGTTAATCCACTACATATTTACCCCCACAATGGATGTACAACTGAGTTCTACTGACAAATGGCCTAAAACAACTACAAATTAAACTAAACATGAAAAATTCTAACCAGGGATTTAAGCATACCAGATGTGAATGGTATGATGTGAATGAGTGATCCAAATTGTTGGGTGTGTGGACAGATGAAATCACCAAGAAATATAACAGAGGACTATTTTTTTATGCTCAGAGAGTGAAAAAGCTTAAGAAATGCCCTAGTTCCTCTATTTATACCATTTGGTCGGCTAAGGGAGGAGAAGGCGAGTGCGGCCGCACAATTTCAAGTGCAGCCCGCACTCTGTTACTCGGGTCTTTGGTTTAGATTCTTCATCTACGGTCCGCAAAATTTTGTGTGCAGCTGCAGATTTCCTCTTGCGATCGCACATCGACCATTATTCTGACAGACTAAACTTCAGGGAGTTTGCATTTTGCACCCCTTCATTTGTGCGGTCTGCAAGTTAATTCTACGGCCACAGTGCAATTTTGCTGCAGCAACTATCAATGTGCGGTCCGCACAATTCAACTTTGGTCCTCAATTCTTGCGACACTTAGCCAGATTTTTTTCCACAATTCTTGTAAGTCACATTCAGCTCTTTAGCACACTTCAAATCAAGTTAGCATAAAAATAACACCTAACTACAAAAGAAAAAAAGAAAAAAAATATAGGTTGCCTCCCAAGAAGCGCCTGATTTAATGTCCGTGGAATACTATCAATTGAAATGAATGACCGCCACGACGTGGCTATCTCCAACTTTTCCCAAATAGTGTTTCACCTGATGACCATTGACTCGGAATACTTCATTGTTTTTGTTCTTCAAGTCCAATGCACCAAAATGTGTCACACCCACAATTTCAAAAGGACAGCTCCATTTAGACTTTAGCTTCCCAGGAAACATCCTCAACCTTGATTTGAACAAAAATACAAGATCGCCCACCTTGAACTATTTGTTCCAAATATATTTGTCATGAAGATATTTCATCTTTTTTTTGTACAGGGATGAACTTGCATAAGCATGGTACCAGAACTTATCCAATTCATTCAAATGTGCAACCCTCAAGTTAGCGGCTACATACGAATCAAGATTCAACTTTTTTAGAGCCCACATGGCCTTGTGCTCTAGTTCCACAGGAAGATGACAAGCTTTTCCGAACACCAACTGGTATGGCGACATTTCGATAGGTGTTTTGTAAGCTGTCCGATAAGCCCATAGTGCATCATCAAGCTTCTTGGACCAATCCATCCTATTAGCATTCACCGTTTTGGACAAAATACTCTTTATCTCCTGGTTGGATACTTCCACTTGACCGCTAGCTTGTGGATGATAGGGAGTTGTGACTTTATGAGTAACACCATACTTGCCAAGTAAAATGCCGAAAGCCTTGTTGCAAAAATGTTACCCCACATCACTTATAATAGCCAGCGGAGTACCAAACCTTGTGAAAATATTCTTCTTCAATAACGTCACCACACTTCTCGCCTCATTATTGGGTAGATCAATGGCCTCAACCCATTTGAAAACATAATCAACTGTGACCAAGATGTAGGTGTTTCAACAAGAACTCACAAAAAGACCCATGAAGTGAATACCCCACACATCAAAAATAAAATGGTAGTGAGACATTTCATTTTTCTTTAAGATTCCATCGGCATGTTGACATTCATCACATCTTTTCACTAGCTCACTAGCATCCTTGTAAAGAGTGGGCCAATAAAAACCGTAACTTAGCACTTTGGCCGCCGTTCTTGCTCCACCATGATGACCATCATATGGCGAAGAATGACAAGCTCAAGAATTTTACCTTGCTCTTCTTCTGGTATACATCTTCTAATCACTCCATCCATACAAATCTGGAAAAGGTATGGTTCATTCCCATAATATTCTTGACAATCTCGTTTGAGATTTTTCCTTTGGTTTGAAGAGAACCAGGATTATTCCACAAATATGGAATTTGCTAGATCCTCGAACCATGACACCTCTTTCATCGAAATAGCCAAGAGTTGCTCATCGGGGAAGGAGTCATTAATTTCAAGGCCATCATGCGGCCTCCCTTCCTCCTCCATACGAGACAAGTGGTCCGCCACTTTGTTTTCACTCCCTTTTCTATCTTGGATGTCAATATCAAACTCTTGCAACAAAAGTGCTCATCTAATCAACCAAGCTTTGGAATCTTTCTTGCTCATAAGATAACAAAGTGCCGCATGATCCATGTGGACAATGACCTTTGCACCCATCAAGTACGGGAGAAACTTCTCAATTGCAAACACAATGGCAAGGAGATCTTTCTCCGTAATGGTGTTGTTGACTTTGGCACTATTCATGGTCTTACTAGCATAGTAGACCGGGTGAAAAATCTTGTTGATGTGTTTCCCCAAAACAGCCTCAACCGCTACGTCACTTGCATCACACATGGGTTCAAAAGGGACACTCTAATTTGGAGCGTTGATGATGGAAGTAGTTGTCAACTTAAACTTTAACAATTCAAAAGCTCTCATGCAATCATCATCGAAGTTGAACTTAGCACCCTTCTCAAGAATCTTGCACAACGGGTTCACCACCTTATAGAAATCTTTGATGAAACGACGGTAAAACCTCGCGTGGCCTAAGAAACTCCGCACACCCTTCACCGAAGATGGAGGTGAAAGTTTAGAAATCACCTCAATCTTTACCTTGTCAACGTCAATTCCATTCTTTGAGATTTTGTGGCCAAGGACAATGCCTTCCTCGACCATGAAATGATACTTTTTCCATTGAGCACAAAATTTGTTTCTTCACATCTTGCCAGCACTTCATCCAAATTTTCAAGACAATCATCAAAAGAATCTCCAACCACCGAGAAGTCATCCATGTAGACTTCAAGATAGTCCTCCACCATGTCCGTGAAGATAGCCATTATACACCTTTAAAAAGTCATTGGTGCATTGCACAAACCAAATGGCATCCGCTTGAAGGTGAAAGTGCCATAGGGACAAGTAAATGTTATTTTCTCTTGATCCTACAGAGTAATAAGAATTTTGTTTTAGCCCGAATACCCATCAAGAAAGCAATAGAAAGCACCGCCGACCAATCTATCAAGCATTTGATCTAAGAAAGGAAGTGGAAAATGATCATTTCTTGTGACTTTGTTGAGCTTGTGATAGTCCATACATAACCTCCATCCGATCACTGTTCTTGTAGGAATTAACTCATTCTTGTCATTGGTGACCACCGTCATGCCCCCTTCTTTGGGACACATTAAACCGGAGAAGTCCGCGAACTGTCAGAGATGGGGTAGACAACCCCGGCATCCAAACACTTGATAATCTCCTTTTTGACAAGTTCTTTCATTGCCTCATTGAGTCTCCTTTGATGTTTAATAAATAGTTTGGCGCCTTCTTCCAAGTTGATCTTATGCATGCAAAATATAGGGCTTATTCCCCGAATATCCGCCAATGTCCACCCAATAGCCTTCTTCCTCTTTTGTAGCACCGCCAATGTACGTTAGTCAAATAAGAGGAAATAATAACCGGTAAAGTAGAACAAGGGTTAAGAAATTCATACCGAAGATGTGGAGAAAATGGATTCAACTCCAAGGAAGGAGGCTCTTCAATGGAAAGCTTTGTAGGAGGAGTTGTCCTATTTTCAAGATCCAAAAATAATTTTCGGGGTGCATAATTGTACGACCCCATTCCTTGTAAAGAGTTCACACATTCCATGTAGCCACCCATATTGACATCATCAAAGTTGAGCAAGACATCCTCCAACATATCGCCAATATTGATCATAGCACTTGTGTCATCAACAATAGCATCGGTCACCAAGTCCACAAAAGAGCACATCTCATTGCTCTTTGGTTGCCACATGGACTTACACACATGGAAAACCACTTGTTCATCACTCACCCAGAAGGTGAGTTCTCCAACTTCAACATCACAAAGAGCCTTCCCCGTAGCAAGGAAAGGTCTTCCAAGAATAATCGGCACCTCATAATCAACTTCACAATCTAGAATGACAAAACCCACTGGAAGAATGAATTTATCAACACGAACCAAGACATCTTCAATCACACCCAAAGGTCTCTTCATAGTGTGATCGGCAATTTTCAATCTCATAGAGGTGGGTCTTCGTTTCCCAATTCCCAAGGTATTGAAAAATAAATAGGGCATCAAATTGATACTTGTCCCAAGATCACAAATAGTTTTAGCAAACTCGGCACTTCCAATAGTACAATGAATCATGAAAGCACCGGGATCCTCTAACTTAGGAGCCATTGAATGCACAATTGCACTCACTTGATGAGTGAGTTTGATAGTTTCAAAATTCATTGACCACTTCTTTGTCATGAGATCTTTCATAAACTTTGCATAACCGGGCATTTATTCCAAAGCTTCAACTAATGGCATATTGATTGAGAGACTCTTCATTATTTGAATGAACTTTTTGAATTGATTCTCACCATTTTTCTTGGCAAGTCTTTGAGAGTATGGAGGTGGAGGCTTCGGCAATGGTGCCTTATCCTTTTACACTAACGGCCCCGGTATGTCAATAATGTGATCCCTAGACGGGTTCACCTCCTCTTGAGTCTCTTCCACACTATCATCAATATCAATCCGAACTTCATCATTTGATTGCACCACATTGTTCGGGGCCTCTTCTTCCTGTACCACTTGCTCATCATCCACAAGTTGCTTTTGACTTGAGGTGGGTGCATTCCCACCTCTTCCATTTCTTGTAGTAATGTCCATGGAATGCCCCGTGTTGTTTCCTACCATGTCACTTGGCAGTGCCCCCTTAGGACGAGAATTTAGAGCTTGAGAGATTTGCCCCATTTGAACTTCTAAATTATGGATCGATGTGTTGTGTGGGGAAAGTTTGGCATCCGAATCGGCATTCATTTCCATTATTTGCTTGAACATGTTCTCAATACATCGGGGCCTTTGAAAACCCGACCCCTGATTTCCTTGATTATTGTTCCATCCGCCTTGATTGTTCCCCCCCCCCCTTAATTTCCTTGATTATTGCCACTCCAATTTCCTTGATTGTTATTGTTATGCCAATTCCCTTGATTGTACTCAGATTTGGGCAATTTTGGAGAGGATTTCCAGCACATGCATTGGGGTAAGTATTTGTTTACTCGATTTTGATTATGTTATATGATTCGATCTTCGATTTTTTTCATTTAATTTGATGAATCTAAGAGTGAAATTGAGAGTTTTTTGTCAAAACTATTCTAAAGTGAATATTTGATATTTGAACACCGATTCAGAGTCGAATTGAGTGAAATTAGTATGGTTGGACTCGTATGCAAATGGGTTATCGAAATTTGTGAGTTTTTACGGATTTCGGGGTGCGAACCCGGGTTGACTTTTTGGTTGAATTTGAGTATTTGACTAAAGACTTGAGCTATATCGTTTGGGTTTGATTCCTATGGTATTGTTTGATGATTTTGACTTACTTTTAGCTAGTTTCGAGTCTTTTGGTGGTCGATTCGTGCAGGATGACGCTTCTAGTGTATCGATTTGGCTTGTTTGATGTAAGTATCATTCCTAGATTTGTTGAAAAAATATTTCCTACTAAATAATATTGTTTGCTACATGTAGGGGTGATACATATACGAGGTGACGAGTGTATAGGCATGTGCCAAGGTTTCCATGCTCGGGAGGGGAAATTATATGCTTCTCTGTGCTTTGCTGAACTAGATGATCCATTAACTTATGCTTTATTTAATTCCATGATAAATTAATCAAATTATCTACACTTCAGGATGAGATTTTGGCATTCAAGCAAGAGCCAAATGAACACGAGATATGGGAACGTTATAGAACAATGGTGAAGGAATGTCCCAACAACGATATGACGGAGAATATGATTCAACAAACTTTTTATCATGGGATTAGCAAAACCAACCAATATGTAGTGAATCAACTTGATGGTGGAAACTTCATGACAACGCCTTATGCGGAGGCGTGTGAGATTTTAGATGAAATGGTGAAAACATCATCGGCGTGGCAATCCCGGGCTAATGTTCCACAAGGTGATCCGGACGTGATCCACCTTCACAAAGAGTTACATGACTATGGGCAAACCATTGCCAAATTGACTACCACCATGAATTAATTAGCAAAGGCTAAACTTCAATAAGTGCAAAATCCTAAGCAAGTCAATGCCATAGAGGGAGTGAACATGATAATGAACAAGAGAAGGACCAAGGGTCCACAAGTGCAACATCGAGTAGAGAATTATGTGAAAGAGGATAGTGGTTTTGATTAAGATGATTATTACTATGAACAAGAAGAGGAGGTTCAATATGTGAATAACTTTCAAGGGAAACAAAACTACTTCCAAGACCCAACCCAACAACAATGGTGACCTCAAAACAATCAAGGCAATTGGAATTCTAACAACCAAGGAAATTGGAGTAGTGGTGTAGCCATGTGCCCCGGAGAGAAGAACTTAGAGATAAACTTTTCCGCCAACTCATCCCAAGTGAATGGAATGGTTCAGCAAACGTTCCCACCAATCTAAAGCTTTCCCTCGTAGAGAGAAGGGAAAAAGCCTTAGCCTCAATGCATCCTCAGAGACATTTGTTTGTTTTCTTCCCCAACAAGTGTGCACAAACCCCTTCAAATGTTTGTATGCATTTTGTCTTGGAGCACCGGTGAAGAAACCTCATTGCTATAGCAAAGTGTCTTTGAGCATCACATTGGTGATTTGAAAGTCTCCCGCCCTAATACGGGTAGGGACTATTGCACTAGCATATCCTTCATTGGGTAACATCCGGTGTGGAGCCGCTCGTGGTAGAGGTGGGGTGGAGCGGGGACACTGTCATGAAGCACTCGGCCTCTTCTATTGGCTTGAGGTCCAAGAGGAACCTCATCAACATGCTCATCCTCGACATCCACATCCCCCAAAGGCAAATTTTTGAGCTCATTGTTCGCCATGGATGTACCTACGATTTTTCAAACAAGTTAGAAACACAAAAGGAAAAGAAGATATTCCAAAAACACACCCAAATATATAGCTAACACCGTTTTTAACTCCCCGACAATGGCGCCAAAAATTGATCACGTCCAAAGCACACCTCAATAGAGATATGAAACAATCGTATGCAATAATAAATACTCAATTAGGAGTCGGGGTCGAATCCACTGGGAGCTAGGATGGGAGTTAGGGGTATATATTTCAAATGAGTAATTGGATTTTCTAGATTGCACTTTCACAACAAGGATTTGTTTTCACAACAATTGGGTGTAACATCATCCACCTCCCCCCTTTGGAACATTCGTCCTTGAATGTTGAATCGTGATCACCCTTGTAAAATTCTTTAGTCATTTTGGGTTGTGTCCACCGTAGTAATCTCATCGTTATCTCCCATAGTGTAGAACAACTAAGGGTACTTGGATTTCATATCTTCTTCAGCCTCCCATGTCATTTCTTCAACATTTTTGTTTCTCCAAAGCACTTTAACTGAAGCTACCTCTTTGGTTCATAGCTTACGAACTTGGCGATCTAAGATAGCCACCGAAATATTTTCATAAGATAGGTCCTCTATGACTTGAATATCTTTAATAGGGGCAATACAGGATGGATTATTAAAACACTTGTGAAGCATGGACACATGGAATGCCAGATGCGCTACTTCCAATTTTGGGGGCAACTCAAGCTTATAAGCCACTTGACTGACTTTCTGAATAATTCGATATGGTCCGATATATCGGGGCATGAGTTTGCCTCTTTTTCCAAATCTCATCACGCCTTTCATAGGCGACACCTTCAAGAATACCCACTCTCCCACAATGAACTCTAAATCTCATCGTCGATTATCCAAGTAAGATTTTTGCCTGCTTTGAGAGGTCAATAATTGACTTCGAATCATTTTTACCTTTTCTACAGCCTATTGCACTAACTCACGACATAATAACTTTGTTTTACCAACTTCGAACCAGCCGATATGAGACCTGTACTTTTGTCTGTATAGGGCCTCATACGGTGCCATCTGAATGATAACATGGTAGCTGTTACTGTAAGCAAATTCGATGAGCGGTAGATGATTCTCCCAATTCCCTTTGAAGTACATAACACAGACTCGTAATATGTCCTCGAGCGTCTGGATAGTGCATTTTTCGGCCTGACCATCTGTTTGTGGATGAAAATTTGTACTAAGGTTGATCCTCGTACCCAATCATTTTTAGAAGAATCTCGAGAACTTAGCTGTAAATTGGGCACCTCTATCCGATATGATAGAAATCGGAACCCCAAGAAGTCGAACTATTTACTTGGTATATAACTTAGCATAATTTTCAGCCGAGAAGGTAGTCTTAACAGGTAGGAAATGAGTTGACTTGGTGAGTCGATCCACAATATCCCATATGGAATTAAACCTTCGGCGTGATCGCGGTAATCCGGTAACAAAATCCATGTTGATCATCTCCCATTTCCAGGTAGGAATTTCCATATCTTGAAGTAATCCTTCTGGTTTCTAGTGTTCAAACTTAACTTGTTAGCAATTTGAACATTGAGTGACGTATTCAGAAACGTTCCTCTTTATGTTATCCTATAAATATAGTTGTTGGAGATCATGATATATCTTGGTTGAACCCGGATGAATAGAATGCCAGGATTGGTGAATCACTGCCTTGATCTGCCCTCGGGGTCCCTCGACATCGGGCACACACAACCGCTCCTTGTATTTAAGGACTCCATTCTCGGATAGCTTGAACACTTGCTTATTTTGAAAGGGAATGCTTCCTATTATTTTCACCAGAACTAGATCGTCAAATTGTCGTGCATTTACTTCAGCTACTAGCGATGATTTGGCAACGTTTCAAACTATAGCTCCTTCGCTACCGATGTCAAGCAATCGTACACTTAAATTAGCCAATCGATACAAGTCGTTAGTCATTTCCAACTTATAATCTTCCACATGTCATAGAATGCCCATGAACTTCTGACTTAATGCGTCAACCGCAACGTTTTCCTTCCCAGGGTGGTATAAGATATTAACATCGTAATCCTTTAATAATTCAAGCCACCTCCACTGTCTTAAATTCAACTCTCTTTACTTGAATATGTATTGCGAGCTCTTTTGATCCGTGAATATGTTAACATAAACACCATACAAATAATGATGCCATATTTTCAGAGCGAAAATAACAACTGCTAATTCCAGATCATAGGTCAGATAATTTTGCTCATATTTTCTCAACTGCCTTGAAGCATATGCAATAACCTTACCGTGTTGCATCCCTACCGTGTTGCATCAAAATACTACCCAATCCCATTCTAGAGGTATCACAATATATAACATAGCTTTCGGGTCCTTCTGGAAGAGTTAAAACTGGTGCAGAGGTTAGCTTATCCTTTAACTCTTGGAAGCTCCTTTCACAAATGTCAGTCTACCAGAATTTAGTTGATTTATGTGTAAACTTTGTTAATGGGGCGGCTATGGATGAGAAATTCTCCACAAACCTTCAATAGTAACCGGCTAGGCCCAAGAAGCTGCGTACCTCCATGGGAGTTGTGAGCCTTGGCCAATTCTTAATTGCTTTGATCTTTTGACCATCGACTTTGATACCCTCATCTGATACTATATGCCCCAGAAAAGCCACTAAGATTCACATTTGGAAAACTTTGTGTGTAACTTACGCTCCTGAAGCGTACATAATACCATTCGCAAATGCTCTGTGTGTTCTACTTCTAATCGAGAATACACCAAAATGTCATCTATGAACATGATTATAAAGATATCCGAAAATGGCTTAAATACCAGATTCATTAGATCCATTAAAGCCGCTGGTGTGTGGGTTAGGCCGAAAGACATAACAAAGAACTCATAATGGCCATATCTGGTCCGAAGACTGTCTTTGAAATATCTTCTTCCTTGACTCTCAACTAGTGATACCCAGACCTGAGTCTACCTTTCACCAATACTTAGCACCCTGCAATTGATCAAATAAATCATCGATCCTCGGGAGTGGATATTTGTTCTTAATGGTTATCTTATTCAGCTATCGGTAATTAATACACATCATCAATGAACTGTCCTTCTTACGAACAAATAGCACTGGGGATCCCCACAAGGAAGTACCGGGTTGGATAAAACCCTTATCTAAAAAAATCCTTTAATTGAACTTTCAATTCCTTCAGTTTGGCAGGAGCTATCCTGCATGGAGGGATAGATATCGGTTGCGTATCGGGTGGAGCTCATCAGGAAACACATCGGGAAATTTATTAACAACTGGAACTAATCGAAGGGTCGGAGGCTTTGCCTCCGCATCCTGCACTCGTACCAGATGATAGATACATCCTTTTGTGATCATCTTCCGAGCCTTAAGATAATAAATAAATTTACCTTTAGGTGCTGCAACATCACCTTCCATTCAATAATGGGTTCTTTTGGAAAATTAAAGCGCACGACTTTCCCCCAACAATCCACATTAGCATAGCACGAAGCCAACCAGTCCATCCCAATAATGACATCAAATTCCACCATCTCTAATTCATTCGAATCAGCTAAGGTATGATCATGAATCATTACATCACAACCTCGATATACTCGCCTAATTATCATGGACTCATCTACGGGCATGGACACCTCAAATGGGTGATGTAATAATTCAGGTTCCTTACTACATTTACTAGCAACAAATGGAGAAATGTACTACAACATAGAACCTGGATATATCAAAGCATACACATTAATGGAGAATAGAGATAGTATACCGGTGACCACATCCGGTGATAACTCTAGGTTTTGTCGTCCTGACAGTGCATAGATGCGATTCTGTTGGCGGCATCCTGTTACACATATTTCTCATTGGGAAAAAATACATAATGTGACTGGGCTTCCCATAAGAATAACATAAACCTAAACCCTGGCGGCAATGCCCAAAATGATTCCTACCATATCGGCCACAATGCGGCACCGAGGGGCTCACTTTACTAAGGTCTCTATTATATTGTGAGCTTTGTCCCCGAGAATTCTGACCTTGACCGGAATAAGTGATCTGATCATGACACTGACCTTGAGATGGTGACGTTGCAGTAGCTACCGGATAAGATGGGTGCCGAGGAAACGGAGGTATGAACTCACATCGGGACTCTCCTATATCATCTGTAGACCGGGCTCTCTTATGTTGGCCTCGATCATGCTCTCCAGTGGCTCGCTGTTGCCTCTTGCAATCCTCCAAGTTCCGCGCATAGCCTTAAATATGAGTAATATCTATAATCAGACTCAACGAAGCAGTGGTACATTCATTAATCAAATGTGGTCATAAACCACCCACAAATTGATATACTTTGTCACTCATCTCAGCCACAACCAAAGGGGCATACTTGGACAAGGAGTTAAATTTCATGCTATACTCCCGAACACTCATGTTACCTTGTTCCAAACGTAAGAATCTATCTTGTTTGGCTCAGTGGAGCTCAATAGGCAAATACTGCTACAGTTTACCTCACAATATTTCCTCCATCTTGCTTGTGGAGTTAGAGGTCCCCTAGATTGTTCCTAATTTTCATACCAATTCACAGCAACATCCCGCAATTTATATGAGGCAAGCTCTACAGACTCAGTATCAACGGCATTCATAACTCGTAAAGTCCGCTGCATCTGATCTAGAAAATTTTGGGGATCTTCGTTTGGATTTGTTCCGGTGAATACTGGGGGGTCTAAATTGATGAAATCTCAATCTCTCGCACTGACCGCCCTATCTAAAGTGCTAGGGTCCTGTCGTTGGGCCTAAGAGGCCACTAACCAAGTCAACAATTATACTGCACTCCTCATATACAAATCCTATTTAGGAACAACTGGGGGGGAATAGGGGTTCGTTAGTTTCTCTATGATGTTCCGAGGATAGTGATGTTGTTCTCGAAACCTGAGTACCAGCTTCACTATGAGGCTCACGTTGATCTACGTGTGTAGGCGGCACCTGACCAGTACCCTCCCCTGCCTTATCATCAAATCTTTGAACTACTGTCTGACGTCTCATAGTGGGCATTGCAATTAATATAAACAAGATGGGGATTAGAAGTGAATACTTACGGCTCAGCTCTATCGCACGATCTAGAGCAGAAAGGAAAGTATCCACTCTAGATATCTCGTAGACTCCTCTTTATAAGTATGGTGCACGACATACCCATAAACAAGACTCTACTAGATACGGCTTAAAGACTCTCCAGGACAGTCCTACTCGGCTGCCAAGTTTGTCATTCCCAACCTTAGGGGGTGCGACCGGCAGACGACGCTCGAAGGCCTGTGCAAATCAATGCCCATACTTAGACTTTTCATTACGAAATCTATGCCAACAAGGCCTCGTGCACCTCACGTAAGATGTAATTGGTATCTCCTGGACCTAAGCATACTGCCAATGGTCCATCGAATATCCTTCGGTATAGCGTTTCATCTGAAGCCACCGTGAATCGAGCAACTTTAGTCCGTAGGGCCCTTAAATCTTTAGGGTCCGATGGGACCTTTCCGTTCTTTATGTATTCAATATACTTATTTCTCCAATCCCAGGTTAAGCTTGTAGAATTTATCTCTGCATGAACTTCTTCGATCACGGATCTCGAGAGTTGAACGACAGTCCCCGAGCTCAAGTCACCTTCCTCGACGGATGATCCCAAATTCGCAAGTGCATCAGCCTCACTGTTTTGCTCTCGTGGAACGTGCTGTAAAGTACATTATTTGAAATGGTGCAAAATGACATGTAGTTTGTCCAAATACATTTGCATTATATCCTCTCGAAATTCGAAGGTTTTGTTTACTTGACTTACCACCAACAAAGAGTCACATTTGGCTTCGATGACTTCTGCTCCCAAGTTTTTAGCTAGCTCGAGACCTGCAATCATGGCCTCATACTCGGCCTCGTTGTTAGTCAACCTGGTAGTTTTAATAGATTTCCTAATAGTGTTACCTGTGGGTGGCTTTAAAACTATGCCTAGCCCAGACCCCTTTACATTCGAAGCCTCGTCCGTAAAAAGGGTCCATACCCTCAAGGATGTACCCGATTTCACTAGGAATTCTTTTTCGACTTCGGGTACAAGGGTTGGCGTAAAATCGGCCACGAAGTATGCTAAAATTTAAGACTTGATGGCCGTACGGGGTTGATATTCGATATCGTACCCACTGAGTTCGACAGCCCATTTGGCCAATTGGCCTGATAGTTCGGGCTTGTGCAAAATATTAAAAAGTGGGTAAGTTGTTAATACGCATATGGGGTGAGATCGAAAGTACGGTCGTAACTTTCTAGAGGCGCTTATCAGTGCAAGTGCCAATTTTTCTATGTGCGGATATCTAGCTTCTACTTCTCCTAAGGTTCGACTTATATAATAAATGTGAAATTGCGTACCTTGCTCTTCCCGAACTAGGACATTGCTTACTGCGATTTCTGATATTGCCAAGTATAAGCAAAGTTTTTCGTCTATTTTTGGAGTGTGAAGTAGTGGTGGTCTCGACAGATATTGTTTTAGTTCCTTCAATACATGTTGGTATTCCCGGGTCCAAGCGAAATCGTTCTTCTTTTTGAGTAGGGAGAAACATTTGTGACTTCGATATGATGATCTCGAAATGAATCGGCCTAAGGCCGCAATTCGTCCCGTTAGCCTTTGTACAGCTTTTACATTATCCACGATGGTGATGTCTTCGATGGCCTTGATTTTATCGAGGTTAATCTCGATTCCCCGATTTGACACCATGAAACTGAGGAACTTGCCCGACCCGACCCCGAAAGGATATTTTTTGGGGTAGAGCTTCATGTTGTATTTCCTCAAAATCTCGAACGTTTCCTGCAAATGGGTCAGATGGTCCTCTGCGTGCAGGGACTTAACTAGCATGTCATCAATATAAACTTTCATTGATTTACCTTTTTGTTCTTCGAACATTTTATTTACTAGGCGTTGGTAAGAAGTCTCCGTATTTTTTAGCCCGAAGGGCATCACATTATAACAATATGTTCCATATTTGGTGACAAATGAAGTCTTTTCATGGTCCTCCGGGTTCATCTGGATTTGATTATACCCGGAATAGGCATCGAGAAAAGTAAGGATCTCGTGACCGGCCGTGGCATCGATCATGCGATCGATGTTGGGTAGCGGAAAAGAATCTTTGGGATATGCTTTGTTTAAATCCTTATAGTCCACACACATTCTAAGTTTGTTTCCTTTTTTAGGTGCTACAACTATATTGGCTAACCATTCGGGATATTTCACCTCCCGAATGGACCCTATCTTGAGAAGTTTGGTTACCTCGTCTTTTACAAATGCGTGTTTTACCTCGGACTGGGGTCTTCTCTTTTGCTTCACTAGTCTGAACTTAGGGTTCAAGCTTAGCCGATGTGTCGTTATATCCGGTGGAATCCCTGTTATATCTAAATGGGACCAGGCAAAACAATCAATGTTATTGATAAGAAATTGAACAAGTTTCTTCCTGAGTTCGGGGCTCAACCCTGTTCCCAGGTATACCTTTTGTTTGGGCCAGTGCTCGATTAGTGTGACTTGATCCAGTTCCTCAATTGTTGATTTGGTGGCGTCGGAGTCATCGGGAATCACGAAGGATCGAGGGACCCTCTGATCATCAACTTCTTCGATCATCTGATTATCTAGTTGGGTCGAAGCCGATGTCTGTGATTGCTATTTGGTGTCTCGTTCTCCTTCTGAGCCCGATCCTTTTATTGGCGAAGGCGAGGATATCGGTTTCCCTTCCTCGACGGCAAATATTTCTTTTGTGACTGGTTATTCTACGTACACTATTTTGACTCCTCTCGATGTTGGGAATTTGAGGACCTGGTGTAGGGTTGAAGGTACATCTCTCATGTTGTGGATCCATGGCCTTCCGAAAAGGGAGTTGTATCCTATGTCGTCTTCGATCATGTGAACTTCGTTTCCTGGATGGTTCCGGCCATGTTTATTGGTAGAATTATCTCGCCTTTGGTGGTTTCACATGCGATATTGAATCCGTTTAGAACCAGGGTTGCGGGTGCGATCTGGTCCCGCAGTCTGAGTTGTTCTACGACCTTCAATCTGATGATATTGGCCGAGCTACCTGGATCAATCAACACACGCTTAACTTTAGTTTTATTCATGAGTACGGATATTACCAGTGCATCATTATGAGGTTGTATGACCCCTTCTGCATCTTCATCATTGAAGGACAAAGTTCCTATGGGTGTGTAATACTGAGTTCGAGATCGTTTTTCTCTCACAATCAATATTTTAGTGCATTTAAGCACTGGTCCCTGAGGGGTATCGGCACCGCCGATGATCATGTGAATGACGTGCTGTGGTTCTTCCTGCTCGTTTTTCTTTTCGAAATCCCTGTTTTTAAAATGGTTCCTCGCCCTATCGCTCAAAAATTCCCGAAGGTGGCCTTTGTTAAATAACCGGGCTACTTCCTCTCTTAGTTGCCTGCAATCTTCCGTTATATGGCCATGGGTACCATGATATTCACACATTTGATTGGGATTCATTTGGGCAGGATCGGTCTGCATGGGTCAAGGCCATTTAGTGTCTTTGATGCGTTCGATAGCCGATACAATGGCGGATGCATTAACGCTAAAGTTATATTCCGATAACCGAGGTGCTTCTATAGGATCGGCATATTTATCAAAGCCACTCTTGCTCATAAGTCCCCAAGAATTTTTCCCTCGATCACTCATTCGATTGTTCCGAGCGGTATTGCGTGTTGAACCGTTGTTCATCCGATCTGTGACGTACGGTTGATATCGGTCTCTGTTCGACCTTTGTTCTCTGTCGATCTCCCTTTGGTTTTTAGTAGCTGTCATGTTCTGATGCATGGATCCAGACGGAGCTCCTAACTGGTCATCTTCGACCCTAATTTTCTACTGATATCGGTTGTGTATATCTGCCCAAGTTATTGCTCGATACTCGATCAAATTTTGCTTCGGCCGACGTGATGCTATCGAACTTTGCTCGTTCAACCCTTGGGTGAAAGCTTGGACGGCCCAATTATCTGTGACCGGTGGTAATTCTATGCGTTCCATTTGAAATCGGGATATGAATTCCCTCAGCATTTCATTACCCCTTTGCTTTACTTTGAAGAGGTCTGATTTCCTTGTTGCAACCTTTATGGCACCAGCATGTGCCTTTACGAACGAATCTGCTAACATGGCAAAAGAATAGATGGAATTTGGCGGCAGATTGTGATACCAAATCATCGCTCCCTTCGAGAGGGTCTCCCCGAACTTTTTCAACAACACGGATTCGATCTCATCGTCCTCCAAATTGTTACCCTTGATGGCACATGTGTAAGAGGTGACGTGTTCGTTAGGATCGGTCATACCGTTATATTTGGGAATTTCGGGCATATGAAATTTTTTGGGGATTGGTTTTGGGGCCGCACTCGAGGGAAAAGGCTTTTGTATGATTTTTTTCAAATCCAGCCCTTTTATCATTGGTGGAGCTCCCGGGATCTGATCGACCCTGGCATTGTATATTTTCACTCTCTTGTAGTTGGCTTCGACTCATTTTGTGAGTTCCTCGAGCAATTTAGTAATCTCGGGAGTGGTCCCCGATTCTTGCTCGTTTGACTTCACTATGGCGGGATCCGTTCTGGGGTGATTTCTCGAAGCAGATTGGGATCTGGCCTGCTTTGTATATGAGTTTGGCTCTGCAACTGAGCTATCGCTACTTGTTGGGCTTGTAACATCTCGAAGATCCTATGTAAGCTGAATCCGATTTCTCCCACGTTATGGGTGTCTCGAGCTACGGATCGAGTACCGCCCTGAATGCTTCTTTTCGGTTCGGAACGTTGGTTCGCTTCGAGAGCCACTTGCGAATTGACATCTAGCGGTACTTCGGCTCGAATTTCAGGTACTTCGATTCGAGCTTCAGTGCCATCGTCAAGTGGCCTTCCGGCCCCGGGTACCAAGTTGTTGGTTTCATCTTGAAGGCCGGCTTCGTGGTCGATAGGTAAAGCCATTATTGATTCGAAGTTGTAAACTGGTGTGTATTGCAGATTTATATCAAACAATCATTGTTACCCGAGAAATTGGATATAGTTAAATTTGTGTATGGTTCTAAAGATATGTGATATAATCTGATTCAAACCGTATAGAGAAATAGTAATATCTATATTCTTGACTATGAGAATGAGGATAGTGAGCAAGAAGAACGAATAAGATAAAGTAAAACAAGCACAAGGGGATATCTTTCAATATGAGAAGCGATCTTTTGTTACAGTGTGTGTTATGCTTACAAGGATTCCCCATTTTATAGTAGAATGATCCTACTTTATTTACAATAAAAAAAACATATAGTGGAGATCCCATGATTAACTGTCTCTTCCTCGATTCCCGCCAAGATTCTCTCCTTTAGTGCGGTTGTAACGGCTCTTGTCTGCGAGCTCGATACTGGCTCGAACTCGTTATTGGGTCAAGCCTCCGGTTTTGGTTTGAGTTCGACCTTCGGGGTGGGTATAGCGCATTTCCGACCACCCTCACATTGCCTTGCGGATCGATTTGGTCATGGGCTCGATAATAGTATCGAGCCGACTCCTCGATCAGTCTTTGGAACTCGAGGCTCGTTTGTACTGTCTTCGGAACTCATCCCAAAATCCCACTCCGGTTGCGTACCATTCGAACTCGATCGAACATAGGAAGGCCGAAATCTATTTTGACCGTATACAAAGCTAAGTAGTGTTGTAAGTCCAAGCCGATTAAGCTATATACACGGTGTAATTATCAGATGAACCCACTTGTGCCTCCTAATTATGTTGTTTATATATATATATATATATATATATATATATATATATATATATATATATATATATATATATATATATATATATATAATAGTCTTTCAGAATTTCTTGTTGTCCCAGGGCTGAGGCATTTATTTTGAATAAGCTGATTTAAATCCTATACAAGTCATTTTACTATGTAAGCAATTTTTTTTACATTATAATCATAACCTAGTATATAAAGTTACTCTTCTTTAACCATTTGATTCCTATCACTGTCCCTCTATACTAGTATTTCGGTATCATCTGCCTTCAATGTCAAACATTTTAGAATATTGACTATATAAATATACTGAGCCTCAAAGCACACCTACGGTTTCTAAAATTGTTTCCTAGAAAAGTAACAAAGTATTTCCGTACGAAATTATTTTTCGCAAAACTAATACTAGAACCCTAAGAGAAGCTATCTCTTGGCTCTTGCTATGTGAAACAAGAAGAGGTCCTGTGTTATGTTCCCAGGTCAACTTTTGATAAAGTAAGAGGAATTTTTTTTGAATGAGTTATGAGGTTTAGTTTTATAGAAACACGCCGAAATAATAATTGTAAAGTGAGAGGGAAAAAAAAAAAAAGCCATAGAGGATCACGACAAATTCAAAATAGTTTGAACTTTGAAGTAACATTATTATAGGTTTATTCGACTTTTTGAAAATGGTAATATAATATTAGTAACAAAGTCAAATCACTTGATTAGCTATTTATCCTAAAAACTGTTTTAATTGTATCCCTTTGAATACAACACTTATATAACTTGTTTTAAACGAGTATTAGGCACAATATTTTACAGCAATAACGTAATGAAGTATTCTTCTTCTATAAGTTTTCCCTTTTCCTTTCTTTCTATCCATTATAGCTTCTATTTCTCACTAATTTGTAATTCCAAAAATTCTAAGAATTTCTTAGATGGCAAAGTACGCAAACCTATTTTAGAGGGCATGATTTGAATCAATTATTGTGAAAGTGGAGATAAGATTTTATGTCATGACTCTTGACTCGTGACAATACCAGCTACGTTGACCCTTTCCTGCTTTTTGGACAACTAGATATAAACGACACTGATGTTTATTACTGATTGGTTCAGTTTCTTTAAAGAAATCGTTGATAAATTATTTTAATAAATTGTTGTTTTTTAAGCCAATACTATGCTCCCGTTTGATCATATATTTTTTCAATATTTTTTAAAATATTATTTGTTAATGGAATATGATCATATTTTGAAAAAAAAAAAAGAATTTGTTTTACAAGGGATGAAATTTTTTTCTTCTACTCATAAAACTTCAACTTTTTCTTCAAATAAAATGCATGTCCAAATATAATTTTAACTTTCAAAATTTATTTTTTAATACAACTTCAAAAACTCTTTTTTTTCAAGTTTTATCCAAATTTATGTCCAAACGCCGGCTATATTACTTGTCAATTTCTTGTTTGTAAACTTGTGGATGTAAAGATATCCCAAATCAAGGTGTGAGTACTTTAAAGAAACAAATCGAGACATGTATTTTATTTCTATACACAATTCCAACCTTGAAGGTGCATTATCTAAACCTTATTGTCTCTGTTAATTTTCATTTTCACAATCAGATTTTTTTTTTTTTCCTCATATTTATTAGTTAGTATAACAGATGTCCAAAACTTTAGGATGTATATGTACAAGTCTCGACCCAAAATATAATGAAAATAAAGAAGACTTTTCTAGCATAAGTTGGAAATTTTTTTATGTCTTTTCACCCTGTTAAACAGCGCCAATTAACAAAACAATATGACAAGAACGCTTAATTGAGAGTAAATTTCACCCTGTCCCTTCAGATTAGTTTAATGAATCAATTGAAAGTACTCTAAAGTAAGGTACCACATAAAAGTCCTACTTGTCAACTAATTAACAGTTACTAATATTGGTGAAACTTTAATTGACATCAATCCAAGAATAATTTGTTATATTTGGTGAAATATTATTGACATGACTTGGAATAATGACTTTGTTGCATTTTGTTATTTCTTTGAGACTAGACTAGAGTAATAAGAATTTCATGAGGAAAATACTTGATTACTCGAAGCAGTAAATAATGAACGGAGGTTTTAAGCTTTTTTGGCCTTTTACAATGTTGAATTTAAGAAAATGTCTTTTTTAGATCTCTTATGTGTAAATGAAAGATCTCTTATGTGTAAAAGTAAATCTCTCATGTGTAAAAAAAAAAAAGATAAGGTCATAAAACTAAAAACAAATTTATAAAAGGCCAAAAAACCAATTGACCCTGAATAATGCCACCAGCACTATATTTTACTATTATAGAAGGTAATGTCCATCTTTCTGATAATAATTTTAATTCACAAACGGGTCGAAACTAGATACTCCACTAGGATTATTTTCACCGAGAGTAATAGCTTGTTTAGCCAAGCTTCTTTCGAGGCAAAAAATATTTTTTTTTTCTTTTAAAAGTATTTTTTTTTTCTTTAACTTGAGGTATTTGACCAAGTCTTTTTGGGGAAAAAAGTATTTTTAGAAAGAAGCAAAAATAGTTTTGGAGGAGCAGAAAAAAACAGTTTCTCCCCAGAAGTAGAAGTTGAAGCAGTTTTGATTTTTTTTTAGCCAAAAATACCCTTAGCAAAATATAGTATATACCAAATAACCTTACTTATTTTAAATCATCTCAAAGAATTAAAATTCTTTTCATATTTTACTTAAATAAAATAAAAAAACTTAATTATCATCTTTAATAATAAATTTTTGAAATTATTTATTTACTTATATAATATTAACTATTAAGTAAATCTCTTCATGTCCTAATTCATAATTTGATACTTAAAAACACTTTTTGAAAAGCTTGGCCAAACACAAATTATTATTCAAAAGTACTTTTCAAATTGATTAGCCAAATACAAACTGCTTATCTCCAAAAGTAATTGCGCCCCAAATATTTTTCAAAATAAGCTGATTTTTTTAGCACGGCAAAACGGCTATAAGGCCTAAAGCTTAGTTCAGATTTTGAAGCGAAGAATTTACCTTTTTTTTCTAAGAAAATTATATTATTTTGTTGAAATATATATGATGTTACGTTAAAAGCATCAATTGTTGCGTTACCTTAGCCTCCTTTTTCCAACCGAAAAAAAAAAAAAAAATATATATATATATATATATATATATATATATATATATATATATATATATATATATATATATATATATATATATATATATGCGTGAAAGATGAAATAATCAGCTTCACGTATTGCGGAAATGAAATAATACAAAAATTGACAGGAAACAAAGTAGAGGCATATTCTGTGGTTAGCTGGTTTTGCTTGGATATCTGGAAAATTGCTTTTTAGAGACTCAGAAAATTCAACTTCTACTTGACATCACTATCTTGAATTTGTCTTTTTAAGTCTTTCCATAATTATTTTTTTGACCTTATCAATTTGGAATTTGGATGACGGCTTTTGTTCTTCGCAAAAAGTAATGTCTAAAGTATTAACTGGCATATGAGACTTAGGATAAAAGCAAAATACTATTAGTACATGTTACAACTTTGATGTTGTTTCCATTACTGTCCCTTCCAATTAAGAACAATTATTTTTACTATCTTAAGAATGTTTTGCAGCAATAATTTAGATAACTAGGCATTTTTTATTTGGTATTTAGTTCCTGCTTTGGAGCCCGATTAATTTGGATTTGCATAGGGAAATCCAAATTAATAAGTACTCCCTGTTACCAAAGACAATTTAATTTTCAGGGGCGAGAATTTGAAACTCTATTAAGGATGGAGAATACTTATTGCTCCGCCGTAATCTTTTGGTGGTAGATAAATAGAATGGTTTTCTACTTCCGTCCTCTCTAATGCTATATTTTTTTTCTTGAGGATGTTTTCTAATCTTGAGCACCCACGGCCCTCTGATACTTTCAATTGTTTTCTTCTTGGAAATTACTTCTTATATTTATTTTATCTTATTTCGTTGTCAAATTAAAATATTGCACTAGTTAAATTTAGATTTCAATATGTACATGAACATATTCTTAAAATATGATATGGTTTTAACTTTTAATGTCTCCAACAAGATGTTCCCCTTTTGCTTTTGGTCAATGTTTGAAAAATAAACTAATGGAATAGCTTAATTTATGGTGAAATATTGTTATCAAAATTCAAGAGGCTTGACTTGGGAAAGCGTTTAACTAGGGACTTAAACAGCTACAAATTAAGAGTAGAACTGAAGGAGCAAAAGTTAATACAGTAAGATTGGCAGCTCATACCTTAATCTTGTGATTATACAAACATAGACTCATCCAATATTTGCTAGGTACTTCTATAATTACGATAAAGAATGCCATTTCTTTTGGCAGAACAACATTTCGTAACAAAAGTTCCATTCAAAAAGAATAAATAATTCATTCTACATGGAATTAAGACCACCGCAAGAGATGGCGGTCTCTTATTTTCCCCCTCAATAATATATTACCAAATGTACAGATATTTCTAAAATAGAATTGCAAATTGCAATCATGTACTTCATCGGCTGGCATTTCAACTATCGTAGACCGCATTACAGTAGGAATAGGCTACTACCTTTTTGAATGATTCGACTAAAGTTTCCACACCTGGACGTACGTGTACTTACCTCGAATATCCACCCACATATCTACAAATCGTAAGTTAATTGCATTTCTCTTCAAACTAGTTACATATATTCAACATTTTATTTCAACTCTATATACACTCAAATCTCTCTATAACAGTTTCGTTTGTTTCAAATATTTTTGAATATTATAACAAAATGTTGTTATAGAGAACATATATTATAACATAACATAAATATTGATTCCGAAAAAGTTTGACTTTTATAGAGAAGTATTGTTATATAGGGATGCTTTTATAGAGAGGCCTGACTCAAACATTCAGTTCCAATTTAACAAACACTTGAATAAATGCATGTATTTAGCGAATAAATATTACTATTAGGAGAAAAATGCTATAAGTTCAATGTACCTTGGCATTGTTCAACCTACGATAAGCATGCCATAACTAAATAATCCGTAGCTTATGAAAGCTAATTTACCCTTTTGGATAACATGGAACACCATAGGCACATAAAACGCGCAGAAAAGCTAAAAAAAAATTCAACAGGAACTGGTTACATTCTGAATCGAGTAAGCTACACAGTTGAGCAGCCAAATTCATCAGAATGATTCTCAAATGTTTAGATGATTACATAGAGGAAGGGACTCTGTCCTTCAATTGTGAATTTGTTAGGATCGGGAAACCTCTTTTTCCTACCCCGGGCACAGAAATGTAAAACATTCCAAGAAAGTTGCAGCAACAAATTAAACATAACATGATTGATCACATTTCTATTTACTAATAAAATGTGGAATGAACTGCTCCACGATCTGGTGGAGATGCTCCAACTCCCCTTGAAGAAGACGCAAAACCTGCATTCGTGTTTGCAACCAGCCAGTTCATCACTTAAGAGTAAAATCACAAAATAAGATAATCCATCCATATTCAGCAAGCAAGATTTGTGTCGTATGCATTAGGTTACTGCATTACCAAAATTAAGTTATTATGGTTAAAGAAGAGTAGAGTTCAGGTATAATCAATTAGTTCTTTCTCTTCTATAAAGTAGCTTCCAACACTAACGCCCCCCTCCCCCAAGAAAAACCTGCTTTCCTTTCACTTCTCCAGCCTTATTTAGATTCATAATCAAGAATTTTTTTCACAGGTTTTTGGCTATGACAAATGGCCTGAAAGTTAGTTCTTGGTCAGTTTATCACCAAATCAATATGATAGTGTGAAACAGTGGCGGAACCACTTTTATCCAAGGTGACAACCCTTCGTTGGAAATTACACTGTGTAGATAGGTAAAAATAATAATGTGTGCATTACTATATTGTTAAATCCCCTTGGCTTCTTCATGTGTTTACTTTTTTTTCTTTTCACTCCCCTTAGTAAAAATCCTGGTTCCACCACTGACATGAAACTATATGCATTTTGGCGCCTTATGAGCAATAAGATGTTGAGCTGCACACTATCAAGAAGCAGAGTACGGAATGCAAATTGCTAGACAACAATAAAGATGAAAATTCCAGCTCCCAATTTCCAAAGTGCAGTCAGTGAACTTAACTGGGTGCACCAAATTCTCCAAAGAGAGGTGCTCCCTTAAGTCAAACTAGAATAACATGGCAATTCATCCTTCTTTTAGGAAACTGGGATAAAACAGACTGGTGAAAGCAATCTCTCTATAGCTTGTACATCATCAAATCACGGAAGCCGATACTCAAAATGGACTAACAAAAAAGACTATCAAGTAGAGGTTGAAGAAAATACAACATGATACTTAACAGGCACAACCTTGTCCTGGAGAGCAATCATAAAGCAACAACAAAGTTTTTTTAAGTCCAAATTAAGACAATAGATTGACTTCTGATTTCTGATGTTCAAAAATATCACTACTGTGTTGCATACTACTGCTTCACAGTTATAATAGTGGCCGTATTTCAAATGAAGAATCCTGAATGTTTTTGTATATGCTTCTTGAATGTTGCATAAGGAATATTATGAAGAGAATAAATATGAACCAATATATGAAACTTAAAAACGAAAAGAATAATATCTTTGACATGGATTGATAGGCTGATGATATGTTCAGTGTTCTTCTATTACTAAGCAGTTCATCAACAAATTAACTTCATAAATTAACAAAATTTACCTCTCCCATTGATGGGCGCAGTTCAGGGTCATTCTGCACACACATGAATGCTGTTCTAGCCATGTGGTACACTTCATATGTGTCATAAGAGTCACCTATGCGAGGATCGATGAGCTCATGCAATGCAAGCCTTTTAATGAGTGGAATTGCCTGAAAATGCGAAAGATCAACTTCCCGTTAAATTGCACTCAAATTTTGAAATGAAAGTTCCCTAATCTAGCTAGATCTTTGAAGGAACCGAATCTGACTGTGATCCCAAGTAACGAAAGCCCAGAGAACATACCCATTGTCTAAGGGAGTGATGGCCCTCTCTCACTGAATCTACGGCTTTGCGTCCTGAAATTAATTGTATAAGAACAATGCCAAATGAATAGACATCTGTTCTTACAGACACAATGCCGTTTTCAGCATATTCAGGAGCAAGATATCTGCATGAAGCAAGCAAAGCTTTTGGTGAATATCTGACTCAAAGTTGTCATCTATGTATGCAATGAAGTATAGGAATTGCTCACACCCCAATGAGCCAAGTATCCTCGTGTAAATCTTATCCTCGTCTGTCTTCCACTTAGCCAGGCCAAAGTCACCTATCTATGACAAATGAAAACAAACAGAATTATCCATATGAAGAATGGAATTAGTATTAGCTTCCCAAGTGTTTTTATTCAGGTCTCAGTCCAGCTTGGAGGAACAGAAGCAGGGGGACAAGAGGGGGACGAATGTGGTAACTACAAATTATCTGCTCATTCTATTTAGTCTAACAATACTAATAGTTTTTCTATGTGGGCGAATCAAAATGTGTAGATGTACCATGGGAACAAAGTCATGAGTGAGTAGTATATTGCTCGGCCTCAGGTCACGATGAATAATTGGACCTCCACGACATTCTTCATGCAGAAAACGCAAGCCCTTTGCAGTGCCAATGGCAATAGCATATCTGCGGTGCCAGTCAAGGACATTTTCTGTATTCTCTGCCAAGATATTACCCCAAATAACTATTTATCTTGCGCTTTATGTTGCTGGACCAATATTTGACTATCATAATAATACGTACCAAATAAGTGCCACTCGAGAGAATTATTGCAGATGTATTCATAGACCAAGATGTTAACATTTTCCTTGCAGCAATAACCCAAAAGCATCACAATGTTTCTGTGACGTGCAAAGCTCAAAACATAAACTTCAGAATGAAACTCGGAAAACCCTTGTGTACTTGCTTCCTTCCGCACCTTTGCAGCAATGACCTGACCATCTTTTAACCGACCTTTATATACATGACCATATCCACCTTCTCCAAGCAAATTATCCTTCGAAAAATCATCTGTTGCCAGCTGTATCTCTGAGAAACTGAATCTCATTGAATCCTTGATATATAGTTCTGTCTTTGCTCCACAAGCAATACAAAGAAATGGTGTATTAGAGGATTTCCTTGATGTCGGTGGTTTTTGTTCTTTCTGAATAACAGGAGGAATTGAATGCTTCATTTCCTCTCTGGCAGACCTACCTGTTAAAATTTTTAAACAATTAAAGCGCGAAGGACAGGAGACGATTCCCTACTCTGTATCAAATGCCTTACAGTTTTACACTAGAGATTGTTACATCTTTCATCAACATCAAGGAGACCAATACTATAACAGATTTATATAATTCAACTAGTTTAAAAACACCGAAAACAGAAAAAGCCCGTTTTAAACTCATGAAAACTGTAAGGAAAGATATTTCTTAGTATTCCTCTTCTTATCTCTTCCCTACTATGTTGAGTAGGAATCCAAACTACAAAAGAACTACAAACTTTTCAGAAAACAGAAGGTCTTTTAAAACCATGAAAACTGAAAGGGAAGATATCGTTGAGAATTCCTCTTCTGACCTCTCCCTACTAAGTTGAGCAGGACTCAAACCAGAAAAGGACTACGAACCCTCAAAGTCGGATGTCACTGCACTGCCGCAACTTAAAGTTACCAGCACACGAACCATTACCAAAAGCCGATGAATTACCAAATTCTTAATGAGTAGTTCATATGCAAGAACAATAATCCATTTTCCCAAAAAATGAAGAACCAGCTAATTTTACAACCAGAATTAGTATCCATGAACAATAATATAGAATCAAACAAGGCTTGGAGATACCTTTCAACCCACACAACAAGGAATTACTTCACTACGGTAATATTTGTTTCATGTGAGCATGAGTGTCATAATGAAGTTTTGTAACAACAGCAGCAAGATTTTATGCTAGAATTTTAAAAATATCATGCTTTTTTTTTGTTCATTCAGGGGTACGGCGTATAGGCCTACTTGTTAACATTAGAATAAATGAGTTGTTTTACTTGTCCCTTAAAGGATATCTGAGAAAAAGAAGGAAAAATCTAACTAAACAAGGTTAATGATATACACATGCCACTGATATCAAAAGACATGGCTAATAGTACCCAAATGGCTGCATTTCTTTTAAAATTATTGTTAGAACAGCTATGTGAATATATATGTAATTAGTCCTAGTCCCATATGTAATAGGAGTAGGTTATGTATTATGTGTACTTATAAATAGGGTTTATTGTATTACAATTAACATCAATAATAGATTTTTCTCCCGTGCATTCTCACATGGTATCATAGCATCAGTGAGAAAAGATCACATTGCATCATTCCAGTGACATCCGGAAAAAAGAACTCAGTCACCGTGCAATTTTCCGGTGACATAAGTTGTTGTTTGCGTCAAAGTCACTATTTATCAGTGGTGTGCACAAACCAACACCACCACAAGGTCCATTGTAGTCCCGCAACCAAACCCCAGAAAACCCCACCGTAAAATTCCTACCCACGCACAGGGCAGACTGGAAATTTTCTGGCGAGATCTATGCACGCACCGGGCGTGTGAGACTCCATCCAGCCAGATTCTGACAAACTTCCTTTAGGGCAGCTTACTCGCACAGCAATTCCGAGTCCAGCAGTACTATTTCCGACAGATTCCGACAACTTTGGAATTGTCCGGCGTGAACAGTGTTTTCTGGCGTAAATAGTGTCCTTTTTCTCTGCTGTGAATAGTATTTGCCTAGATATTTCTCCAGTTTTCCCGCAGGAGTTACTGATTTCTACTATTTCAAGTTAACCCTACAACTTTTAATCAAGAATTTGAGAAATTAATTGTAGCGAAATGGGATCCAATACTATGAATAGTTGGATGGTTTCTCTACCAGATTATATTGAGTTCCTTTAGTACAAAGCATGTAAACAGACATCTTCAGAGACAGCTTTTGTTGTTCAAACATGTACTAGCGTGACTTGTATTTCCCAATCTTCATCCTCCGATTTTTGGGTCATTGATTCAAGTGCATCTGATTCAACAGCTTGTTCTGTTACTGTTCACCAGATTTATTACATAAACAGTTGGGACATACCAGTTTGTCAAAACTTAAGAAAATGGTACCTGGTTTGTCTCATTTGACTACTCTAAAGTGTGAGTCATGTCAGCTCGGTAAGCATACCCGCTCCTATTTCCCTCGGCGTCCTGATAATCGAGCAGAGTCACCTTTCACTTTAGTCCATGCAGATGTTTGGGGTCCTAGTCAGGTCAGTTCTACCTTGGGATTCCGCTACTTTGTTAGTTTCATTGATGATTATTCTAGGTGCACTTGGATATTCTTGATGCAAAATCGATCCGAGTTATTTTCTATTTTTCAGACATTCCACGCTGAAATCCAAAATGAATTTGGGGTTTCTATCCGCACATTTCGTAGTGATAATGCCCTAGAGTATTTGTCTTCTCAATTTCAGCAGTTTATGAACTCTCATGGGATCATTCATCAAACATATTATCCATATACATCTCAATGAAATGGGATAGCGGAAAGGAAGAATAGGCATCTCATTGAGACTGTCTACTCATATAATCTTATGTTCCGTTGCGTTTTTGGGGATGCAGTTCTCACATCTTGTTATCTTATTAATCGTATGTCATCCTCAGCTATCCAGAATCAAGTTCCATTCTCTGTGTTGTTTCCTCACTCACCCTTGTTCTCTCTTTCACCTCGTGTCTTTGGGAGCACATGTTTTGTTCATAACCTTACTCCAAGAAAAAATAAGTTAGCTACTCGTGCTCTTAAGTGTGTATTTCTAGGTTACTCGAGAACGCAAAAGGGGTATCGATGCTACTCACTTGACCACCAGCGGTGCCTTATGTCTGTTGATGTTACCTTCTTTGAAACTCAGTCATACTTCACAGGCCTAGGTGATCACTTAGACATTTCTGAGGTGCTACCAGTTTCATCTTTTGGAGATTCAGTCACTATTTCCCCTTCACCTTCCTCCATGGCTCCATCATAGGCTACAGCCCGAACTCTAGCTCCAGCCCCACCATCTATAGCTCATCCTATATTCTCAACCACAAAAGTCTTACAATTACCAACCGTTTAGGAATCTAGTGTTACTCATCCTAGATCCCCAGCCTCAGGAACACCACTCTTGCCTTATCATCGTTGTCCGCGCCCAGCATCAGGCCCAGCTAATTCACGTCCTGCACCTGACCCTGCTGCTACTGCGGACTTGTCTCCTCCTAGTCGGCCGATTGTACTTCGGAAAGGTATACGGACCACACTTAATCATAATCCCAATTATGTCGGTTTAAGTTTTCATCGTCTGTCATCACCCCATTATGTTTTTGTATCTTTTTTCTTCTCTGTTTCCATCCCTAAGTCTATAGGTGAAGCATTGTCTCGTCCAGGATAGAGACATGCTATGGTTGACGAGATGTCTGCTTTACATACAAGTGGTACTTAGGAGTTTGTTCCTCTGCCATCAGGCAAATCTACTGTTGGTTGTCGTTGGGTGTGGTGTATGCAGTCAAAGTTGGTCCAGATGGCCAGGTTGATCGACTTTAGGCTCGTCTTGTTGCCAAAGGGTATACTCATATATTTGGGCTCGATTACCGTGATACTTTCTCTCCCGTGGCTAAAATAGCATTAGTACGCCTTTTTCTATACATGGCTGTTATTCGCCATTGGCCTCTTTGTTGGACATTAAGAACGTTTTTCTTCACGGTGACCTTGAGGATGAAGTTTAAATGGAGCAATCACCTAGTTTTGTTGCTCAGGGGGAGTCTGGTAGTCTTGTTTGTCGGTTGCGCCGGTCACTCTATGGTCTAAAGCAGTCTCCTCGAGCCTGGTTTGGTAAGTTCAGCACAGTTATTCAGGAGTTTGGCATGACGCGTAGTGAAGCTAATCACTTTGTGTTTTATCGGCATTCTGCTTCAAATCTCTTTATTTATCTGGTAGTTTATGTTGACGATATTGTTATTACCCGCAATGATCAGGATGGTATTACTAAGTTGAAGCAACATCTCTTTCAACACTTTCAGACTAAGGATCTGGGCAGATTAAAGTATTTTTGGGTATTGAGGTCACTCAGTCTAGCTCAGGTATTGTGATCTCACAACAGAGGTATGACTTGGACATTCTTGAGGAGACAGGAATGACAGGCTGTAGACTTGTTGACACTCTTATGGATCCAAATTCTAAACTTCTACCAGGACAGGGGGGCCACTTAGCGATCCTGCAAGATATAGGCGGCCGATGGGTAAAGTAAATTACCTTACAGTGACCAGACCTGACATTTCCTTTCCTGTGAGTGTTGTGAGCCAGTTTATGAATTCTCCCTGTGATAGTCATTGGATGCAGTTGTCCGCATTCTTCGGTATATAAAATCAACTCCAGGCAAAGGACTATCATTTGAAGATCGAGGCCATGAGCATATTGTTGGATACTCAGATGTTGATTGGGCAGGATTACCTTCTGATAGACGTTATACGTCTGGATATTATGTTTTAGTAAGAGGTAACTTGGTGTCCAGGAAGAGCAAGAAACAGAATGTCGTTTCTCGGTCTAGTGCAGAAGCAGAATATTGAGCAATGGCTATGGCAACATGTGAGCTAGTTTGGATCAAATAATTGCTCAAGGAGTTTGAAATTTGGTGAAATCAGCCAAATAGAACTTGTGTGTGATAATCAAGCTGCCCTTCATATTGCATTGAATCCGGTGTTCCATGAGAGAACTAAACATATTGAGATTGACTGTCACTTCGTCAGAGAAATGATACTCTCAAGAGATATTACTACAAAATTTGTGAAGCCGAATGATCAGCTTGCAAATATTTTCACCAAGTCCCTCACCGGTCATCGTATTAGTTATATATGTAACAAACTCGGTACATATGATTTGTATGCACCATCTTGAGGGGAGTGTTAGAATAGCTATGTGAATATATATGTAATTAGTCCTAGTCCCGTATGTAATAAAAGTAGGTTATATATTATGTGTACTTATAAATAGAGTTCATTGTATTACAATTAACATCAATAATAGATTTTTCTGTCGTGCATTCTCACAATTATCATCATGCTAGCACACCTGATCTTTCTTGCATAGGATTGGCACTAAAATCTTCGAGTGAAGTGCTATTCTCCTGTTGTTCGTATGTCACCATTTCATTGTTTGCAATTTCGGAGCTTTCCACGGAACCTGAGTAGTTCATTGAAATAACAGACTGCTCTGTGTTCTCTTCAGTCGGAGGAGGTGCCAAGGGTACTTGCTTGGACAAAGAAAAGTATAACTTATTCTCAATGCTGTCCGCATCAATTATGGAATAAGGTCTCATAAACTTCACAAACAAGTTATCACTAATTAATGCAACTTTGCAAGGTATGTGTTTAAGGTAATACGTCAAATCCCGCCTGAGGTACCTGTAAGGGTTTAACCTTGTCATAATTAGAGAATAGAAAACAATGTCATAGAGTCAAACAAACATGAGATTCTATCAGCAATATAGAGGCAATAAACATATAAACCATTGATCCAAAGTAGGAAGCAGATGATGACATAAAAATTAATCCAAGAGGCTTACTTTTGAAAGATAAGTACTGACTTCCTTGTAACAACTACAAAAATGCGGACATGGTTTTTCATAGATCCAAAGTTGGAAGCACATCAATATAGATTTAACCAGGGAGGCTGAATTCTCAAGGATAAGTGCTGACTTTCTGGTAGCAAATAGAAAATACATGTTTTTTCTCGAGTCAAATGAGAGAAGAAGTCTTGCAAGACATTGTTCCACCTTTGATAAAATCATAGAGCTTTAGATTTATGCGCTTCTGTTTGTATCAGACAGTAGTTACGAAGCTCAGAAATCAACATCAGAAGCACCAGATATGGAACAAACAAAAACCTACCTTGGACTGAGGGAAAGTGCATCGACCCAGCTCTACTTAATAGCGGCAAGACCTTTTCGTACATGCATGCATATTGTGGATGTCATGTAGTTTTTTAGTTCAATAGCTTAAATTTGCTGTTATCTTCATGAAACCACAATATTCATGATCCCATCAGCAAGTCGAGGGACTAGTTTCATGGACTTTAAAAGTTACATTTCCTCTTCATGTTTTTTTAGCGAGTACCACTAAGCATCAAGCAACTTAGTGGCTAATTTTATCTCTTCAAGTTGAGAAATTCTCTCATGTTCCTTTCCTTTCAATAAAACCAAGCTTTAAGAAAGTTTTTAAATTAATAACTTCCCTTTTCTCTTCTTCTAACTAAGGAGCAAAATCACTGCAAACAGAAGCCTAATGTTCCAACCACAATAAGCAACAAAATGTATTGCAATCACACAATATTAATAATCAATGCGCAAACATTAAACATAATAGTCTATACAGAGTAAAATTCCAATTCTACAAATCAGCTTTATGACTAACAGGTATAGACTTATCCATGCATTTTTAATGAGAGAAAAAGTAGAGAAACAGGGTAAACAAAGGCGGAGCATCTTGTGACAAAAGCAATGTAGAAGAAAACTCCAAACAAGGGTCCATGCCAATTCTCTGAAGATCCATGTGTATCCCTTAAATACTGGTGGACCAAAATCAAAGCTACTCAATAAACAATACAACAAAATTCCGTTCAAATAGTTCCTTAAGTGAAAATTATCAATAAGTTCTTTAAGGAAGAGTTAAAAACCTAATCTGAGCAAAGATGCTATGTTTGCATACTAGTTAAGGTTCCAACTGATCTTTATATTTTGGCAGATAGGAAGAGATATATTTATTTACTTATTCAGATTATGAATTGGCCTCATGATGTGAGGGATGGATTCCTTTTCAATGGACCAACCACATTGCAATGTTGTCATAACATGGTAGCAACACTGAGACCAGAAACTCTTTGCTCTTTGCCATGTTTATTTCTCCATCTTGTTTAAAAGCCTATTAGAAAAGAGGAGGTTTTTATGTAGCATTTGTTGTCTTCTGCATTTTACGACTAATTTATTGTTGGTTCAAGTCTCAGTATACTTTAGCTCCCAATGAAAGAGACGTCATGCGAACTACAAGAACTGGAATTACCATGGTAACATCAGAGAACATACCTATCTAGTACAACACATGCCGCATCGATAGTTATCACCTCTTGTACAACCACCTTCCTTACTGGAGTCCCAGCAGTAATTTTGACTTCAATGTCAACCTAAGCACAATTTATAGTAATTTGTAGTAAGAACAAAATTAAAGGGATATAAATATATATAAGAAATAAAATGCATTTCATTGGACAGAAATATAATGAGATGACATAGCTAGAAAGACAAGTAAAAGAATAGCTTGGGCATTCAATCAAAATGCTACTCCATCCAGTTGATGCCCTTCACTTGCCTCCACAGATGTATATAGTCTCTCTCTCTCTCTCTCTCTCTCTCTCTCTCTCTCTCTCTCTCTCTCTCTCTCTCTCTCTCTCTCTCTCTCTCTGCCCCAGAATTGTAAATTAGCTGCTTACAGCTGCACGCTAATAAGAAGACCATTCCAAGAAGATCATGGAATTCAAAGATATTCCGCCTGGCTGGATAAAGGAAGAACCCATGGATATCCTAAGAATATTATTTTGAGAAACCTCAATATATATAGAATGCGGGCAGCTCATATCATCTGCCTTGTAAGATAATAGCTCTCTCTCTCTCTCTGCCCCAGAATTGTAAATTAGCTGCTTACAGCTGCACGCTAATAAGAAGACCATTCCAAGAAGATCATGGAATTCAAAGATATTCCGCATGGCTGGATAAAGGAAGAACCCATGGATATCCTAAGAATATTATTTTGGAGAAACCTCAATATATATAGAATGCGGGCAGCTCATATCATCTGCCTTGTAAGATAATAGCTCTCAAATTATAAACGAATTAAGCAAGGGATGATACAAACTATATAAACTGCTTTTTTGATATTGTCTTATCAAATCTGGAAGGGACGATCATCTTTCTATTTCTGCTACTATGCCACTCTTTATTTCAGTTACTTTACTTCAAGATTCATAAATCCTACAGGCTGAATCAGTGTTAGAGTGTGATTTTTATTAAGGTGGACTCCAGTTTATATGTTGATGAACCACCGGTGATTAACATTCTTTTGCACTTTCATTTAATTGCCGTTTTCCTTATGTAACTGGGCTCTATGTGGGCGTTGTCCCCCCTATATAATTGAGGTTAAGACAATATAACAAGGCAGTTTCTAAACCAAGTTCAAATACTTTGGGAGCTGTAATGTCTACTCCTATTGTGAACATCTGAAAATTAATTTTTTCAAAAGCTAATCTGTACTGCATCAGATTATTTTTGAAATTTTATTGATATGCTAACACACGGATATGAACAAACTCCAAAAGACTGTAATGTAGTAGGTCAAACTCAACCACATGCCTCCAGAGTGAAGCAAACTTGCTAGGCCAGTGGGAAGTAAAAATTTCCAGAATTTTCATAAGGGTGGCTTCTATTGATACTTCTAGCCACATTCTAAGATATATCAATTAGCAGTTGCTTGCAGTACAGAGCTATTATGAGTCTTAAGTTGTATATATTACCCCTTCACCTTCACAGTCTTGGGCACTTTGCATGAGCATGTTCACATATGTATCAACCTTCTTTGTTACCTCTTTTTCAATTTCACGTTTGTGAGTTCCAAAAATGGACAGTGGCTCTGCTTCCATTTGATAACCCACTGCGCACAAAAATGAGTGAGCAACCCATACTGTAAGGATGTATAACATACAAGATAAGAAGTCAGCTAAAGACATGAGCAATGATATAGTGGTCAATCGCACACAGGGGCGTATGTATTGTACTAATACCGAGTTCAATTGAACACAAAACTTTTGACGCGGAGTAAAAATTTATATATAAAAATTCATTAAAATTGCAAAAATAGTAGATATAAACCCATAACTTTAAAAATATAATGTGTTGAATGCTAAAAACTTTAAAAGCTGAACCCATAGAAGTTAAATCTTGAATCCGCCTCTGCTCGCATGTAATTATTCAGCTAATACTGGTCTACCACAGTTCCCCCTTGACCATAAAAATGGCATAATATGTAGAAACTATGTATTCCTTATATGCACTTCAACAGTCACAGGAAAGAGGAATCATGCGTAGTACTACTGGAGTTGTAAGCTTTCGTGAACCAAAAAATATGAGTCCCCACTAAAGTGACTTTGGTCATAACTTAGCAGCGATAAACAAGAACCAATTCTTGATGACAAAAAACATTCTAGTTGAACCCATTAGCTATCAAAACGGAAAGTTCATTTTGGTGAACGGGAAATGGTGAAAATTGAAAGCTTCTATAAGGCATTAGCAAGCAATAAAAAGAGGAAAATGCTAGAAGATATATCCTTGCGTAATTGTCATGGAACTAATGGACAAGTGAAGAAAGTAGAAATTTGTTGTTCATTATTAAGAAACTAGTTTATAAAGTGTACAAGACAGAAAATGCAAGATTAAGCATAATAAACTACATCAACATCATACTCCATCAAGTTCATGAACAATCTCTACATGTACCACTGCAGAATTTTATGTTTTACGTACCATCTTTTAAGGCCCTACAGATCTTTTCTCCCGAGAGTTTTATAGGAGATAGATTTTAAGAACCATAGCACAAAGTGTTAGACATATCCTAAAGGGAGAAAATAGCATCTTATAGGTCAAACTGTCACTTCACAGAAATCAGAATGCATCTCCATATAAGCTTAAAATGGAAATAAATTTGTTTTGTCACACATCTAATCATCACCTTGATTTTGTCCATTCACTTTAATCGGACATATAAAATTTTAGGCCGATATAATGACTTCAAAAGTTTGAGTTGCGCCTAAAATTAGATCATATTGTTCAGAGGACTCATCATCATCTGTAGAGTTATGAAAATCCACAGGAATAGAAAACTATTAATAACCTTACAATTCGAGTAAAATTTATCAAGCACAACCCTCAAAACGTGGACGCCATGTTGATTCAAAGGTAGCTACAATTGGTAATATTTTTCTCTTCTCATTCATGCCCTCTTCCAAATGAAACAAATGGCAATTAATGATGTCAACATTAGCAAAAGTCAAAGATAAATCGTGCGATCACCCTGCAACTCAAGCACTAAAAAGTAGCAATTTCAAATAGAAAATGAGATAGTAACTGCAAAAGGAGAGGCAGGCACTCACTAGGATGTAGATATTTATGCAAAATCCCGAGCACAATAATGGTATCGCCCGCGTGAAGAATGTTACCCTGTGCTCTGATCTCATTGATTGTTTGCTTGATTTCCTGCTCAAAGTGATCCTTGGTCGCGTCTAATGCTATAACAATACGACCCGTTATAAGACTCTCACCATCTGTATGGCTACCCATTGATGCTGCCATTTCTTGCAATTCAAGTTTCCAACACACACAACAATTGCACTCTTATTCTTTTCTTTGTAAATGATACTTAATATATAAAGAGTGCATGAAATAATCAAACAAACATAAGAATGAAAGATGGACAAATCAAATTTGGGGACAACAAAATTGTGTCTCAAAATATTTACTGGGGTATTGAGGAAGAGTAGAGGGGAATATTTACAGTATATTTGGGATATTCTGAATGGATATTCTGAATAATTTTCTGGCGGGAACTGGGAGCCGGCCATGAAGTTGCAAAGAAGAAATGGTGCCAAAGTGCAAAAAGACAACAATATTCAATTTCGCTGGGCAATTTTTCTTGTGAGAGCCACTTCACTAACATTTCTCCTCTGAAACTCCGATAAAACGAGAGAGAAAACATATCTTTATTGTTTTGGCTATTGGTTACAAGTAGAAATGATAATGGCCGTGACATATGTTAATTCCTACCTGCTTGTTCATTTATGGGAAGCTCTGCAAATTTTTACTGGAATTCGATAAGTTTAGAAAGTAAAGCTAGATATATCTAAAATTTCAAATTTGGAAATGAGTAAAAGGGTAATACAGTATAATACAGCTTAAATAAAGTGGTAGATTTATTGCTAGAATTGCTACATTGAATCGTAGCTATAGGTGCAAGCTTCCTCTATCGTTAGAAACCCCCTCCCCCCTCGTTTTTGGATCATATCGGTAATTAGCCACTTTTTACCCCTGCTATTAACGTTTAGCCACGGTTTAAAAAACTATTTCTTATCTGAACATATTTAACTGGATACGTATTTTAAGAAAGGAAAAAAAGAAATTTTTTGAACTTGTGGTGTAAAATAAAGTACATATATTTTGTATGGCTATAAATCAGTACATAAAAGTAAATTATTTCTAAATATGAAAAGGGGTTATTCTTCTTGGCATGGACTATAAAGAAAATAAGTTCACATACATTGAAACAGAGGGAGTATTAGACTTTAGCCACTCTATTTAAACATAGGTATATTTTGGAAAAAATTACTCTCAAACACACTGAACAACTCCAGCAATCATTACTGGATTCAGGGGCGGCTCAATGATAAAACAACTCAAGCGACTGCTTGAGGCTCAGGCAATTACTTGAGGCCCCATATTTGTGGGGCCTAAATTTTTTAATATTAAATAGTTGTATATGATAATTATTTTAAATAAAATATTTATTATATAAATAAATAAAAAGAACAGTTTTCATGAAAAAAGAAAATGTGAAACCGTTAGAGTTAATTTGAGAATAGCGATAGTTACTTTTGGGGTTCACCCCTAAACATTACGTGAGAATATGTTTCTTCCCCCTTTATAGACTATCATCATTATCACAGGGCCTACATTACTTTTATGACATTATTACTTTCTCTTTAAACTGATTTTTACTTAATCTTTTATATTCCTTTTGGCCTCTCCGGATTTACAAGTCCATTGTCTCATATAATATTGTGTCAAATAAGATAGCAGAAAGCAATTGCGAATTCTTTTTTTGTCAAGCTTTTCCCGCATTGTACCAAAATATTGACGCAACAAAAATAATATCAATTTATCTATGACTATTTGTTAAAATCAGGTTCAATTGTTATGTACTTTTCTTATTACTTTGCATCTAAAATTTGTTATTTTTTATTTTTATTTTTTGTTTGTAAGTATATGTATTATATTTTTATTTATTTATTAGAATTTTAATATGCCAACAAGAAAATATGAATCTGTGTATTAAAAATGTCAAAAAGAAAGAAGAGATAAAACTTTAATACAATCCCAAAAAAGAGCATTGATAAATTTTTAGCGAACAATAAAAAATATAGAAAAATACGAAAGAATTTATGGTACATGAACAAATCACTAATTTAATTGAGCTAAACGATAATGGAATCCAAGGAGAAGAAGTTGGTGAGAATCTAACATAGATCTTTTAGAAAATCATGAAATTCTAAAAGAATCGAATAATAATCCTAGAAAGTAAAAATATATATAATCCTTGTCAAGAAATTGATTATAAATAAATTAATAATAATTTTACATCTCAAAAAGATAGAAAAAAGAAACTTCAAATAAATTTTTACTAATTGAATATGCGACTTTGATGCGGGACCGTACTGGAGTGACCTTGGCCATTTGGTTTCCTTGATGCGATCGATGGCTGACACTATACTCACTGCATTCACGTTGAAGTTATATTCTAATAGTCTCGGGGCATCTCTGCCCCGAGTGATATGTCAAAATCGTTTCTATTCATCAAACCTCGGTTGCTTGGACCCTGATCGATTCTCCTATCATTCCTGGTCGGGTGGCAATTGGGTCTGTTTCCCCTTATATCCAAGCTGTATAGCTGGTATCGATCTCGGGGTGGCCTCAGCTCCTGATCCACAATTCTTTTAGACATGTCGTTCGCTCTATTGGGATAAACAGACCCCGAGGGAGCTCCTAGCTAGTCGTTCTTGACTCTGATCTTTGACTGGTATCTGTTGTGGGCGTCGTCCAGGTAACCGCAGTACTCTACCAAGTTTTGCTTCAACTGTTGAGATGCAACCGAACTTTGGGGGTTAAGTCCTTGAGTAAACGCCTGAACGGCCCAATCGTCTGCAACCGGGGGCAGGTCCACCCGTCCCATCTAGAACCTCGACACGAACTCCCTAAGCATCTCGTTGTCCCTTTGCTTGACTTTAAACAGGTCTGATTTCCTCTTTTCGGCTTTGATAGCGCCAACGTGGGCTTTAACGAAGGCATCTGCAAGCATAGCAAATAAATCAATAGAATTTGGAGGTAAGTTATGGTACCATATCATTGTTCCCTTAGACAAGGTTTTCCCAAATTTTTTCAGCAATACCGACCCGATCTCGTCATCCTCGAGGTCGTTGCCTTTTATTGCACATGTGTAGGAGGTCACATGCTCGTTTGGTTTTGTGGTTTCGTTGTATTTGGGAATATCGGGCATTCAGGACCTTTTCAGATTTGGCTTTGGTACCACACTCGGGGGGGAAAGGTTTCTGAATGAACTTTTTGGAATCCGATCTCTTTAATATCGGAGGCGCTCCCGGGATCTGATCGACCCTCGAATTATAAGTCTCTACATTCTTGTCATTTGCCTATATCTTCTTTTTGCCGGAATCCACCCGTTTTGTCAGTGCTTCGAGTATTTTCATCACCTCGAAAGTTTCTCTAAGTCTGAACCTGTCTGGTTTTGTGACAATCCGTTCTTCTCTCCGAGTATCTTCTCCAACCCGTTTGGGTTCAGCCACGTTGTGTGCGTGATTTTTATTCAACAGTTGTGTTATTGCAACTTACTGAACTTGTAACATTTCAAAAATCAAACGTAAGCTAACTCCATCACCTTCCCCTTCGGGTGCTTTGCGAGCCGATGGCCGGGGTGCCCTGTGAATGTTATTTTTGAGATTAGTCGGTATGTTGATATTGATAGCAACTTGTGAACTAGCGTCGACTGGATCAGCGATTGGAGCGCCATTAAAGTCGACAGGGGGCATGTCGTTGCTTGGTACCACGTTATTATTTACACCATGGTGGCCTGATTCGGGTCAACATTCAAGTGAGCATATCGAGAATTTGACATTTTGAATAATCCCAAAATCAAACTTCAAAGAGGTGTAAAATAGGGTGTGTTACAGAGATCCGTATTAAATTATCACTATTATTCTTAGCCTCACGGTGGGCGCTAAACTGTTTACCCTTAAAATGAGTAACAATTAAATTTGTATGCAGTTTAAAGAATACGTGATTTAATTTAACTCGAATGATCAAAGAACAACAAGTAATTGAATTAAAGGAAAGCAAAACAATCAAACCAAGCACTACGAAATAATTGAGTCTGCCATTAGACTTGAACACTAAAGACTAGTCCCAAATGAGCCCTCGGAATGGAGCTCGGTACCAATTGAATGAGATAATCGCCGAAGAACACTTGAACAATTGCTAAAGACAAAATTAAATTTTATTGCTTTAATATGCGTGTCACAGTGATCCAAAAAATAAAAAGGTTCTCCCCTTTATATAGTAGGGGAGTTTCAATTCTAGTACAAGTCTAAATAAAGTAAAAATTCTTTTCTTCCTTATCTTCCGGTAAAACACGATCCGCATTTAATATCGGACGTGATCCGCGCCGTAATATTCGGTTGATGGCGGATATTTTGGCTTCTCGTTCGTCCTCTTTAACCGTCTTCCTTTTAACATATTCTTTATTTTGCCTGGGCTTGATTCTTCCCATGTTTGGCCATGCCCGATTCCCGACGTACCATTTGTCTCCTCGAGCTCCGATCTGTGGGCATCCTCGGTTTTACCTGAGCCAGCGTCGAATCACGCAGTCCCTCGTTTCTTCATCGGAAAATCGGGGGTAATTTTATCCCTGATTTTACCCGCACACCGTCTCCAAACTCTTTTTTCAGGTAGGAAATATTAATTTCTTTGATCATGATTTTATTTCTTAGGTTGTTGAATCTTAATGTAATTGACTAATTGTATTTCTTGTTTCATGGGGTATTCAGTTGCGCATGTAGGAATGAATCTAGTCTCTTGCTTATTTTGATGAGACCCTATAGTGTCATAGTGTTTTATAACGAATTGGCACATCTATCTGCTTGTAATTATTAATTACCAATATATATATATATATATATATAATCTCTATTATGGATGATGATCTGTTGTTCGACGAAGATACATGGGACTGTTTTAGATTTTCAGAAGTCTGATCTGTCATCATCTTCGTCTCGGATCTAGGAAATAAACTTCATTGCAAACTTGTCGGTGGAGGCAAAATGGATCTAATAATTGGGATGAAACCGTTCACAAGGTATATATGTATAAATAGGGAAATGAAATCTACAGCCGCTCATCAAAACAATAGTCGATATTTGTATGTTTTTTGTATATTAATTTATAATATAATGTACAAAGTTTATACATAAATAGTGTATATTTGACTAGCGAATGTAATTATTTTTGATCGATTGGCAAAATGTGTTAAAAGGTGTACAAAATTTTAAGTTAATATATTAAATGAATTTTTTAAGATAAATACATGGGTCGAACTAAGGTGACTAGGTTTGGACGAACACGTTAGCTCCAGCACTGCCTCTAACTCGAGAAACAAGAAATTCGTGCGACACCATGAGAAAGAAAGACGAGTTTTTTCCTTAGTTGCAAATGAGAAGTTGAAAAAATTAATTCGGTATGCAGCATAAGATAACGTGATAAGAAAAAGTTATGTCCTTGAAAGATCGTCTTCAGGAATTATAATTTTCTGATCTTATTGCTGAGTTTGTCTTATTTTTCTAAATATCCCGAAAATACAACCGTTGTGCTAGAACATGATAATGATAAAATTTTACCCGTTTTTCCTAAAAGTATCTATTTTCACTAAAGATGGATAATCGGGCCAACGTTTGGAAAAGTTATTAGTCGATACACGCCCCATGCCTGAAAAATATATATACAACAATTTTTGACTCACTCCCAAAATCTCAAACAAGTTGAAGTCGATTATATCAACGCTTGAAAATATTGTAATAATATTGCTTCTTAATATGACATTTTGATCTGCAGTCAAATGCTCTACCATTAGGGGTTGTTTGGTAAGAGGTATAAGTACAAATAGTGTTGGGATAAAAATTTAATATCACTTTAATACTTTATTTGGTTAGCAAATCTGGGATAAGTTATCCCGGAATTAAAATTAATACCGAGATAACTTATACCTTGTAGGGGGTGAGGTAATTAGTGCCGGGATAACGTAAACCTTCTTCTTAGAAATTATGTAAATGTCATTTTTAATATAACATACCAAACAGTGGATAAAAAATAATCACAACATAACCTATATTCAAACCAAACGACACCTTAGTAATCATCCTATACCGTCAACAATAAGCATCAAGATACCCATTAAACAATTGGGTTTAAGAAAACGCATATGGGAAGCATACAACAAAGACTGATGAAATTATGCAGCTTCTCCCAAGGTCTAATATTGAGATATATTAACTATGCTCAAGGTAGTTTTTGTTCTGAGTTTTCAGACTATGTTAGTGATGAAATACTAAGTCCCACTAGTAAAGCTGGCAAATGGGCCGGTTCCGGGTCTAAACGGGCCAAGTGGACCGGTTCAAACGGGTTCGGGCCCGGGTCGGTCCCAAATTAAACGGGCCAAACAGGCCCAGACCTAAACGGGCTTTTTGTAGGGACCGGCTCGGGATCGGGACAGGAACCGTTTGGTCCCGTGCTAAGTGGGCCCAACATATTTTTTTTTAAAATTAAAAAAATTAAATAGATATTAGAGACAAAAGGATGTTAAAAAAGAATATCTAAGACAATGCTTTGTAAATTTTATTATAGAATTGTGACCTAAATTTTAGTATTCAATATTTAATATCGAATATATATAGTATATAAGATGTATATATAGTATATATATATATATATATAGAAGCTATATTCGAGCTATATTCGATAAGCTATATATACATCTTATATACTATATATAAGATGTATATATAGTATAGTATATATATTAAATATATATATAGTATATATATATATATATATATATATAATATCTAAGTCTAAAGACAAAAATATTGTAAAGAGATATGCCTTGTAATTTTATTATAGCATTAAAAAATATGGCAATATATTTCTTAGTCTTCATCCCCCTAATGGAATGAGCACAACAAGGTGCTAATACCACCATTGAGAAGAAAAAGAAACTAATCAAGATGTGCCAAAATATAAGTTACATAATACATACTAATTTTTGTTCATACAAATTATATGGTATCTCTTACAAACTTCATAAATCTATCAAGGTCTGGAGGAATTTCCGTTGGTGGTGGCGGAAAAGTAGCTTGGTCATCGCCACTTCCGAGCGAAGCAACATCCTCCGCAAGTTCAGCTAGCATTTCTTCGTAAGTTTCGTCTTCATCTGGTTGTGATTCAGCAAGTCCAAAAATTCTTTCCGACCGAATCCAATCTCTGAAAAGTACTGATTTTTTCAAACTCTCCCTCATAGACTCTCTATAATCACCGATTTGAAGTCTTGCTTGACTGAAAGCGCTCTTTGATGCCACTGTTGAAGCTTGAATAGTTAAAATGTCTCGGGCCATCTTTGAAAGAACCGGAAAGTATTTTTCTTTGTCCTTCCACCATTCCAAAAGATTAAAGGAACCGTCGGGATTCACTTCCTCAATTCCCTGCGACAAATAAATTTCAAGCTCATTTAGTTGTGAAAAATTACTACTACTAGAACCTTGAGAACCCCTAAACCCCGCCCAAGCACTAAGTGCTCTTACTCCCGCAGTATTTTTAGATGATTGAGAATCAAAAGAAGAATGAGTTGGAACATTTGGTATAACATGATTTAATGCAACTTGATAAATATTAAAAATAGTTTGAGCATTTATTCTAATTGAGGCTATTGTTTTCGAAAGTTGAGACAATTCCTCATCTTTAAGTACTAAACCATTATAAACAGTTTCATACCAAAAATGAGGACCTCCTAATTTCATACAAGGATTTAACAAAGCAGAAACACCATAAATAGGGGGAATAAGAAAAAAATATTTTTTAAACCTTTTTCGCATAGAATCAATAGTAAGTTTATAAATTTCCCCACCCTCTGAAAAATGAGCAAACAAATTTGCAAGTTCTTCAATATAAATTAAACAGTTAGAAATAGTAGGATAATATTGCCAAGAAAAATCATTTGTAGCAATATAAAATTTTTCTAAAAAATCTACAAGTATTTTAACATTAGCTCAATCCCCATTTGTAAGGTGCTCATCATCATCACTTACATGTGCATTAAATGTTGAGTGTATGGGGTTTCTATATTCATATGCAGCAACCAAACTTTCATACATATAATTCCATCTAGTTGTACAAGGTTTAGGAACCTTTCTTTCTCTTAGGCCAAATTCATCGCATCTTTTAAAATATTCTCTAAGTCTACTTCTACGGTTTGAATAAAAAATTCAGTTAAGAGCCATTTTCACCGTTTCAATTTCAATATTTAAAATTCTCATACCATCACCCACAATTAAATGGTAAATATGACAAATACATCTAACATGAAAAATATCACTAAATGTAGGATTTAGCGTAGTGGTAAGCAAGGCTATAGCATTTGTGTTACTAGTAGCATTATCCATTGAAATTGACATTATTTTATCACTAATGCAAAAATATCTACAAATATCTGTAACTGTGCTAGCAATAAACTGCCATGTGTGACGTGAATTAATTATTCTATAAGAAATAATGCGCTTTTGCATTATCCAATCCTCATCAATCCAATGACTAGTAACAGTAAAGTAATCACAGTCGTTACCACTTCTACCAATATCAGTTATAATAGCAGCACGACAATTTATATGAGTAAATAAATAGCGCAAATATTGTTCATATTCATGTTTAGATTTATAAATATCGCTCTTTACAGTTGTGCGAGGAAAACCTTTATAAGTAGGATTAAAAATGTTTCTAATATAATGCACAAAGTTAGGGTCAGAAGGTAAACTATAGGGTAAACACATAACAGTTACCATTTTTGCCAATTCTTCCCGATCTTTTTTTGAATCATAATATAAAATACCACCGGTAACAGTGTTAATTCTCGGTTGAAATTGATTTGAACCGGTACTAGGGTCAACCTGACTAGGAGTAGGTAGACTTTTCCTCTCGGCCAAAGCTTTCAGACCAAGATATCTCACTCTATCTTGAAGGTGTTTCATTATGTGTCTAGCCAAAGTTCCTGCACCCCCTCCCCCTTCCCGCGATCCAAAATATTTAAAAACTAACTCTGTGCCACAAGTTTTACATTTAGCCTTATTTTCTGGAATTAGTTGAGTAAAAATGGCCAAACGGGAAATGTTTCCGTCCGTTTGCTAGGTTGTCTAGAAAAAGTAGGGTAGTAACAGGAGTATCAAATTGGGCATCATTTGGATTAGCATGGTTATCACTAGTTGGGTTAACATCAGGAGCAGGACTAGTTGGTGTATCATCATCTGGTTGAGTTTCATCAAAATCTATTTTCTCGTCATTATTTTCATCAATAGTTGGATTAGAATAAAGAGCATTCATTAATTCATGGTCTAATTGTTCACCAGCTCTAATATTATGGCAAAATTGACTTTCAGTAAATTGTAATAAACTATTATCGCTATCAAGAATAGCAGGTGTAGGACGTATATAGAGTTTGGTTCGGGGAACCCGGGGCAGTGGAAGAGGAACAAATTGAGCACTAGATTCGTCACTCTTGGATTTTCCCTTATTTTTACCAATTTTTTTTTTTAAAGAAGCCATCTTAATTAATAAAGTAATAGAAATAAATAAAACAAACAAAATTATAATATTAAAGCTTAAGAGTTGGAACGAGTTTACCGAATTGACGAACAACTTGTTGAAAATTAATTATCGTTGAAGACTTCAATTCACCAACTTCACAATTATTTCACAAATTGTAACAATAAAGTAAGCAATAGTAGCAATTATAGAAGAAAATTAGAGAGAGAATGTGATAGATTGATGATTTTGTAAGAAAAAATGAAAGAATGATGGGGTATTTATAGTTGAAAATAGAGAAAAAGTATAATTATAAAAAGTTTGGGATTAAAACAAAGTTGGGGGGTTAGATGACTTTTTAATAAATAGCCAACGGCTATTTTGGGACCGTTTGGCCCGCTAAGGAATCGGTCCCTGGCGGGTTAAATGGTCTCGGGCCTGGCGGGCCCAAATCATAGGACCGGCCCGCAAGACCGGCCCAGGCCCACTAAAACCGGACCAAACGATCCTGAACCATTTGGCCCGCGGTCCCGAGCCTGGACCGGCCCACTTGCCACCCTTACCCACTAGCCAGAGAAGGCGGGGCGAAGAGAGGTAGTGAGACTACTGCAGTTAAGCTGGCATTATTTAACTTTTCTTTTTTTGGTTTTCCGCTTCTCAAGCGGCGTGACAGATAACACAATACTGAGTATGTCTAGGAATCTGTTCTAAAATGGTATTGGCTTAGCATGATCATAAAAAGAGGCCAACCTCAGAGAAAAAAGCTCAAGAATTTAATCACGCTAGCTGATGAGGGAAAGCAATGAATTTGAGTTCAGAATACAGCAAAACTAACACTGCACTAACTGATCTAAAAGTAATTATGACAATGGTATCACCACTATAACCTATTTTGAAGCAGAGGAAGTTGAATCTCCAGTTATTACAAAATTTTCGATGGGACTTTTAAGGGACAGGGAAGGGGGTTGGAGTTGGTGTAGGAATAATTACAAAATTTAACTAAAAGGCACTTTCCCGACCAGTGGGGAACCCAGCTGAGTTGATGGACTGATTGGACTAAAAGGGCCACCTTGTATCCCATCATCTAGAATAAGTTTCTTCGCCCCTCTTGAGTTTCTTTTCCTTGTGCTGCTAATTTTTCAGCTTGGCATTCCTCCAAAACACTCCACAAGCGGCTAGCTTTTAAGCTGGCCTCGTCGGAATAATTTATTATCTCACATGAAGATATGCATAGCATAGCCGCGGACTAGATCTAATCTCAAAAAACATGAATATGCTACAGATGTCAAGACACTTCTTCGAGCAATGCGAGTGGCTGGCTCCTTATATCTAAAACAAACAACAAATGAAGAGTACAGCAGCCTGCCTGCAACCAATTACGCAAATCAGGAGGAACATTGATTAATACCCCCTCCGTCCAGTTTGCTTGCCACACTTTGACTTTGCATAATAATTAAGAGAAGCTGAAAATGTTTAGTTATCTGTTGAGAGACATGTATCATTTTTTGACTTTCTGTATTGCAGAATGATATAATAAGGATAAATTTGTATTGACAACAATAAAAGTAGGACCCACAAAACATTTTGCAGTATTTTAAGATGTACTAAAATTTCTACTTAAGGAAAGGGAACAACATTGTGGGACAACTCAAAAAGGAACGTAGTATGAGCATTTCTGGACAGAGGCAGGTAAAAAATTTCCCAAACTAATTTGTTTGTGCTATAATAATGACGAATATGTTTCTGGCTTGCATCTCCAGGCACTAAGCCATTAATGGCAAGTTACTCCTGCTTAAAGTGAAGGTTGAGTAGTCATATGCTTCAACTCAGTTTAGCAAATGTTCACAAGCTTTATGCTGATTACTAAGCTCACTGGGTTACAAACTCAACTTTGCTTTTAGTGAACAGGTCAGGATCTACACTAACAAACCCCCCAACCCCACCCCAAAAAAAAGCCTTTCCTGGTCCAATAATATGCATTTAATTTTTAGAAAATAATATGGGCCAAGCAATAATGCAACTCAGGCAATCAGGAAATGACGTCACATTCTCATGGAATTAAAACAAACAAAATAAAGTCATAGCTGCACAACATATGCCACCCAGAACTAGTGTCAAAACCTGTATTTGTTATTTGGATGCTATAGGAAATGACTGGGCATCAGAAGCTGTGGTTTCTCCTTGTCTTCTTCAATTTCAACTGATGCTGCAGCTTTTATTTCCTCGACCCTTTTATCCCATATACCATCTATTAGCTTCCACGTTTCATCACTAATTATCTGGGTCTGCGTAAAAAAAGAAATGCCATCAATACATAGAGTATTCATCATAAAGATCACTAAATACAGCATCCATTGTGCTTACCTCCATAGGTCGTGGTGCACCAAAAGTTGAAAATCCAACATTTCCAGGTGCAAATGTCACCCTCCCTGGAAGTGAAACCCCATGGACTCCCCACCTTCCAGCATATATAAGGGCTCCATATTCATCAACAGGACTCACAGTAGGCTGAAAAATGAAAGAAACTTTAAAACTACAAATGCTATTTTGCAGCAACATTCAAGTAGAAGAGTAATATTAAGCAAGCAGAGTGGCCAAGCACGAGAGGGGAAAAAAAGCAAGAGGCAGTTGCTCGTATGCCACCGACAGTAAGCACAATGGCATTTTCCGAGTGAATAGGTGTTGTCGATCTCTAAATTATGCAACATGTAACCCAAGAGCTTGGACACAAGCCCAGTTTGCCTGTATGCCAAATCTACTCCAAAGAACACCGAACCAGTACAACCTCCTCGAAAATGTTTTATCAATGACGTAAGTGTACTCTGGAAGGCTCCTTCTTAGTTGTTTTTATTTCTTTTTCTTTTTTGGGGAGGAAAGAAAAGGAATAGAAAAGAAGAAAATTGCATAACTCTTCCTCAATCAAATCAGTAAAACCGCTGGCAAGAGAAGTAACGAATCACCTGAGGACTTTTAGGCGAGCTTTTGTATATGCTCCAAATTTCATCAGCTTTGATCTCTCCTTCCTCAAGCAACACATCTGATCAATAGTCAACACACAAGCATGAGCCAATCAACAGTAAGTATCCAAAGCCAGTTGCACAATTTTACAAATCTTGGAGACAATCCTTAAAGTGGCTAGATAATCAAGATTAAATAACTTTACCTGTAATTGTCTCTACAGCGGCATGGTTCTCCTTTAGAATAGACAAACATTTCTCCATGGCATATCTCATGTACTCATCTCTAAGTGCTTCAATTTTAGAAGGGAGCTGCAAAACACAATAACAAGAATGCAAATTAGACATCTAATAAACTTATAGCTTATATAAAATCCAGTATATACTCACGTTTGGTACGAGATCTCTCTGGTATCTGTAATAAGCTTTTCCCAAGGCAGTCAACCCTGTCTGAAGTATCAAAAATTCTGCAAGCCTGGAAGCTTCTAAAGTTGCTTTTGCAGAGATCCAACATAGATTGTCAACTCCAAACATTTTTTCCTCAATTACTCTGGCTACAGAGTCGATCTATCAGTGGTCCACATGAAAGAATCAAACCAAGCAAAAGGAAAATAACAAAGAAACAAAAAAAAGGCCTTTTAAGCAGGGTTCATATTGTAACACGTGATGTCTATTTATCTTTGATATTAGGGGTATTTCCATGGATTTTCCATGTTATTGTGTTCATACAGATGTATTGAATCTATCATGTTCTAAATTGTGCAACCTCTCAAACCAATGCCTTGCAAGCTTTGAAACTTTGAAAAAGATGTAATAAAGCACAAACTTAGAGACATTACAAGACGAACAGATTACCAGTTTGAATTATGATAAATCTACGAGACTACGATAATGGCTATACTTTTGTTAAGAATATTGATGGAAATTTATAAAAGAGGAAGAGAATTTTGCAAATGACATTCATTGACCTAGAAAAAGCAGAGTGTAAAAGAAGTGCTGAGACAAAAGGAATTTATATCAAGTATATAACGCTATAAAAGATATATAGATGACAGTCACAAGTATGAAAAATAGCGGAAGAAGATATGCAGAAGTATCCCATAATCGTGAGTTTATACCAAGGATTTGCCTTGAGTCCTTGTTTGCCCCTGTTATGGATAACCTAACCAATAGTATTTAGAATAAAGTTCCATGGTGCATGTCATTTTTAGATGATATTATGTTAATCGACGAAACTAAGCAACGAAATTAACCAAAAGCTCGAACTATGAAAGCACTATAGAGCATTCTTTTAGGGTAACTAAAATTAAGACAGAGTACATGCGTGATAGATTATGATGATGATCATGGTGATGATGATGTAACACACAGAACAAAAAATTGGATTGTTGAGAGTGCTATGGGACAGGAATCTAACCAACAAAATGGAAAGGAAGCTTTATCAAAATGGTCGTGAGAATGAAGGGCCTTAGATAAGGGAGCACTATGCGACAGGAAGACCGAAATCGTTGAAGAAAGAATGTTGGGTATTAGATGAGTACCGTTGAAACCCAGATGTGCAGTCATATAATGTTACATACATTCAAAATGATCATGTTCTACGGTTCTAGTAGCAAAATATCCACATAGACAATAACAATTAGCTGGGATTAAGGCTTTATTATTGTGGTCGCACATATATTAAGCTGGTGTTTGCCATGAACCCCTTTTTGGTCTTTTTTAGCTTGGTCAGACACTTGTATGTCAATGCAGGAAGTAATGTTGAATTTTAGAGGACCCTTAGTCCAAAATGCTTTAATTTGACTTAAACAAATTAATAACCTGTATTAAAGTGATTTACGCTCTAGTTAAGCGAAACGCTCATAGAGAATTCATATATCCGACCCTAACTAGTCGGAAATAGAAGCTCAGAATATTGATTGATTGATTAATATGAGTAAGTATAGGCTTAAATTCCCAATATTTCTACCTAATGATTGTAACCACTTTTAATATATCTGGAATTATCTCATTTTTGGTTTAATTTGAATTCCTTTTTCCTTTTTTGATAATTGATAGTAAGGTTTTATTTGAATTCTTACAGCAGCAGTGACATAACCAAGAAGTTATGAATGTCAAAGCTTCCAATTTTAAAACTTTCCATACGAAATTACAGTCAAATATTTCAGTAACTGAGCTCCTGGAGTCAACATAGAAGGTTAAGGTCATTGTACTCCTATCTAGCATACTCCTTGGCTCTGATGGGTAGCTTGTTCCGCAACTTAACTCTCGACAACCTCACAGCTGATATGCTTGAAGACTCACTGGTGGGTAGAGATCACCATTTGGAGGGTTTATCAGGGATAGACATTCTTACGCTGTAAAATGAACAGGAGTTGAAACATAGATTCAGGAAAACATCACCCAAGTAGAGATATACAGAAAGGTTCCTGAACCTCTTCTTTTTTTTGGGCAAGGTAGAAAGGTACCTTCACATCAAGTTTACTTCCAACAAAAACTCTAATATTTTCCCCTAAGTTTACTTAAGCTACTACAGTATCTCCCATCCTCAATATATTGATCCAGCATTGTTTTACCTTAACGAACTTTCCCATTCTCAAGGACTTGCTTAGCAAATTCCTCAGTTAATATTCTCCTTATCTAAATAATAAAGTAGCAGGAAGCTGCAGAGAACCTAAGAAAGTCACATAACGTGTTATAGTACAATACCATTGTTGGAGATGGGAACAGTGAGAAACCGATTTCAAACAAAAGATCCATAAAGAAGATTCACACAAGTGTTTATAGAACGACAATATTGAACACAGAAATATTATTTCATTTTCCAACTTACGAGCACATGCACGGACTATTGAGTTCACATAATCTGCTTTCCTTTTAAACACTCTGCCTCCAATTTCCATGAATTGCATATTGGGCTGACTACGGATGGATTTGATATCCGTCTGTCATTATACCAAAGACCAAATATACAGGAATATGAGCACATTGCAAATTTAAGAAATACTAAGAATGAGTAACATGATATCTGTATGAGTTAAACCTCAGTGAATGGTCGGTAGGGATCTGGAAGGTAACATGCAAGAACTGCAACAGCAGCTTCTCTGTAAGCTAGTCTCAGTGTTAGCTCCTCAGGGACCTCAGTGCTATCTTCTTGACCCGTTTCAAATGTACCCTTTTGCTGTAATATTATATGATATAACATGAACATAATGACCTGATTCAAACATATAAAAGATGCTGCACATCTCAATTTTTAGCACCTACCCTCTTCAAGGCCTCAAGAAGTTCATCTCGTCCAATATAATCTAAGTCTTTCCTCGCAGTCAATATTCCAGCTTCATTCCTGCCCAGAAGAAGGTGTGAGCTAGTCCCTCCAAATGCTGAATTAAAAGGAATTACAGTTGAGGATTATGTACAATATATTTTGAAGTTCAGCTCCAGTAAAATCTTCTGTGAGCTCTGCAATTTCCTGTAACAAAGTGTCCTTTTCCTCTTCTGACCGGAAAAATTTATTTCGAGCATGTACCTGAGATATTTGAAATGAGGATCAAACATACTGACACAAGAAATCCAGACAATCTTCTAAAGATTAATAGATGTCAATCATTAGTGAGCAAGCAGCGACATACCATCAATATGGCCAATCTACCGTCTTTTGAGGGCAAACCGACCCTAATAATCTTGTCAAAACGACCCTTTCTTAACAGCGCAGGATCAAGAATGTCCAATCTATTGGTTGCACCAATAACTAATACCTGATAAATCAGCATTTAACAGCAAACCTTAGAAGCTCCTATTACTTCTCTATGGGAAACCATCATCTTAACTATACTGTACCTGTGATGTTGACACTTTAAATCCATCCATTTCCGTCAATATCTGAAGAAGCCCCTGTTCCCTCTCTGCACCACCCTAAGAAAGCAAACACATGTCGTTTAATACATAAAATTATTTCAACGCAGTGCAGATGTATGTTAATTAACGAAATTAGTGAGCGAACCAACTGAACGTACTATGGAGAAGCAAGACGTTTAGTATTAGAAGTAATACAGAATATATGTATTGTAGATTTAGCTCCCCATAACAAGAATGAAGTTGAAGTGATATTAGACGGGACTGCAGTTCCTAGGGTAGACAATCCAGATATTTAAACTCAGTGTTCTAGATGAATGGTATGACAGATCAAGAGATAACAGATAAACTAGAATAGCTTAAATAGAAGGGTGCAGCAGGACAGCTCTGCAGTAGGAAGATATTTACCCCCGTGAAAGGCAAATTCTATAGGAGAATTGTGAGACCAAAACTATTATACGGGGTGATTGTTGAGCCTATAAGGCCTAAGATGTTCACAAGATGAGTGTCATAGAAATGTAAATGTTAGAATAGATATACGATTATACAAGATTTGACATGATCATAAAATGATTACAGTCACTAAAAGGTGCAAGTAGCACATATAGAGGATAAAACAAGAGAAAGTAGTCTCAGATGGTTCGGCTATGTTCTCTGTGGACTTCCAATTGCACCGGTCTATAACTATGACACTACGATAATCAAAAGTGTTAAGATCGAGAGGAGGCAGAACTAACATCACGTGAAAAGAAGTTGTTTGCCAACAGTCTCTCGATATCTGTGAAAACTTAGAAAAACATAACATACTATAATCAAAAGATCCTTATAGGCAACACCAACTAGTTTGAATTAAGGCTTAGTCATGTTGATACACTTACATACCTTTGGTGTTCGCCAGGAGTCTTTTTAGATTGTTCAGAGTATTGTATGTCGGTAATGCAGAGAACCTCTAGTGTTAGAGAACTCCTAATTTATTTGTAAAGACAAATTATTGAAAGGAAACGGTCCACTGGAGCTGACCTATTTCCTATTCCCAACTAGTTCAGGATTGAGGCACAGTTATTGTTTTTCTGGTAGTGACAAGTCTTCAATATATTATTCAATATTGCACTTGTGGATACCATTATACCAAAAGGCTAAGCAATAGTCAAAGTAAAGATGACCACCAAATTGACAAAGGAGCACCTGAAAACAAACTATCCACTAGATGCGCTTAAGTTAATCTAAGTCCCTCTATTTAACCCCCTAACCAAAAGAAAACCCACCCTTTATTGCTTTTTTTTTTTTTTGAGTAAGCACCTTTTTTCTTGCTTTTTTGTACATTTGTTGTATAGGTTTAGAAGTGACAGACACAATAGCGTGTAGGCACAGCTCTTAGAGAACAAGGATATGGAAATATCTGCAGATGGGTTAAGAAGACATGCATCCAAGTTTCATATGAACTTGAACGTCATTTCATAATTACCAGTGAAGAGTGATATCTCAAAACCAAAAATTACTAACGGGAGAATAAGTTATTTATTATGCAAAGAAAAAAAAGAAAAAGATATTGTATCATACCCCACCAATATCTGGTCCACCACGTTTGCTGCCAATTGCATCTATCTCATCAATGAAAATAATAGAAGGAGCAAATGATCTGGCACTGGAAAAAAGGTCCTTCACACGTGAAGCAGCCACACCGGCAAACATCTGCATAGATGTGAAAGGTTAGACGCTACAAATGCTGCCAAAACAAAAGGAGAAATTCCTGAATCAAATATTGGAGTGCTAGTATAGATAGTACACACATATGGAAGTAAAGAAGCCTAGGCTAAGGGCCTTAGGGCACATGCTTCTGGTTTTGTCTACTTCCTCCTACTTATTTTTCCCTATCTTGGGTTACATTCTGCTGAAGGTTTAAAGAATATTGCTGAAGTCACCAACTCGTTTGATAAGCAGGAAAAAAGATATCTGCTTTTTGGGATAATGGGTACATATTCTTAGGACATGCTGTCCCTCTATTACAGCTAGACAAAGAAGGAATGCTGACTAATAGAGCTAACCCAAACTCCATAGCATGAAGGAGAAACAACAAGGTATACATAGTGGCAAGGGATAAAAGGAACGTGGAAAATTTTATCACCATTTTCTGACCCACATGCACTTTGAAATAGGCAATTTAGTGCTCTGAAATAATTTTACCCTTTCCCTTGGACTCAATTTGACTGGGATAAAGCCGTTCCTACAATAATTAGCATTTTTGTTTGGAATCTCCTATTTGACTTTGTATGCGGGGATTTCAGAATCAGTTAAGGAAATAAATTTAGCGGTTGTGGTTTCAGACGAAAAAGAAATTTGAACAGTCTATTTCCATAACTTTTCATGATACGATGGCATTATAGTAGTGAGCGCTTTTACTTCTCAGATCGGCAAGTACTTCTTCCAAACGGTGATGAAGCGGCATAAAATGTAACATCAAAGCCCGACTTCCGCATGAATGAGACAAAGTGCATTACAAAATAGAACGCAGCACTCTCCTGGAGATAGAAAGGAACTTGTAACACAATATTCTAGTAAATAAGTTCTTCATAAATAGAAGATGATGCATCCACTTTTGAATGGATCAACTGTAGGGGCACTCAATCCCTCAACTTTAACTACTTTTGCTCTTCTTTATACCAAATAAGTGAAATGATCCTTCCCCTTCCACATTTACTTCCACTCCTCCAACCTTACTATTTACACCCCAACGAAGTAATGAATTGTGAGACCATCTCATCTTAAGACTTAAGCTACAGAGAGAGCACACATTTAAATACAACAACATACCCAGTATTATCCCACAAGAGCACACATTTAAATACTTAAGTATATTACGTGCCAGCACAATTCCTTACATGTGCGTCACGCATTCAAGCTGTGGAATCAGCCATTGATGCTTGCATCAGGGTAGGCTGTCTACATCACACCCCTTGGGGTGCGGCCCTTCTTCGGACCCTGTGTGAATGCGGGATACTTCGTGCATTGGGCTACCCTTTTAGTGAGATTTGAACCCGGGATCTTTTGTTTGCTCCGCAAGGTAGTCAGAGCCAGCCAGTTTTTCATTAAACAGGCTTGCCAGCTCTGATACCATATTGAATTCTATGATCATCTTATCTAAAAGCATAAACTATTAGAATAAGCACACGTTTAAGCATTCTACTTATATTATGTAATTAAAAGAAAATGAATAACTTAAAATTTGTAAAAGAACTCAGAAAGTAATTTAGAGGAATTTGTTTTCCTCCAAATCACTTTCTAACTTTTAAGTCTTATTCACGGTGTCAGATCGAGGATTAAGACAGGTTCAAAGCGGGTTTAATTCTAGCTATTGCAGCCAATTTAACAATAATGAAGTTTTTTTTAGAGAAATTTGTGGCGAAGGCAGAGACTTGCCGGGGGTGATTTGGATGTTCAACCCTTTGCGGTTATTGTGAAGGAAGATTCGACTTGTTGAAGATTATATGAAGAAGACTGGGCAAATTTATTTTGTCAGAAAATTCAGGTCAAAGAGGAGATTTGTTAGTCGTTTGCCCTCATTTTCTTATCATGTTTGGGTTTCGGCAACACATTTACTATAATTGATTTTTTCATAAATTTGTCATAATTGGCTTTTCCCTTTTCCATTTTTTTTTTGAGAAGGTAAGTTCCTAACTATAAGTTGTGTATAGAGTTCCCTTTTTATTTTTATATATTTATTTTGTACTTTCTCCTAGCGATAGGAAGGTGTGGAGGTCGAAGATTAAGATGGTGCGTTGACAGGTAGTTGTAAGTTTCTCCTAGGTTTACCAGTAGTACTAGTATATTCTTGTTGTTGGTTGAAAGTTACTTCCTTTTAGTTTGTTATTTTATCTGGTACGTAGTAACCTCGTCCATTTTTTTTTGAAAATTGCTACTGGAAATTGTTGCTCCCTGATTGTTACTATTAGATGCAACTCTTTCTCCCTTTTACTGGAAATTGTTGCTCCCTGATTGTTACTATCTGATGCTACTTTTTCTCTTCTTTTTCCTTATCGTCTTTTGTCTCCCTCGTCTTTCTTTCTTCTTCTTCTTCTTTTTCCCTTTTCTTCCTTTCCACCTTATCTTAAGCAGAGGGTATATCGGAAACAACCTCTCTACCTCTCCAGGTAGGGGTAAGGTCTGCATACACACTACCCTCCCCATACCCCACTTGTGAGATTATACTGGGTATGTTGTTGTATTTTGTACTTTCTCCCTTTTTATTATTTTTATTTTTATTCTTTGAATAGGAGAGCTCAACCTAACTAGCTTATTTTACCGCTTGGGCTTCTCTCTCGACACTCGGCACATGGAGCTACTTTTGGCTTCTTTATCTATCTCTGAATTCAGCCCATCGAGCCAACCGCTTTCTCTCTTCATATTGCTCTGGGCTTCTCTCTCAATTCAGCCCATTGGCTACTCTGGGCTTCTACATATCTCTCTCTAATTCATCCTATCGCGCTCGTGACATAGCTCCAACTCCACTCATTAGCTTGTTGAGTCTAATTTGTCCCCCTCTACTTCATGCTCACTCTTGTTAAGGTAACAGGTTGATAAGAATTTAAATCTTCAACTCCCGTGTAAACCCTAGAACTGGGTTACACGTGCCGGAGGAAGTTAGGGAATACACTTGTCCCTTATTGGTTGTGTAGGCTTTCCAAAAGAGTCAATAATGCTCTGGGTCACTCCACCCATTATCTTAAGGTTTTGGGTTGAGGCACAAATTCTTTCGCACCAAACATAGTCAGCTGTTAGATAAATTTTCCTACAGACCGATGTAGAAAGTTAGATAGTGCTCAAACATGAGATATCTTGCTTTTGCTAACCGATCATACCCAGGATGATTACTTCGGGCTATTAATTTCTGAGGAGTTTCTGGACATTAACAATTGAAACATGTCCGTGGAGACCACAACATAGGACAGGCCATCAAAGAATCATCTATAAGCTTTACCAGCATCCTAATTAAAGTCTATCCTGCTACTGTGGGGAACTAAGACTGACAGTTGATGGTCCACGATCCAGCTTTGTAGCATCGCGAATATAGCACAAAAAGCAGGTAACAACAACAACAACAAAAAACCCAGTGAAATCCCACAAAAAGCAGGTAAGTGATTACAAAAGGTTTACTAGAAGGAAGGAATGACCGAAGACGTTCAGTTCAGTCGTGCTAATTTATAGCATCCAATAAGATATCCCACAATGTTTTTGTTCAGATATAAAGAACTGAAAATAAGCTAAAGCAAAATTGGAAAGAGAAACAAGATTTATATGTTAAAAAATAAAAAGAAAGAAACAAATGAACAAACATGCAAGTGTTTACCAGAAATAAACAAAACAGGTTCAAGAAACAGAAGACAGAAGCTAATGAAAACTTTGTTATCTTTAACATGCAATTGTTGGAATACGGCAGGAAAACCAGGAATATGTTCATCGATAATTTTGCAACTTAAAAGTATGGATTTGCCAATATAATTGGAATGCAGCTTTCATTTTTGAGTCCATTATAGCTGATTGTCATAGATGCCGTGTTTAACCCTGTAAGTGCATGTTGTTACCCAAAACACAAATCAATTAACAAAACTTTCACAATCTTGCAACTGTCAGAATTTACTCATCCATTTTAGTGTATCTGAAGGTTGCAATCGTGAGTACTTCTCACCTCAACAAAATCAGTACCATTAGCAGCAAAAAAAGGTAATCCCGCTTCTCCAGCTATAGCTTTTGCCAGAAGTGTTTTACCAGTTCCAGGAGGACCATGGAGAAGCACACCTTTTGGACAATAAATCCCTTTGTTTTGAAACTCGTCTTCATTCTTCAGTATTCGGACAATCTCTTGAAGCTCTCTCTTAATATATTCTTGCCCAGCGAAATCATCAAAAGTTATACCAGTTTTTTCTTCTGCTGATATGAATTTTGCTCTGATGGCAGATGGTAAAAAGAGAATTACAATCTAATGTTGCATTAAGGGGTCAAACTGTAGTCCAGTTAAGAATACAGATATGTTAATAACAGAAAAGGTTATTCTGCAGTGAGGTTGCTTTCCCCATTTTCCAATAGTCATAAAACAGTAGCAGAAAAGATAAAAATACAGAAACAAGCTTCTTGCATGCAAAACTAAATCATCTCCTTTTTTTTTTTTCCTTATTTGCATTTATCACTTTTTTTTAATTTGTAATTAGCATTTATCATTGTTACTCAAGAAACTCCAAAATGTTCATACCTTTTTGATTCCCTTCACCCCTTACACACTTCACGTATATGCAAGTTGACAAGCGTGCATAAACATAACAAATACAGCAAGCAAATGACCAGTATAACACTTCTATTGACTGAAAAGCAAATAGTAAAAAGAAACAAAAAGAACAGAACAACAATAACAACAAATAAGAAGGAATTCTTAGGAAATAAGCAATCATATGCATTGTGACAGCTATTTTCCAAGTAAAGCAAGAAGAATTTAGACCACAGGGTTCTAGAATAAAATCCACAAAAAGGAAGGAAAAAAAGAAGTCAGAAAGATTTTGATGCTTAATCGCAAGACTAACATTTTCAACGGTGATTCAGAAAAGCACAATTCACAAACCAAGTGAAGACCTATTGGAGTTCTAAGACTTTGAGCTTTGCTCCAATGACTACATTTCCAGGCACTAGGCATACATGTGAGCTTTGAAATTATGCCGCATTTTGGGCATTTTCACTTCCATAGTCAAGTCAAAAGTTTAGGGAAATTGGTCCTAAAGGAGAATTATTACCTATCAACAGCTCACAGTAAAATCATTCTAATTCACAACATATACAATTTCAAGCCTGGTTACAAAACAAAGGCAATACTTTGACAAAGTGAGCTTTAAGATATAAAGTCAACTTCTCTACAACATATATAACTGAAAAGGAAGTTCACAGCTAATAAACAGATAAACAAACAGCTAAAGTTTTCAATTACCGGCTCTTTCCTAATGAACCAAGGGCACGCTGCTTTTGTGGCTCGCTTATCTTTTTGGGGGCGCTTCCCAAATCGCAAGGTATTAGTTTTGAGTAAATTGGTCTCATCTTATTATCAATCCAAATGTATAAGACAACTGAAAGGGCGAGTCGCATAGACCACACAACTGCTGTTGCAACAGTAGAGTAGACTTCAGCAGGGATGTTATTCACATTATACACATCTACATTCACAAGCTGTTGATGCAACTTCCTCCAAACATCATTCCAGCAATCTATCGGCATCCGGTCAACAACATGACGCTTGAAAACAATATCCTTTCTATTTTCCCCTCCTGAGCCTTTTGTTTTTCCATCCTTGTAATATGGTAGAATCACTACAAAGAAACCAGAAATACCAAATAAAACAAACTACGGAATAAACAAAGAAAATTTAGACATCTAGACAGGAAGGATAGTGAAGATTAACTGCCCCAGTCATATTTCATGCATTGCCCATTTATCTGAAATATAACCAATAGAAAGCTGAAATGCTGTAAGATATTAGCTAGTATTAGATGTTGCATAAATGATTCTAAGTGGAAAACCATCTTGATAACTGATAACTAAGTTATAAATTTAGATATTGACAGAAATCAACAATAAAATAGTTAAAAATGACTCTGAACCTTCAATACCTAGAATTATATTCTTTCAATTTGTGCACCTGCTGCCCAAACGCACGCATAATAGTTAAGCTGGGGAACTTGACGTGTGTGCCTGCTACCTTGAATCATATTCTTTTAATTTATTATGATGCTCGATCGAAAAAAGGCCTTCTATTGCTTAGCGAGGTGTATGTGCAAAGCATTATCATAACAAAATGAAAAAAGTAACCACGTAGATAATAATTAACCTGAAACGGTCTGGCCATAGTTGGAATACTCCATAAACTGCACATTATTTGCATTGAGAAGGTTCTGAAATTGACTGTAGTCTATTTTATGAGAATTTTCGGGGTCCCACTCAGTACCCTTCAATTTTCCCTGCATAGCCAGCAATTTCCTACTCCATTCTGAAGCCAGCAGAAGCTGCCTCTCTAATTGAACATTTGCCTTTCTTTCAAATTCCTCTAACTTATTTATCCGTTCACGCTCTGCCTCCTTCAGTTTCTGATCCACATTTAACAAAATCACATAGCATTAAAAACCAATTTTACTACTGAAGTAACTATTCATAATTAACAACTTTTTACCACATTCATCATAAAATTTACCTCAAAGAGCTGCTGAGCTGACTCAGTTTCGTCATTAACAGAGTTGGAATTGGAAGTAGAAGTGGAGCCGGACTTACAGGCTTGGATATTGAGGGATTTGGAGCCAATAGAGAGGCAATTTCTCCGGCGAGGTCGGAGCTGTAAATTGAAAGGAGTGAATACAGATGGAGAGAATCTGGGTAGGGTTTTAGGAGGGAAGGAGGGTTTTAGTAAATGGATACTGCTAGATGTCATTCTTAGTTTTTCTGTTGGATTAGCTCAGACGCACTCTTTTGCTGTTCTCTTATCCATGAGTGACAAAACCTCATTTTCTACAATGCAGCGTTGAGTTGTTAGTCTACTATTTTTTTATTTTTACAACAAGGAGAGGCATGTGTCCGAATAAGAAGAGACAACATTTCTCATTTTGGCCTGAGTTATTATTAGTTACCACTTGTTTACCAAATTGGGATGATCAAGGGGTCGTGACAGCGCCTCATCCACACCTGCTACGCAAGCCAACACTTAACAACAATAAAAGAAGCAAAATTAAACATTTAACAACATACAATCATAAATAATGGATAAAGCTCCGAAATTACATAACAAATCTAAAACAAATGCAACTTCCTAAGCAACTTACCAAGAATGGTATCACTAAATACATGAGCTCTAAAGAGTACTAAATACAATGTCTGAAATAAATTATAATATTCTGATACAAATAAACAATAGCAAAAATAATAAAGGTGACTACAGAGTCTGCGATCGAATATGTCGCACTACCTCGAGTCTCTCAGATATCCAATCCCGAGACTCAGCTAGGACCAACGTATGAATCTGCACAATAAGTACAGAAGTATAGTATGAGTACAACCGATCCAATATACTCAATAGGTATCGATCCTAACCCCGACGAGATAATGACGAGGCTAAGACAAGATGCCTACTTTATAAACCTATACAGTTAGTAAGCAAGATAAGTAACAAAAGAAGTGACATGAATAAATACGAGGAATAGTAAAATGATCAATTAAAAGAAATAACTAACATGCTTTCTCAAATGTCACAAAAAAAACCTTCCGCAACAACTCAAATCCAAATGAATAAAACGATAACCATGAAATAACATAGCCAAGTCCGTAAATCTAATAGATTAAAAAAAATGAGTAAAAGATATCATATCAAATAGGACGGCAACACCCTTCGTACATTTATCTCTCATCCTCATAACTATTCGTGCACTATTTACATATCATTTTTTCTTACAAGTACGAAAACACCCTTCGTGCAATAATAATATTATCAAGAAGCACAGAAACACTCTTCGTGCATAATCACTCTTCCTCACAAGCACGGAATCACCCTTCGTGCTATTCACTCTTCCTCACCAAGCATATATAAAACAGTATCAAGCAAGGTTGGAAGAATAAATAATATCAAGAAAAGTTATTAAGCATAATACACCACGTGAGAGATAATCGTAACCTTTGCACCAGTAGGCGAGCCAATATTTCAACAAAGCTCAAACATAGCTATTAACATGTATGTTAATGATCAAGAAGTTTCACGAACTATTTAAAGCACAAAGGAAATAAGACATGAATAAGGTTAATTATACCACATGCTTAAATCGTGAAAAATATACATACACTCGTCACCATGCATATATGTCGACCTCACCACATTTATCACATAGCAAATAGACCCAAGTACAACCTAATTCCCTCAAATCAAGGTTAATCAAGACATTTATCTCTTTATCGGAATAAATCAACTCTATGACACTGCTTTCCCTTTAGAACAAGCCTCCAAATAACTCGAATCTAGGTAGATAATATTTAAATAAGTCAAAACAAACTTTAGAAACCCTCCTAGTATCAAAAGGTTTGATCTTTGCCTACTTTAGAAAAGTCAAGAACAAGTCAATCTGATCCCACAAGGTCAAAATACGAAATCAAGACCAAATCCCGATTACTTATTCTTTTCCGAATCCAAATATGTGATTTAAATCAAAATCGGACCTCAAATCGAGGTCCAAATTTTTCATAATTAGCTCTTTTAAATTTTACCCCAAAACTCCAATTTTTACACTTCAAAACCCTAGATTTAAGGGTGAAAATCTATGGAAAATTAGGAAAATAAATCAAAACTAAGTTAAAATTACTAACCATTGAAGTTGGGTGAAAATCCTCTCAAAAATTGCCTCAATTTGTGGCCCAGGTCTTAGAAATGATGAAAATAGCTAAATTTTGATTTTTGCCCTATTTTAAATCACCGGACAAAAACCTTCATCGCATTTGCGGAAGGCCCCCCGCGTTTGCGAATGTCAATGGTTAACAGACCATCGCGTTCGTGAAGGCAGCATCACATTCAGGGATGGCCAATCCCCTCCCCCCCCCCAAGCCTTTGCGTTTGCGGCCAAACCATTGTGTCGCGATGTACAAACATCCCTAGGGCCAAACCTTCTTCTACGCAATCGTGACACCTACCACGCGATTGCAAAGAGAAATTTCTCCAACACCTGAAGACACTACGCGGTCGTGAGACAAGCTCCGCGAGCGCAAAGAACAACTTCCCCGGCCCCCAAACCTCTTAGGCAATCGCGAGACAAACTCCATGATCGCAAAGTACTGCGAAACACCAAAACATAAACTATCTCAATAAGGTTCAAAATGGTCCAAAACCATCCTGAAACTCACCCGATCCCCCTCAGGCTCCAGTCCAAATATCCCAACAAGTCTATAAACCTAACACGAGTTGTCTCGTAAGCTCAAAACATAAAAAACAATATCAAAACTAGGGGTGTTAAATGGGCGGTTTGGACTGATTTTGGGCGGGTCAAGATGGGTTGAGTCAATAATTGGGCGGTCAAATGACCTGCCCAAAAGTTACTTGGACTAAGATGGGTTGGGTCAATATGGGCTAAATCTCGGGTCATAACCCAACCCGCCCAACTCTTTTCAAGCTTTACTTAATATGTATTATCTTCTTATAAATTGCATAATTATTAAATAAGATTTTTTTTATTTTGTTAGTCATATATAACATATCAAATAGAAAAAAATTATTTCTAAGATATTTTGGCAAAGTTACTCATGAATCAATTTGGGCTAAAAATTGGCCCAATTTTAAATGCGTTCATATGGGTTGGGTCAAGATGGGCTAAGTTCAATAAATGGGCTGGTCAATAACTAGCCCAACCTTGGGCGGGTCATTTGGGCTTGGGCTAAATTTGACAGCCCTAATCGAAACTAAGAACCAAGCATCAAAACTCAAAGATTTCAAATGTCTATAAACTCAAATTTCCAACTTTTAAATGTAAGCGTCGAAACGGCCTCGGGTCAATCGGGACCCAAACCAAATATACGTACAAGTTCAAAACTGTTATGTGAACCTACTGAAATCGTTAAAATTTTGATCCGAGTTCGTTTACCAACAACGTTGACCGTGGTCAACTCCAACCATATTAAGGCTTTAGAATTAGAATTTCTCTCTAAACTTTTCGGAAATCGAAATGAACCGTGCACACAAGTCATAAAACATCAAATGAAGTTGTTCAAGGTCTCAAATCACGAAATAGAAAGTTATAACTCAAAACGACCTATCAAGTCATTACATTCTCCGCCTCTAAAAGAAATGTTTATCCTCGAACGGACATAAAAATATACCTGAAGTGGCAAAAAGATCTGGATATCTACTCCTCATATTGGACTCAAACTCCCAAGCAGCCTCCTCAGTCAGCTTCCCTTTCCGAAGCACTTTCATGGAAGAAATATCATTAGATCTCAACTTTTGAACTTGCCTATCTACAATATCCATCGGTTCTTCTTCATAAGTGAAATTCTTATCAAATTATACCGTGCTGAAGTCTTGAACATGCGAATTATCTTTGTGATAATTTTGAAGTATTGAAACGTGAAATATTAAATGTACCCATGCTAGGCTGGAAGATAATTCAAGTCTATAAGCGATCTTCCCAACTCTCTCTAGCACCTCAAATAGGCTAGTGAACATCGGGCTCAACTTGCCCTTCTCAAATCTCATCACATCCTTCATAAGCGAAACTTTCAAAAGTACCTTCTCGCCCTTCATGAAAGCCATATCATGGACCTTCTTGTCCGCATAACTCTTCTGCCTACTGTTCTATCCGAAGACGATCATGAATCAACTTTACCTTATCTAAGGCATCACAAACTAAATCCATGCCCAACATCCTAGCCTCATCCGGCTGGAACCAATCAATCAGAAAGCGATATCGCCCACTATATAAAGCCTCATTTGTGCCATCTGAATGTTGCACTAATAGCTATTCTTGTAAGTAAACTTTGCCAATGGTAGAAACGGGTCACAATGGCCTCCAAAATCAATAACACATGCCCTCAATATATCCTCAAGGATCTAAATAGTCTGCTCGGGCTGACTTTCCGTCTACGGGTGAAATATCATGTTAAGCTTTACCTGCTTGTCCAACTCTTGCTGAACATCTCTCTAAAAGTGTGACGTGAACTAAGTGACACAGTCTAAAATAATAAAAAGGAGCACACTGTGCAAACAAACAATCTCTCAGATGTAGATCTGAGCAAACTTCTCTAAAGTTTAAGAAGTCATCACCAGAATGAGATGCATAAGTTTGGTCAATCTGTCCAGAATGACCAAAATAGCATCAAACTTCCTTAAAATCCATGGTAATCCTACCACAAAGTCCATAATAATACGCTCCCACTTACATTCCGGTATAACCAACATCTGAGTCAAACTACCTAGTTTCTAATGTTCATGCTTCATCTGCTGGCAATTCAAAGACCGCGAAACATGCCCAACAATGTCCTTTTTCATCTTCAACCACCAGTAATGTTGCTTCAAATCACGATGCATCTTCGTAACACCTAGATTAATAGAATAACTCGAGCCTGTGAGCCTCCTCAAGAATTAACTCTCTCAAACCATCAACATTAGGAACACAAATCCGACCCTGAAGTCGCAATATACCATAATCTCTAATAACCATCTTCTTGGTGATACTCCCCTACACCGTGTCCTTAAGAACCAACAAATGTGAATCATTATACTGGCAAGCCTTGATACGCTCAAACAAGGACGACAGTGAAACAATACAAGCAAGAACCCTACTAGGCTCCGAAATATCCAATCTCACAAATCTATTATCCAAGGCCTGAACATCCATAGTCAAAGGCCTCTCCTTAGTTAGAATAATTGCTAAACTACCCATACTATTTGCCTTTCTACTCAAGGCATCAGCTATCACATTTGTCTTCCCCAAATGATAGGAGAAGGGATTCACTCGGTTGCTGAAAAGGTGGGGTTACTTCTTTAGATGTTGGTAGGCTAATGGAGCACAAGTTGTTCGGCTTATTTGGGTAGTGCATTGGATACTAGAGCAGTGTGGATGACTCTCAAGAAAGTTCTAGTGAATTCAAGCTTCATATGCGGTATTTGAGGATTTTTCCCGATTTGTATATGGCTAAGATATGAAAATTTCATTGGAAGGTGTCGAGACTTACGGAATTTCTATATCATAAGTGGTTATATATTTAGTATCAGAGAGGTTGAGGGAAAAACTTCATATTCACAAAAAGTCTCTTCATAGTAGAAATCTCGATTGCAGTATTTTGGGTGCTTAAAAGGGAATATAAGGGCTTATGGGTCTTAAGACGATGTGGTTTCATGTTAGGATATCTTGTAGTAAGCTTGGGGTTAAATATCGTAGTGTACTGGCAGAGGAAAATTTTATCTTGAAGGCAAGTCGAGAGAGACTCGAAGAAAAAGGACAGCTTGGTTGTGGGGTGGATCAGCATAGCAATAGGATATATCTGTTCTTTTGGTCTGATGAGGCTTTATAGGTATTGTGTGGCAACACTCTTGGGTTTGGCGACCTGCGTGACTTGGTTGAGTTAGAGGGATTTAGTTCTGATGGCTTAGTTATGTGCTAATGGGTTTCGACGAGTTTTTCAATGATTTCGACCACGACTTGGGGTAGATGATTTTGACAGGAATGAGGAGTATGTTTGATGTTGTGATTTTCTCTTGGATGGGGGTCAAGTGGAAGGTTCCTGATTGCTGGGATGTCTATCCTACATGTGATTCAGAGTTGATAATATAATTCTCGTATTTTCATATGATGGCATGATAAATGCGATGCAATATGTGGGATCAAGGTTTGCATGTACAAAGTTGCAGTTCAATTTCGAAGGGAAAGTCATAAGCTCTAGACAACAAGGACGGTTTCAGATGTGTAAAAGAATTCTGGTGTTATCTGGTATCACCTGAGAAGGATATGCATTTCAGAAGGTGTACTGTGTTTGGACTTGCGGATGCTTGACTTGTATTACGGTAGTCGCCTGGTTGATCGACTTTTGATGTTCAGATTTTTCTATGTGGCACAGAAGAAATTTGGAAGTATTTATCATATGATGATTATGTATGAGGGATGTGTCAATCATTTGAATGGTGTAGTTGGGACTGGACATGGGAATTCTTGTATTATAGGGATTTAAAGACTATGAGGGTTCTCTAAGGCGGATTGTTCGTTACTTGCAGATGGTGAAGGTTGTTAAGAGGTTGACGGCTGATGATATGTGTTATGGATAGGTTACTGGGGACTTTTGGAAGGTTATTTACCTATTTGTGGATGATCAGAGTTGATTTGGAGACTACCAACATATCTAAGGAGAATGTGTATTCTACATCGGGTCGGAATTATTTACCTAGCACAGCTATTGTTGAGAGGTGTGTCATCGGTTAGAGTTGATCTTATCCGTATTCTGATATGTTGCATGTATTACTCTCCTATGCTATGATGAGTTGTGAGACTGTTAACTATTTACACACGTGAAACAGTTTTGTCTGAATCTTGTTGCGGAATTCGAGCGAGAGGGTTATTGGAGTGTTGAATGGTTGATTGCGCCTTGGTTATGCTCTTCCTGTTTGTGGCATATTGTGCTATTTGTTTCTCCTTAGTTATGACATGCACTTCGAGTGTTGTTGTCGATATGCATGTGGTTATTGATTTTGAGCATCATGGCTCGAGGTATTCCTTGTGGACCGGTGTTTGGATTGGGTCATGCATCGCGACGAACTTATGTTGAGATATGATCCCTTGTGTTTATTTCATGAGTTCTCTTTCTCCTTTGTGTGATGGGTTTATAGTATGGCACTTTGTGGTGGTATCTGTTGAGCTTGTTGGACGGTTACCTCATTTGATTATCTTTCCATCATTGGGTACATACGAGTTGTTGCTTGCTTGGTGCACAGATTGTATAGTATATGACTCTAGGTAGTATTAATGTAGCATGTCGGTCGAGTAGCTTGTACTGGATGAGATGAGATTTTGGATCTGGAATTAGTACTATCGGATTTGGTTAAGGTTTCAGAAGTCATCTTATAATTTGGCAATAGTTCTTATCGGGCGATAGAACTCATTGACTTGTTGATATGATGAGTGGTTATGAGTATCTGTGTGTTCCTTTCATCATTGGCAGTGTACGAAGGTTCAAAATAAGGTTTTAGGTGATACGAGGTTTGTTATCAGTACCAGGTTTTTTATTGAGCAGCTATTATAATCGAAAGTTATTGCTATGAGTATTTGAGTTATGTGGTATATTATGTGATTATATTTTGGAATATGGTTATGTATTGATACAACTTTTTCGGTCTTATATAGTATATAAACACAAGAATCGGGTCTTGAAGTAAGGATCTTCAGTTAGGTTGTGTTGTCAAGCTTATATAGATTGGAGTGACGTGGGATCACCCATGGGTGTATACATAGTGAGATTGTATAATGATTGGATATCTTTGGAATAACTATTGGCACGTTCGAGGACGAATATATGTTTAAGTGGAGGGAAAATGTAATGACCCGACCGGTCGTTTTGAGCATTGGCATTCAGTTTGGTGGTTTGAGGTCATGAGTAGTTTCATATAATATGTTATGACTTGCGTGTATCGTCGGTGTTGATTTTTGAGTGGTTCGAGATTGATTTGGAAGGATGATTCTCAATTAGGAAGCTTTAAGTTTGACTTTTGTGTATTTGACCTCGGATCGTAGTTTTGATGGTTCTGTTAGGCCCGGATGGTATTTTGGACTTGGGCGTGTACCCGAATTTGCATTTAGATGTTTCTATAAGGTTTCGACTCTATTTGACGAAAGTTGGCAATTTGAAGGTTTGAAAATTTCATAGGCTTGTCCAGAAGTTGACTTCGATGTTATCGAGTTCGGATTGTTATTACAGGATTTGAAATAAGTTCAGTATTTCATTTGGAACTTGTGTGCAAAGTTTGAGGTGATTCCGAGTTGTTTAGACGTGTTCGATGTAAGTTTGAAATTTGGAAATTTAAAATAGTTCATTAAGCTTGATTTGAAGTACAATTCGTGGTTTTGATATTGTTATGTGTGATTAGAGGCCTCGAGTAGGTCTATGTTATATTTTGGGACTTGTTGGTATGTTCGGACGGGGTCCCGAGGGACTCGGGTGAGTTTCAGAGTGGTTTCGGATAATTTCGGATGGGTTTTGTGTGGCTCGTTGCTAGTGTTTCTATAGAGCATCGCGATCGCGGAGCTAGACTCGCGATCGTGTAAAGGAATTTTGGGAAGTAGACGTTTTGTTCTTCGCATTTCGCGGGTGACGGACCGTGTTCGCGAAAGTTGTATGCTGGGCTGGAGAGATTTGTTCTTCGCATTCGCATAGGTAGATCGCGATCGCGTTTCAGCGAGGGAGATGTGGGTTTGGTTATCGTGTTCGCATGGGAGGCGATGCATTCGCGTAGGTATAAAATCAGTAGTCATCGCATTCGCGGGTGAAGTGTCGCGAACACGAAGTGTAATTTGGCAGTGTTCTTTTTAGTGCTTTGCGATCGCGAAGGGTACACCCAAAGCAGCTATATAAAGGTTTATTTTCGGACTTTGAAGTCATTCTGCCATAAATTGAGATTTGGAGCTCGGATTTGGGAGATTTTGGAAGGGATTATCACCATTTGGATTGGGGTAAATATCTTTGACTCGGATTTGATTATTTTACATGATTCCATCGTTGATTTTGGCATTTTATTGATGAATCTAAAAGAGAAATTGAGGGGTTTTGTTTAAACTTTTTTAAAGTGAATAATTGAGTTCTGAACATCGATTTGGAGTCGAATTTGAGTGAAATTAGTATGGTTGGACTCGTATTCGAATAGATTATCAGAATTTGTGAGTTTTGAAGGATTCCGGGTTATGGGCCAGGATTGACCTTTTAGTTGACTTTGGGTATTTGATTAAAGATTCGGCCTATATCAGTTGGGTTTGTTTCCTATGGCATTATTTGATGTTTTTGAGTTACTTTTGGCTAGTTTCGAGCCGCTCGGAGGTCGGTTCGTGCGAGATGGAGTTTCTAGAGTATTGTTTTGGCTTGCTTAGTATTGATTTGACTTGTTCGAGGTAAGTAATATATCTAAACTTGAAATTGAGGGTATTTATCCCTGAAAACGATGATAAGTGAGATATGTTGGGGGTCACACACATGCTAGGTGACGGGCATGTGTGATGACCCAAAATATCATCTTTAAATTTAATAATTAATTCTGTGTTCTAAGACCTCGAAAAGCACTATTTATTATTTCTCGACTTGCGTGCGCGGTCCGTAAAATTTTGCGAAATGTTTTTATGTGAAAATGGATTAAAATATGAATTAGATCTTTAAAACTCAATTGAGATGACTTTGATCAACATTTTGAGCAAACGGACTCGGATCAGTGTTTTGACAGTTCCGATAGGTCCGTATGGTGATTTTGGACTTAGGAGCGTGATCAGAATTTTATTTGGAAGTCCGCACTGAAATTAGGCTTGAAATGGCTAAAATAGGAATTTAAAGTTTGGAAGTTTGACCGGAGAGTTGACTTTTTGATATTGGGGTCGGAATCCAGTTCTGAAACATTTTTACCATGCCATTTATTATTTTCTAGTAGGACCTGACCTGACCTCGTCACTACTCTACCGAGGTTAGGCTTGACACTTACTGGGTACCGTTGTGGTGTACTCATACTACGCTTCTGCACATCTTTTTGTGCAGATTCAGGTACATCATATCAGACCAGGCATCAGTAAACTAGTTGTACGGGAAGACTTCGAGGTATATCTACCAGCGCCCGCAGACTCCGTAGTCCCTTCTATCATTATTATGTTGTTTTCTTATTTTTCTTAGACCTTGATATATAGAGACATTGAGGATAAATTCTTAGAAGCTTGTGACTTATTTTTACCGGGTTTTGGGAGTTGAAATTGTTTGAATTATAGTTTATTTATTTCAGATATTTATTATTAATCCGCATTGATAGGCTTACCTAGTCTTAGAGACTAGGTGCCATCACGACATCCTACGGAGGGAATATGGGGTCGTGACAAGTTGGTATCAGAGCTCTAGGTTCATAGGTGTTATGAGTCACAAGCAGGTTTAGTAGAGTCTTGCGGATCGGTAAGGAGACGTCTGTACTTATCTTCGGGAGGTTATGAAACTGTTAGGAAAATATTCACTTCTTTGATTCCTTATCGTGCGCACTGTTGACTTCAAAGTTCTAAATAATTGTCTTTCTATTTTCTCACATATGGTGAGGACACGCACAACTGGATCCGATGATCAGACACCCGCGCCCCCTGTTGGAGCTAGGCCTATTCATGGATCAGATTGGATCGGATTTGGCATATTTTGGACTATCCGGTCGGATTTCGGATTTGATAAATTGCAATCCGAATCCGAACCAAATTAAATTCGGTTCGGATTGGATTTTGATATTTGGATCGGATAAATATTTCGGATTACGGTTCGGATTGTAAGCCTTATTTATTAAAATGCTTATTCCATGAGTTCATCTCTTAGTGATCAGTGTAGCACAACCATCAACATACTCTATAAAGAGGGGATCTAACAATTGATCCATAAAGATTTACCCAGCTAGAACAAGAAGGAAATATATACTCTATAAGGATAAATAACATCAACAATTCAATATGGATTCAAAAGGTTAAACTGAATAATATTAGTTGATAAGTGTAGCAACAGAACTGAATAAACCCAAAAGGTTAAACTGAATAATACAAGCTGATAATTGTAGCAACAGAACTGAATAAACTGCAGTACCAACAAGGCAACATATCAACAAAATAGATATAGGTATTCCACTATTTAAAGGATGAACTCAAGAAGGCAAAAAAACATTAAAGAGTTCCAACTTCTATCTCCCTCCCAATTCCAGATGTACTAGTCCTCTTTGTTTCTGCAAGAACAAAGGAAAGGTTTAGACTTTAGTGAAAAAACTGAAACATAAAATCAAAGACCAACACACTGGACAAAAAAATAGCTAGTGAAAAAAGTATACCAGCAAAATATAGTTCAATAATTTTTATCAATACTATATGTCGACGATGCAAGGCTCTTTTCCAGTATTGACCATTTCTATTGAAAGTATAAAACCACACATATGTTAACATAAAAAGAATTCAAATAAACATACAAATAAGTTATCAAATATATATCAAAACAAAGAATAAAAGAAGAAAGATAGTCTTACCAAGTTTAAGTTGTTCAAGATTATCTAAATCTTCCTCAATTTTAACCGGGGTTGTTGATTCGTTACGAAGCCAATCTTGGACACACACAAGAGCTTGAACCAATCTAGGAGTCAATGAACTCCTAAATGGATCAAGTATGCGTCCTCCAGTACTAAAGGCCAGCCGATTCAAATACTACACTAGAAATTGGTATGGCTAGCACATCACGTGCCATATCAGCAAGAGTGGGAAATCTAGGTGAGTTCAACTTCCACCAACCCAGAACATCAAATTTTTTTTTTTCCTCAATATCTTCACCCAAATATTTATCCAACTCCGTTTTTGAGTCAATACCTCCACCACTCTTATGCCTCTTTAAATCTAGCATGAATTTTGAGAATGATGATGAAAAAGAACATGGAGATGGAGAAGATGGATGAGATGGTCATGAATATGAAGTTGAAGATGGAGAAGATGGACATGAATCACAATTCATTTTGACATACTCACTTAACAAAGTTTTCATGTATGTCTTCACTTCCTCTTGTATTTTCACACCTTTTGTTTCTTCAAACATAACAGCAAGTGCGAAAGAAAGAGAGTGAAACTTGTGGCGTGGATCCAACACACATGAAATAAATATCATCTTGTTCATCTTGTGAGGATCACCCCAATACTTGTCAAATTTTTCTTTCATATTCTTTGCTATTTCTTGCACAGAAACATCTTCATTTTTCATCAATTCTTTCAAAGAAGAACCTACCACACATATCTCAAGAAAATATACATTAGATGTAATATAAAGTGTGCCTGATACCTTCAAGGTGAGTTCATAAAAAATTTCAAGAAACTTCACAATACGTCTTACACTTTCCCAATCACTACTTAAAAGTGGACCTGCAGGCAGCCCATACTCACAAATACAATTAGAAATACAATGCATCAATCCATAATCAATATTACAATATTTTGTATAAGCATCCTCATAAACTGTCGCAACTTTCAACATCAAATATGTCGAGTTCCACCTAGTTGTAACATCCAGACACAATGATTTATTTAGATGTTATCTTATCAAGATCACAACATTCTTTAAACCTCTTCCATCTTGCGGGAGATTTCCTTATGTACCTGACAGTTTGTTCAATATACACACTCACTTCTTTCAACCCATATTGAACAACTAGATTGATGATGTGAGCAATACACCTCACATGAACATGCCTACCTTCCATCAAATTTGTATTCCATCTAGTAAATTGTTTGGATAATTCTTTAACCATAACATCGTTAGAGCTTGCATTATTAACAGTCACAGTAAAATTTTTATTCAATCCCCATTCAAGCAAACACTTAGCAACACCACTAGCTAAAATTTGACCCTTGTGACTAGTAATTGGACAAAAATTTAATATTTTTTATGCAATTCCCAATTCTTGTCAATATAATGTACTGTAACACACATATAGTTAATTCGTTGAATTGAAGTCCATGTGTCATTGGTAATGCAAATTCTCTCTTTTGATTCTTTGAAAATTCTCTTCAAAACATGTCTATCTTTATTATAAATCTTAAGACAATCTCTAGTCATAGTAGTACGAGAAGGAACATGAAATAAAGGTTGAAGAGTTCTCACAAAATTTCTAAAACCCTCATTTTTAACAAAAATAAAGGGTTGCTCATCAATAATTATCATACGAGCTAAAGCCTTCCTACATGCCTCTTGATCAAATTTTCATGGGATTACTGATACATCACCTATTTGACCACCCTTTTTTGGTTGAAAAGCTAGTCTCTATTGGCTGGTGTCCATCTTATGGGGATTGTTCGGGCACTTGATCATATGGGATAGCAAATTGCTTGTACTGCTGTTTTTTGTATTTGCTACATATTCTTTTTGACAATACTTGCATCTCGCTTTTTTAATCCCTTCATCATCAATGAACTTGTCGAAATGGCCCCAAGTAACTGATCTTTCTTTCATGCCTTTTCTTTTCTTAGAAGCAGATTCACAATGGAGTGTGTTCGTTGTGGAATTATTTGAAGCACCACTTTCAGTACTTTTTAGGATAATTTGAAGCTCATTTCCCTTCTCTGCCTCTGGCTCTGTCATCTATGAAACAAGTATAAAATAAAATCCATGTAAAAAATCAGTACCGACAGTTAAAAAAGCATAGCGAAGAAATACAAGAACCCACAAAAGTGCTTAAGTGCACGAGCTAACATGAAACAAAAAATCATGCAAAAACTTAATATTTAATCTTTGAGAAAGTCAGATCAGCAACAATATATTTTTAATCAAATAACATCTTTGAAAAACTTAAGTTCTAAAATGGAAAGAAGGGAAAGAATAAAAAACCAAAACCTTAGATCAATCTAAAATAAAAATCGACCATAAATAGAAAAGAATCAATCAATAATCTAAAATGGAAAGGATGGAGAGAATGAAAAATCAAAACAAAACCAACAAACCTTACTTCTGGAGAGCAAAGATGAAGCGACGATATTGGAGATTTAGAGTGATGGAGGCAGGTCTAAAAGCTCTATCATATACTTGTTGTCTGCTGATGTGAGAGAAATAAGACAAATAAAACCCTATTTGATGTCACCCTCACTTTTATATGTAGGCCCTATATTTCGGATTTCGGATCGGTTCGGATTTAAATTAAGCCAAACTGTATCCGATCTGATATCCAAAATATTTAAATCTATAATCCAAAATATGATCCAAATAGTTAAAATCCGATTCGAACCGATCCAAATAACATGGATCGGTTCAGATTTTTGGATAGACCCAAATAATGCACAACCCTAGTTGGAGCCGCAAGAGGTCGGGGTCGGGCTAGAGGCCGAGCCAGAGGCCGAGGAAGACCACGTGGTGCAGCCAGAGCACCTGCACGAGCTGCTGCACCAGAGCCACCAGTAGCTCCAGTTGGAGAGCATGCACCTGAGACGCGTGTTACTACTCCTACACTTCAGGAGACTCTTGCCCAGTTTTTGAGCATGTTTGGCACTCTAGCTCTGGCAGGGTTAATTTCACTTGCTCCTGCCACATCTCAGGCTGGGAGAGGGGCACAAACTCCCGCCGCCCGTACTCCAGAGCTACGGGCCTAAGTTGACCATGGCCCAGAGGTTATACCAGTGCAGCCAGTTGTCCCAGTTCGATCTGAGATTAGGACATGAGTTTCAGAGGGGGAGCAACTCAAGCTTGAGAGGTACAAGAAGTACCACCCTCCTACTTTTAGCGGTTTAGCTTCAGAGGATGCTTAGGGTTTTCTAGAGGAATGTCACAGTATCCTTCGTACTATGGGTATCGTGGATTCCAATGGGGTTTCTTTCACAGCATTCCAGTTTAGAGGAGCAGCCTACCAGTGGTGGCGAGCATATGAGTTGGATAGTCCGACTGAGGCAGCTTCACTCACTTGGATTCAATTTTTAATGTGCCATCACGACATCCCACAGAGGGAATTTGGGGTCGTGACAAGTTGGCATCATAGCTGATTTATTGTTGCTCAGTATGATGGATTTCGATATTACTTTGGACATGGACTGGTTATGGCCCTATCACGCTATTCTTGATTGTTAAGCCAAGGCGGTGATGTTGGCTACGCCAGGTCTACCGCGGCTAGAATGGAGAGGTACCTCGGATCATGTTCCTAGCAGGGTTGTTTCAATTCTTAAAGCTCAACGAATGGTTAAGAAGGGGTGTGATGCGTATCTGGACTATGTGAGAGATGTTAGTATTGATGCTTCTACTTTGGAGTCAGTTCCTGTAGTAAGGGATTTTTCTGATGTATTTCCAGCAGATCTTCCGGGTATGCCACCCGACAGGGATATTGACTTTGGCATTGATTTATTACCAGGCACTCAGCCCATTTCTATTCCACCATATCGTATGGCCCCAGCAGAGTTGGAAGTATTAAAAGAACAGTTACAGGAGTTGCTTGATAAGGGTTTCATTCGGCCCGGTGTATCACCTTGGGGTGCTCCTGTCTTATTTGTAAAGAAGAAGGATGGTTCTATGCGGATGTGTATTGATTACCGCCAGCTGAACAAGGTTACAATGAGGAACATATATCCATTGTCACATATTGATGACCTATTTGATCAGCTTCAGGGTGCCAAAGTGGTTTTTTAAGATCGACTTGCAATCATGCTATCATCAGTTGAAGATTCGGGAGCCAGATATCCTGAAGACTGCTTTCAGGACTCGGTACGATCATTACGAGTTCCTTGTGATGTCTTTTGGGATGACCAATGCCCCAACAACATTTATGCACTTAATGAATAGTGTATTTCATCCCTATCTTAATTCTTTCGTCATTGTATTCATTGACGACATTCTGGTGTATTACCGGAGTCGGAAAGATCAAGAACAACACTTGAGGACTGTGCTTCAGATTTTGAGAGAAAAGAAGTTATATGCAAAATTTTCAAAGTGTGAATTTTGGCTTGATTCAGTGGGATTTTTAGGTCATATAGTTTTGTGTGAGGGGATCAAGGTAGATCCGAAGAAGATTAAAGAAATGCAGAGTTGGTCCAGACCGTCCTCAGTTACGGAAATCCGGAGTGTCCTTGGTTTGGCAGGGTATTATTGTCGATTTGTAAAGGGTTTCTCTTCTATTGCTGCATCTATGACCAAATTAACCCAGAAGAGTGCTCCGTTCAGGTGGACCGAAGAATGTGAGGAGAGCTTCCAAAAGCTCAAGACAACTTTGACCACAACCCAGTATTGGTATTACCTATAGGTTCAGGGTCTTATACTGTGTATTGCGATGCATCACTTATTGGTCTCGGCGCAGTGTTGATGCAAGACGGTAGGGTGATTGCCTATGCGTACAGACAGTTAAAGGTGCATGAGAAGAATTATCATGTACACGACCTTGAGTTAGCAGCTATTGTTCATGCGTTGAAGATTTGGCGGCATTATTTATACGGTGTCCATTGTGAGGTCTACACCGATTACCGGAGTCTACAACATCTGTTTAAATATAAGGATCTTAATTTGCGGCATAGGAGATGGTAGGAGTTACTTAAGGATTATGATATCACCATTCTTTATCATCCTAGGAAGGCCAATATAGTGGCCGATGCCTTGAGTCGTAAGCGGAGAGTTTGGGAAGCTTAGCATATTTACCGGTAGTAGAAAGGCCTTTAGCCTTGGATGTTCAGGCCTTAGCCAACCAGTTTGTCAGGTCGGATATTTCCGAGCTGAGCCGAGTTTTGGCTTGTGTGGTTTCTTAGGTTTCTCTTTATGATCGTATCAGGGAGCGTCAGTATGATGACCCCCATCTGCTTGTCCTTAAGGATACAGTTAAGCACGGTGATGCCAAGGAAGTCACTATTGGAGATGACGGTGTATTATGGATGCAGGGCAGGCTATGTGTACCCAATGTAGATGGCTTGCACGAGTTAATTCTCCAGGAGGCTCACAGTTCGCGGTACTCCATTCATCCGAGTGCTGCAAAGATGTATCAGGACTTGAGACATCATTATTAGTGGAGGCGGATGAAGAAAGACATAGTGGAGTATGTATCTCGGTATCTAAATTGTCAACAAGTGAAATATGAGCATCAACAACCGGGTGGATTGCTTCAGAAGCTAGAGATTCCAGAATGGAAATGCGAAAGGATCACTATGGATTTCGTTGTTGGGATCCCACAGACTCAGAGGAAGTTCGATGCAGCTTGGGTGATTGTGGATATATTGACCAAGTCAGCTCATTTCATTCCTGTGGTTACTACTTACTCTTCGGAGCAGCTGGCTCAAGTCTATATTCGTGAGATTGTCAGACTCCATGGCGTACCAGCATCTATCATCTCTGACCGGGGTACGCAGTTTACATCACAGTTCCGGAGGGCAGTAAATCATGAGTTGGGTACTCGGGTAGAGTTGAGTACAACATTTCACCCTCAGATGGACGGGCAATCCGAACGCACTATTCAAATACTGGAGGATATGCTTCGTGCGTGTGTGTTAGATTTTGGGGGTGCTTGGGATCAGTTCTTACCACTTGCGAAGTTTGCTTAAAATAATAGTTACCAGTCAAGCATTCAGATGGCTCCGTATAAGGCTTTGTATGGTAGGCGGTGCCGGTCTCCAGTGGGTTGGTTTGAACCGGGCGAGGCTAGACTATTGGGTACACACTTGGTTCAAGATGCCTCGGAAAAGGCTAAGTTGATTCAGGATCGACTTCGTACATCCCAATCTAGACATAAGAGTTATGCAGATCAGAAGGTTCATGATGTTGCATTTATGGTTGGTGAGCAGGTATTGCTTCGGGTTTCACCTATGAAGGGTGTGATGAGGTTCGGGAAGATGGGCAAGTTGAGCTCTAGGTATATTAGGCCTTTTGAGATTCTTGAGAGAGTTGGAGAGGTGGCTTACAGACTTGCACTACCACCTAGTCTTTCTGCGGTTCATCCGGTATTCCATGTTTCTATGCTTCGAAAATATTATGGCGATCTGTCTCATGTGTTAGACTTCAGTTCGGTTCAGTTGGACAAGGATCTATCTCATGTTGAGGAACCAATGACTATTTTAGATAGACAGGTTCGAAAGCTGAGGTCAAAGAACATTGCTTCCATGAAGGTTCAGTGGAGGGGTCATCCGGTCGAGGAGGCGACTTGGGAGACCAAGCATGATATGCGCAGCCGTTATCCATACTTATTCACCAGCTTAGGTACTTTTTCTAACTCCGTTCGAGGACGAACGTTTGTTTTAGAGGTGGAGAATGTGATAACCCAAAATGTTATCTTTAAATTTAATAATTAATTCTGTATTCTAAGATCTCGAAAAACACCATTTATCATTCCTCGACTTGCGTGCGTAGTCCGTAAAATTTTTCGGAAAGTTTTTATGTGAAAAATGGATTAAAGTATGAATTAGAGCTTTAAAACTCAACTGAGTTGACTTTGGTCAACATTTTGAGCAATCGGACTCAGATCAATGTTTTGATAGTTCTGATAGGTCTGTGTGGTGATGATTTTGGACTTAGGAGCGTGATCGGAATTTTATTTGGAAGTCCGTAGTGAAATTAGGATTGAAATGGATAAAATAGGAATTTAAAGTTTGGAAGTTTGACCAGGAAGTTGACTTTTTGATATCGGGGTCGGAATCCAATTCTAAAACATTTTTACCATGCCATTTATTATTTTCTAGTAGGGCCTGACCTGACCTCGTCATTACTCTACCGAGGTTAGGCTTGACATTGGGTACCACTGTGGTGTACTCATACTACGCTTCTGCACATCTTTTTGTGCAGATCCAGGTACATCATATCACACCATGTATCAGTAAAGTAGATGTACGAGGAGACTTCGAGGTATATCTGCCAGCACCCGCAGACTCCGTTGTCCCCTTATATCATTATTATGTTACTTCCTTATTTTTCTTAGACCTTGATATATAATGACATTGGAGATAAATTCTTAGAAGGTTGTGACTTATTTCTATCAATTTTGGGAGTTGAAATTATTTAAATTGTAGTTTATTTATTTCAGATATTTATTATTATTCCGCATTGATAGACTTACCTAGTCTTAGAGACTAGGTGCCATCACGACATCCTACAGAGGGAATTTGGGGTCGTGACAGCATGTGTGCGTGCACCGGGGTATTCATGATACATATATTTCTTAGGATATTATATGCCTTGTTTTGCTATCATGCTTTTTTGATATCATATTTTCTCCACTTGTATGACTACGTGAGTTATTATTCATGCTAGAAATTATGTCTAGGCTATCTGTTTAATTATTTGAGACATAATAGGGCCATTTTTGTCATGTTGAGCTATTTGCTTAGTCGTAGTCATATTGTACAGTCACAATAGTTATATATGCATATTATATCTCCGTCTCACTTTTGATGTGCTATCTCACATATTTTTTTATGTCCTTGACGTGACACGAGTTTGAGTTGTATCTGTGGCACATTGTGTTATTTCGTGTTGCATAATTGAATTATGTTTCTGTGAGATGTGAACCATTGATACTTGAGCGGATTGATGACTGATGTGGGCCATAGAGCTGTGTTGTGAGTTATATTAGATCGGATTGCATGCCACAACGGATTGATATTTGGATCGGGTTGCTTGCCGCATCAAATTAATATTTGGATTGGGTTGCATACCGCAACATGTCATAATGACATTTGATTAGCGCTTGGGCCAGGATCCGCCCCTCCGGAGTCTGATATTACAGTCAACACAGGCACAATGATATACACGTGCTTTAGTGAGGGGCATTTGTGTCAGGCACCCGTACAGTGCCGAGCGATTGTGTGTGTGATGGTGAGGGGAATTTGAGCCAGGCACCTTGAGTGTGCTGAGAGTGAGTGTACTTGATGATTTCACGGTGACATTGTTGACTTGACATGTATACTTGACATGTAGGTATAGAGATGTATTTTTCACATGCTAGATGGTAATATTGTGTTATTGACTTGCCATGTATACTTGACATGTAGCCATAGAGATGTATTTTTCTCATGCTAACTCGTAAATGAAATGTCTTCTCTATTGTTAAAAGTTTGGAAAAAATCATAGTTAAATGATAAACTCATATTTTAGTGATTTTGGTAAAAGATTTGGGCTTCAACTGTTATACTTGTAAAATAGGTCTAATTTTTCGAATTTTAATCGAGCTGAATATGGTATCTTTTGAGTCATTTACTGTTATTGGCATTATTATATCATGCGTTATTATTGATTACTGGTGTTGGACACTGACCTTCTTCCGAGCTCGTCACTGCTTTCAACCTGAGGTTAGGTTTGTTACTTATTGAGTACATGAGGTCGATTGTACTCACACTACACTCCTGCACCTTTCGTGCAGATTTTGCAGTTGATGTTCATGGCGGGAGCTGGAATTGAAGATGTACATGCTTTCGGAGATCACTACCACTTGTTCTTGGTAGCTTTAGATTTGCAATCTGTTTATGTATATATCAAACATATATTGTATTTATTTCATACCGGTTTTATAAATCTAAGTCTTAGTGGCTCATGACCTGTACTACTAATCCTTGGGTTATTGTATGGAAATTTAGATATTTCACTTATAAATTTCTTATTATTTTCATTAGAATTGTGATGACTGTTATTTGGCTTACCTAGTAGATTGGGTTATGTACCATCACGACTAGGCGAATTTTAGATCGTGACACGAACCTACTGGAATCGTCAAAACATCGATCCAAGGTTATTTACCTAGAGTATTGACCGCAGTCAACTCCATCCATATTAAGGCTCTAATATTAGAATTACTCTTTCAAAACACATCTAAACTTTTCAGAAATTAGAACGAACTATGCACACAAGTCATAAAACGTCAAATGAATTTGTTCAAGGTTTCAAATTACTAAATGAAAAGCTATAACTTAAACTGTCCGATCAGGTCATTACACCCATATTATATATATGTGAATGCATAGTAGGTGGCCACGATTATAGATGAGTATTGACCAAATAAAATAAAATCTTCTAACCCTAGCAAATAAAGGAAGTAAATTATTTTTCTTTTAGCCATTTTTTCAACTTCCATAATCCCTTCATTAAATCTTGCCAAAACGCAAGAAATAAAGATCAGTCAAGATTCTTAATAATATTATGCGACTTTCATGTCATCATAAGTGAAATATGTTATTGTGTAGCACGAAAGTGAATCTCTATCATTGCTAGGATTTTAAGCAATGCAAGACCAACCACCAGACCCAAGGTCTCAGGCTCAGCCAAGTAACATGTTTGTTAATCATCAAAACCTAATTTTCAACAAAATCCGGATTCATCTACGTAACATTGCAAGGACTGTAGGCGGTCCTACCATCATACAAGCATTCAACAAGCTTATTAACAGCATACGCCATAGTCATCATCCAAATTACTCGACAGTCAATCAAACAAATATCAAAATATGTGATTTTTGGTGTTGGGTGGTCCAGGGCTAAACTAAAAGGGTTGAAGTATTGAACTAGCTTCCATTAACCTATGATAACATAGTTATTCTATACAATATAATTTAGATTGAACCTCATAGAATCACCGTTGAACGCGTAGCTGCAATTACATAAGCTTTAATAGAGTTGAGGGGATACCTATCTTCTACATTGAGATTCTGATAAGTGTTTTCACATTTGATGTGGTTGATGAATTGCATGATGAAGTGGGATTATATATATGTGGGGCGAACATATATACTTGAACTATTATTGACGTGTAAAAGCTTTTATGTGTTGCATAGAAACCTTTTAAGTGTTTGAATGACCTCATCAAAAACTTAAAAATGTTATGTGTTTCAAATGACTCAAGAATATGTTTACACTTTGAAAGTTATGATTATGATATATTTGGCTAGAAAGTGTGTGGTTATTAAAATATATGACTTTGAAGACACTTAGGACCCTAAGTGGATATTCAATATCCCTAGAAGGAAGTGTTATCCAAGAGCGCACTACATGAGCGAATTATTGTGTTTCGTCACATGCACGTCACGTGTGGCCATGTTTAGGGCTTTACTAATGATTCCACCATCGTTATAGTACATACGGTGGCCAAGTTGAGGGAGAGGAAGACTCGGGATTTGGACCAAGTGAGATGTATCAAGGACGAAGAAGGTAGAGTATTGATGGAAGATGCCCAGATTAAGAGGAGATGTCAGACTTACTTTCATAAACTTCTGAATGAAGAAGGGGATCGGGATATTGTGCTAGGCGAATTGCAGCATTCCGAGAGTCACCGTGACTTTGGGTACTGCAGGCGTATCGAGGTTGAGGAGGTCGTAGGAGCTATGCGTAAGATGAGTAGGGGCAGAGCGACCGGTCCAGACGAGATTCCCGTGGAATTTTGGAAGTGTGTGGGGAGAGCAGGTTTGGAGTGGTTGACTAGGTTGTTTAATATTATTTTTAAGGGGAAGAGGATGCCGGATGAGTGGAGGTGGAGTACGGTGGTTCCATTGTATAAGAACAAAGGTGATATCCAGAGTTGTAACAATTATAGGGGTATCAAATTACTGAGTCATACCATGAAAGTGTGGGAGAGGGTGGTTGAAGCGAGGGTGAGGATGACAGTGTCTGTATCCGACAACCAGTTCGGGTTCATGCCGGGTCGTTCGACTACAGAAGCTATACACCTTGTTAGAAGGTTGGTGGAACTATACAGAGAGAGGAAGAAGGATCTGCACATGGTGTTTATTGACCTAGAGAAAGCGTATGACAAGGTTCCTAGAGAAATTCTCTAGAGATGCCTGGAGGCAAAAAGGTGTGTCGGTTCCCTACATTATGGAGATTAAGGACATGTATGATGGGGCTAAGGACCGGGTTAGGACAGTAGGAGGCGACTCTGAGCATTTTCCGGTTGTAATGGGGTTACACCAAGGTTCTGCGCTCAGTCCGTTCTTATTCGCCCTGGTGATGGATGCGTTAACAAACCATATTCAAGGGGATGTGCCATGGTGCATGCTATTCGCCGATGACATAATTCTGATTGATGAGTCGCGAGTCGGTGTTAACGAGAGGCTAGAGGTTTAGAGACAAGCACTTGAGTCTAAAGGTTTCAAGTTGAGCAGGACGAAGACGGAGTACCTGGAGTGTAAGTTTAGCGCTGAGCCAGAGGAAGTGGGCGTGGATGTAAGGCTTGATTCGCAGGTCATCCCGAGTAGAGGCAGCTTTAAGTACCTTGGTTCGGTTATTCAGGGGGGAGGGGAGATCGACGAGGATGTCACACACCGTATTGGGGTAGGATGGATGAAGTGGAGGTTAGCATCTGGAGTCTTGTGTGACAAGAGAGTGCCACCGATAATCAAAGGTAAGTTTTATAAAGCGGTAGTTAGACCGGCCATGATGTATGGGGTTGAGTGTTGGCCCGTTAAGAACTCACATATCTAGAAGATGAAAATAGCAGAAATAAGGATGTTGCGGTGGATGTGCGGGCACACTAGGATAGATAAGATTAGGAATGATGATATTCGGGAGAAGGTGCATGTGGCTCCCATTGATGACAAGATGCGGGAAGCGAGGCTTAGATGGTTCGGACATATTCAGAGGAGAAGCCCAGATGCTCCGGTACGGAGGTGTGAGCAGCTGGTTGTGGAGGGCACGAGAAGAGGTAGAGGGCGGCCTAAGAAGTATTAGGGAGAGGTGATCAGGTAGGATATGGCGAAGCTCCAGATTTCTGAGGACATGACACTTGATAGGAAGATGTGGAGGTCGAGTATTAGGGTTGTAGGTTAGGAGGTAGTTGAGTCGTGCCTTACTTCGTACCATTGTGGGACTAGCCATTTAGGGGTTTTGTCTAAGATAGCTAGTGGCAATGTTGTGGCTTACTATTTTCCTTTTTAGTGTATGTCCTATTTACTAGCTATCGCTTTTGCTTTGCATCTTTCCTCTAGATTTCACGATGTTCCTATTTTTCTTATGATTGTTGTGGCGATACTAATATTTACTAATATTGTCTCCCTTTGCTTTGCATCTTTCTTCTGGATTTCATGGTGTTGCTATTTATCCTATGAGTGTTGTTGTGATACTAATATTGTTTCCCTTTTTGTCCTTTTGTCTTTTTTTTTTTGAGCCGAGGGTCTTTCGGAAACAGCCTCTCTACTCCTTCGGGGTAGGGGTAAGGTCTGCGTATACACTACCCTCCCCAGACCCCATTAATAGGATTCTACTGGGTTGTTGTTGTTGTTGTTGAATATAAAGGGTTCTATTTTTTATTAACTTTAAATAATGTGTTGTATGATCACTTTCTTATCAAGTGTTATTGAAATACCACAATCTCTTTGTTCTTCCTTATTCATATGCCAAGATCTATTAAATTTTTATATTTTTTCAATTTTGAAGTGGTATTTAGATAATTGAAAATTAAATATAACATATCATTATTTAGGTATCATATTAATTTTTATATTTAATTATTAAATTCCATTAACTTTGAAAGTGTACATCAACGAAAAATTATTGTCAGATAACTAAAAAAAATAACTATCATGTGTTACTAAAAAAATTATCCCATAATAATATTTTAATAGATCATATTGTAGACAATAAATTACGTCGAGCAAAAAAAAATCAAGACCGAAAAAATTATTGCAACAATCATAGTATTTGATTTCAAATAATTTGAGTGTACAATCTCTATGAATCCTCTGATTCTTTTTTTCAATAGTAATTAAATTCAAGGGCCTTTGAGCTTGATCTTGAACCTATATTTGTTGCCACGAACGATGATCTTGAATTCAACTAGCACGAACTTTGATTTGAACTCGTATTCCTTGAATCTTGATTTGTTCTTGAGCTTGAGCTTGATTGCTTGAACTTGAACTTGATTTGTTCTTCGTTCTTGAGCTTGAACTTGATTTGTTCTTCATTCTTGCGCTTGAACTTGAACTTGATTGCTTGAAGCTTGAAACTTGTGGAGGAATTTACAACGTTTGATCCACGAGCTCTTTCTTGCTTCTTGTTATAACTTCTGGTCCCCTTTCTGGGTTATGAAGACCCATATTTATAGTTGTGGGAGAGAGAAGAGTTATGATAATAACAAACTCTTTTCGACCAATCAAATTGAAGTGTGACAAAGCCGCATTTGATTGGCCAGAACATGTCATTTGTACACATGGCGTGGTTTCATTGGCCTTTTAATTTGGCTTGGCATGCTTTGTCATTTTGACACGTGGCATGACCTCATTGACTCCTCCGTTTGACTTGGCGTGCCAACAAATTGGGCTTTTAAGAAGATGGCATCTTGGGCTTAATAGAGTGTGCTTATCGCTTGTAGCCCAATGAACTTGGACTAATTTATTAAGTCTATCTATATCGGACTTATATAATTAATCTAATTATATTAGCCCAATAAATTTATTTGGACTAATATATCTTAAATTTAAAATATAGTCCAAATTAACTTATGAATTTTATTTTACGAATTTTATATGTCTACATATATGTTTGTCAATTTTTTTAATTTTTATTAAACATATATTTACTTATAAAAAATTTAACAATGTAAGATTAATATAGTATTCATGTAACAAAAAAATCCGAAAAACTTGAAAAATCCGACAAAATCGAATCAATCCAAATTGATATAATTGGTTTGGTTCGATTTTAATAAAAATCGAACTAACCCGATTCATGTACACTCCTACCATATCGTATACATCGGTTTTCGCTTTTCATTCTTTATTGGATAATTTCCAATGCGTTCTCAAAGATATATACGTAATGTTTGTTTTATGAACGTAGGAGGGGTCCTCAATATGATATGCTATGATGTGATGCATGCACTATGTTGTTTATTTTGATTATTTTTTCATATGTAAAGTCTTGTCCCACCTTTTTAGAAGCGATCTATGAGCATAATGGCATGTATTGTCACAGACGTGGATTTTCTAATATTTTTATGGATGTGTTGAAGCTCTAGCATCAATACATTGGAGAATTTGAGATGGTGTAATTAGTGCACATTAGGCAAGTCAAGCTGGTTCTTTCATGCCATCTTGTTCACTGCTTTCCGGGAAACAAAGTGGCAGATTGACTGCAGATGCAACGTGTTGTGACATCAGGTTCATATGAACTCAATATTTTTGATGCAAAACATAAATTTCATTAAATTTACCAAAAAAGTAGTAGACCTGAAAGCATAATATTAACTGTATATATAATAGGTCAAATACTAAAAATCTTAAATTTTCAGATGTTAGGTTCCTTAATCCAAGATATTAGCTTGTGCACTATTTTCTGATGTACACTGGATTTCTTTATTGATCAAAAGAATTTCTCACCCAATATTGATTTTGGAAAGAAAAAAAATTATTGCTGGGTGACGATTCCATTGCAAATCAAAACCCTTATCAGTGCCAAATTTTGGAAAGAAAAAAGAGAAAAACAATCTCTGTCTAAATCTTGCGAAACATATACTCCTTAGACGAGAAAGGTAAGAACTTATAAAAAGAACTTTTATTTATAATGTAGCTTACATTTAACAGGCAGTTTCAGAATAAAGTAGCTATTATATGTTACTGAGGTAACGGATTAGCCTTAAACAGGAACATCAGAAGGATATTCTTTTGGAGATCTCTTTACAGCATCTCTTGTAAACTTCTGTTGCTCTTGAAGATTTAATGGCACTTTGTCATAAACATCCGTAAACAAATCTGTCAATGGAGGTTTCTCCACCTTCTCTGCTGCTTGCATTGCTTGCAATACCTAATTAAGAACCATTTTAAACTTGTTACTAGCATAGTATATTAGAAGAATATCATTCAAGTTTTGCTATATATGATTCTTGAAATTTTAACCTGTTTTCTGGCGTCTCTGCGAAGTTCAGATTCATTTTCATCATTCCACCAACCATTTCTCTGAATCCATTTTCTGAATCTGTATATTGGGCTTTTTGCTGTTTTCCAGTGCTCTATTTCTTCGACGGGTCGATACTTGGTTGAATCATCAGATGTTGAATGGTGGGCTACTCTATAAGTCATGGCCTAAAAGTTACACAAAAGTTGGAAGTTTTTAGTATGAAAGTTTCTATATTAACAATTTCAAGATTCAGTGCAGATATCATAACATGTCATGTAACTTGAACAGAAATTGGTCTTTATGAAGGAGCAACACTTCACCTCTACTAATATTGGCTTTTGTTCCTTAATTGCCATTTCGCGAGCTGCACGAATAGCACTATAAGTTGCCAAGACATCATTGCCATCTACACGAAGGCTTCTAATTCCATAGGCTTGCCCCTTTGAGGCGACTCCATCACCTGCCATTATGACACATAGGAGAAAACTATGTTTACGATGGAGAAAATTGCACTAGTAAAGGGTGCATTTTGTATCAAATGAGTTTGGAAAATTACTTCGAAATTGTTCGTTTACAGGAGTGCTAATGGCCCATCCATTGTTGCGGCATATAAATACAACAGGAGCGTCCAAAACCGCTGCAAAGTTTAAAGCAGCATGAAAATCACCCTGCAAATATATCAAGAGAAAGTCAGCTAATAATTCCATTAGATTATAAAACTCCTAAAAACTGCGTTAATTTAATCACCTCACTAGTGCTACCATCTCCAAGATAAGTAACAGCACAAGCCTCCTTTTTATCCATTTTCAGAGAGTAAGCAACGCCAGCGGCCTGAGGAATCTGTGTCCTGAGGTAAATGGAATTTGGAGCAGAAAATTGTTTTAGATCGAATATCCTGAATCTTTAGAGAAAGGGGAGAAAGGAAATGCTAAAAAAATCTTTGAAATCTTACGCTATTGGCGAAGAAATAGTTAAGTAATTGAGCTCGTTAGAACCATGGTGGCATGGCATTTGCCTTCCTTTTGCATAATCAAACTTGTTTCCGAACAATTGATTGGCAATCTCTTTCAGGGGGAAGCCCCGCCATACGATAACACCTACTTCCCTGTACTGTGATGGATAATAACATGTTAAATTACATCATTTCCAAGGTTATTTATAGGATCATAAAACTATTATTAAAAGACATTGGTATCTATGGTTCAATCATTGTGCTAATGCTAAATGTATTCAACTGAACTCAAAGTTATAAAATGATAAACTTTAGATGTTGGCCTATGAATAAAAGCGAGTACCTGAGGCAAGACGAAGTCATCCAGGGTGAGAGCAGCAGCAGATGCTATGTTGATACCTTCTTCTCCAGCAGTAGTGAGATAGAAGGATAACCTCCCCTGCCTTTGTGCTTCATAAAAAATGGTATCCATAACTTGAAGTGCCACCATTGAACTATACATCTTAACTGCCAGTTCTTTGCTCACCTACCACATTTTACATCAAGGAAATACATCAAAATTCATAGAAATGGATATTCTAACTACAGTTGATGAAAGAATTGCAAATACCTCCTCAAAAATGCTGCCTGGAATTGGATAGCCATCATCATCAAGGACTCTATAACAAGGTAACCTCTTTTCAGAAGACTCTGCAATAAATTTCATTTGAGGAGTAATTGGAAGCTGTCCTCCAGGGAAATCCATCACCTGCCAATATTCAGTAATACCAAGCAAATTCAAAACTGTCTAAATAAGTATCAGTGAATAGAACTTGGTGAATAAGTGAAAATAACCTGAAAATAATCATCATCATTTTCTGTAAAGAGAGAAGATTGCACTTTCAGTGTGTTGGTTGACTCAAAACGGTGAATTGTTGAAGAACCAACAAGTGCACCAGGGGAGGCATGGAATTGTTTACTACCAATTCTATGGATTAGCCTAGAATTAGAGAAGAGGATTCTAAGGAATCCCATAATATCATGTCAAGTAAATTCTTCTAAGTTTTCTTGAAGCTCTATTTATCAAGAATATTTGACGAGTTAATAAGACAGTAGAAGAAGGAACTTGTTTTGTCATTTTACATGATAGCCAACTTACTACAAAATGAGACAGACAGGGGAAGTAACACTACCACCAACGAGTGGCCCGGATGACTAAGTCTTAATTACAAGTTTCAATTTTATGAAACAAATTAGTACTAATATTTAATTAGAGATCTCGAATTAATATTGATAAGCGCTCCTCTTTAATCGCAAATTAATCAAATCAATGCAGTTTGAGTAATGAAATCAATTATTAAAAAAACATCAATCAACTGACAAGAGTACTAAATAAAGTTCTGTCTTGTAGTGTTAAGTGTAACATCATCTGCTTGCATCTAGAGACTAGAGGTACACGTGGCCGGCTAGACATGAATCTTGGACCCCCATTATTAAACAAACCCAATCAACTCGTTCTTCAATTCCATCATTTTCTAGACCATAATCATTTCTATACAAACTCAATCAAGTAGTTCCAATTAATAATGGGATCTGAATCAGCTATTCTTAACATAGGTTTAACCATGTTTCTGCTCATAGTTAGAAGAACAATAGAGTATATACGTATAAAGAATTAAAGACTCAGTCCAAATTAATGCTTTTATGTTAATTTTCTATACAACCATTATTATTATTATTGGAGTTAAAAAGACATAAGATTTAATACCGCATTGATCGCGAGTAGGAAAAGAGGAAGAGGTGCTACCTACTACATAATTCTTAAAGATTGAGAAATGAATAAATTGTGTACATTTAAACGAATTCATTATATCTTACCTAACAAACTGACAACTGAATAAATTGTAGATAGATAAAATTGATTTTATAAATTCTAACCTAACGAAAAAATTACTTCTGAATTACAGTCCATTAACCAAATTCTTTAGATCCAATTCTGCGCTTTCTTTTTCTTTCTTACCCCATATTTTCCTTAAACTGAGTTCGTTGATTTAAGGCTTGTGGCTATCCATTTACCACTCACGTCAGAAAGTGTTTATCCTTTTAGAAAATCAATTATTTTTCCACTCAAAATTGACGTAACGTCCATCCATGTCATGTCATTCTAAATGGCCCACCCAACCAATTTTTAGAGTATTGTATTAGTCCAATTGATTGCGTGGTCATTTGGCCCCATCTATTTTTTTTCCCACTTCTCTCCTCGTCTTGTTTTTTGCTTAATTATCCGTTACTAGAAATTTACTGATTTACCTAATTTAAATTTAAATCGCATAAGATTAATTAAAAGCAAAAATATGCACCATCAAAAGTTCTCTCCATCTCGAAAGTTTTAACCCTAGACCTCTCTCCTTGGCTTGATTCTTCAACCCTAGGACAAATCCATACTACTCAATCTCAATAAAACTGGAATAGCACTACACCACTACTAAATTTGAGGTTGTATTTGAAATAAATGCTTTAAGCTTTATTTAAGCCTCATTTATTTTTTTAAGATTAAAACGTCTGAATATAAATACACATCTGAATATCAAGATGTGTATTAAAATTAATATATCTAAATTTGAATACACATCTGAATATTAAAATGTGTATTAAGAATATCTATGTGTATTAAGAATTAAGATGTCCTGAAGTTTGAGTGAATTTGTTAATCTTTAAATATATTGTAAATTATGAATATATTTTAAATATTTTGAAATTTGAGTGAATTGGCTAATATTTAAATACATTATAAATTATGAATATATTTTAAATAACATGCTTAAAAATGACTAGTTGTGCACTTCGCCAAAAATTGAGCAAAAAACATAAGTAACGCAAGAAGAATATGATCTCCTCCTCCTCATTGTGGCTTCACCCCCTAATTTAATGGTTGAACTATTTACAACATTAGAATAAAATTTTATTAAGACGTCACGATTGTTCAAGTTTGGTACTATTATATATCGCTTTAACATTTTTTTTTTTTGGTTTATAGTATAACAAATACAAGCATCTAATGATTCTAAAATTTCAATGAGAGGCGAAAAAGTATTAGCTTATTTGTATCAAATCTTCTACTTGTAAGTGTAGTAGTTAGTTATTAAAATAAAAATACTTGAATATCACGCTTAAACCTTAGCAAATATACATATTTTTGGTTTTATTTATTTTTCTTGGATAAAGGCCAGACCTTTTTTTTCTTCCTTTCTTCTTTGACGGATTTAACAGGAGAATTGAAATGGGATGATTTGAGATGTTTCAAAATGGAACACGTTAAGGTGAGTCATCACTTTTATCAAAATTAAAGCGTCTAGAAGCTCGAGGAAATCCTATAGTTATCCTCCAAAAAAAAAAAAAAGTATCACGTGATCATCAAGATATAAATGATAATAGCTCAATTGCAAAACGTGCTTAATTAATGGTTTTATATATCTGATTTGAGCCATTTTTCTTGAACACTGCAAAAAGCCGAGGCAACTAATATAAGACGGGACAAAAGAGCAATTAAAATTAAAACAGATGCTTTTATTTTGAAGTTGAATAAGGAAGAATATAAAGAATTTTCATATATATATATATATATATATATATATATATATATATATATATATATTATGCAATTTTACCTATTTATATGTATTTACTGTAACTATATAATTTTATGGGACAATTTTTTTTTTTGATGTTGATTTGATTTTGAGTTCGAAATTAAAATTTATTTATTTATTTAAAATTTTTAAGCAAAGTATTACGAAACAATTTTTAAGGTTTAAACATGAATAAAATATATGATCATGGTATGCAAACAACAATGAGTGAATAAGATAATTCAAAGATATGAATAATATATAATTAGTCACTTAATTAGTGAGGTTAACTATCACTACAAATAGGATACGGAAATATAATCAAATCAATAAAACAATCGTGCAAAACGACGATCTAGCAAATGCATAATCGAACACATATATATTATGTAATCAACCAACATAGGACGTGATTGAACCTTGTCATAATCAAAGACATAAAAGGATGAAGATATTCCTAATAAATAGATTACATTTTGCAATAAATTCTACAAAAAATTGTAATTCTGTGTTATCACATGATGAGAGTATAAACGAATATAAAAGAAAGAAATCAACTAGCTAATTTGTTGTGGGCCGGTTCAGTGTTCAGATAGGTTTCAGTTCAATTATTTGTTGGAAATTTTACCACATCCTATATCAAAAGTATACGCCCTATTAATTATAAATCAAAATTATTTTAAAATATTATTTTCTATATTTATCTTTTATATTTTATAACAAAATCAGTATTTATGATATATACTACCATTGAGACATAAAATAAGGCATGAAATACGCTATTTATGTTTTTCCTCTTTCTTAGACAACTGGACATACCTATTTTAAGGTGATTGCCGTTAGTGTATTCATGAATATATGTCGCGAATACATGCGCGTACAACTGGACTACCCTGATTTTAGGCGCTTTTTACTGTTGTATTCATGCGCGTACAGCTGGACTACATGATTTTAGGCGCTTTTTGCTGTTGTATTCATGAATACATGTGAATACATGCGCGTACAGCTGGGCTGCCCTGATTTTAGGTGCTTTTAACTGTTGTATTCATGAATACAGTAGCGCGAATACATGTGAATACATGCGCGTATAACTGGACTGCCCTAATTTTAGGCGCTTTTTGCTGCTGTATTTATGAATACGTGACGCAAATACATGTAAATACATGCGCGCACAGCTGGACTACCTTGATTTTTAGGTACTTTTTGCTTCTGTATTCATGAATACAGCAGCGCGAATACAACGAATACACTACCGTAACAACTGAATAGTAGCTATAGAAAGTAATTATGTATATGTAGCTATAAGAAGTTAATAGACACTAAACAATAGTGGTTTCTGAAAATTTCTCTTTGTTGGAATACATGCACGTACATCTAGATTACCCTAATTTTTAGGCACTTTTTACTGCTGTATTCATGAATACAACAATACAAATACAGTAAATACACTATCATAATAATTGTTTAGTAGGTGTAAAAAGTAATTATGTATATGTAGCTATAGGAAGTTAAAAGACTAAGGAGTAGTATTGGTTTCTGAAAATTTCTATTATTTGTTTTTGAATTTATCCCTTTTCATGCACTTTGCGCTGAGGTCTATCGTTAGAAAACCTTTATGTCCAATTTCTTTATTTCGATTATATATATTGATATTAGAGTATAACTTATTCATCCACCGTATTTTATATTAAAAAAATTAAACTCCATCCATTTTAATCTACGTGACATAGTTTGATTTAACAAGAATTTTAAACAGAGTGGGAGAAGGCGGAAAATTAGAAGGAAAAAAAAAACAAGTACCAGCTGGAGGAATATCTTACCTGATTTTCATAACTAATTTGGTGATTTTCATCTTCTTCATAGTAGAGTGTATTTAGTTGCTCTCCAGCTTTATTGGACTGGAAACGTTCTAACCGGAAAACGGCGGCAGACTCGCCGGAAAATGCCGCCGTCGACTTTGTAAAACCACCGCCGGCTGCAGTTGTAAATGATGAAGTTTTGGCATGGCGGAAAAATGTTTCTGAACTTGTTTGGTTTAGGAGTGATAAGAAACGAAACCTTGTGCTTAGAAGAAAATGGTTAAAGTTTCTTGATCTTGATATCAAAATCGCCATATATTTGATGTTTTCTTGTAGAAACAAAATGGAGAGCTTGAAGATAGTGTTAAATGGATTGTGATGTTGAGCTCAACTTGGAAATCGATAATATAGAAAGATGGTTTGTTGGTTTATCTTTTGGGTATTTATAAATACTTAACAGAAAGACTATTGTCATAAATTTGGATTCAAAGTTTTAAAATGATTACGTAATTAAAAATGTCAAAATTTGAACCGTGATGTTACAATTTTGAACGATGAAGATCTAATTAAGACATTTTATACTCTACTTTTTTGGATACATTGGGAAATACTAAGTAAAATTCTAAACAGTTTCCACTTTACTGTTAATTATGCAGAAATATATATTTTTAAATGACCTTGTGATATTGATCATTTAGTCAAAAACTTCGATATGCAATAATAAAAAAATTATAAAAGCTAAGTATATGAATTCACGTTGGTTTGGACAGTCTTGTACGCATTTTGTTGAAGTTATTAACCTTTAAAATAATGATGTTAGCTAAAAAGGCAAAATAACGTTTCAATTTCAAGCACATATTGTCAATGTCAAAAATATATCGAGATCGAGTTTTTGATGGGATACAAACGTACGTGATTGAGTCGGATTTAGAATTTGAAGTTTACAAGTTCTTATAACGATCGCAGATTAATATAAATAATAATAAGTTTATAATTAAATATTTACAAATTTTAATAAATTTTTAATATAAATATAAGGATTGATAAAAATCGTTGGGTCCTACTAAATATATAACTTATAAGCTAGATCTTCCTCTAAAATTATTCATCTCTCTTCTGCATTATCAATAATTTCGTCTAATATGGGGTCTCTTTTCCACTGATGTTCATAAAATACAAAGTGCATTTAGCTTTCCAAAGTAAATATAACATTTTAATTAAAATTTGCAGTTGATCAGTGGTATTATCTTATTACATCGTCAAAGGTATAAATCTTTCTCTTCTTCTTCTCTCTTAATTATCTTATTGCAGGCTTTTCCAAAAAAGCAAAAACCAAAAAAAAAAAAAAGAAGAAGAAGAAGAAGAAAAACAACAACAACTTTTCTAAGGAAATACGAATTCAATTTAATATTAGGGCCACTTTCAATCGTTCCTAGCTTTTAGGTTTGGTTGTAAAATAATAAATGCGCCCATTGAACATCCTCTAAGGTACACATCATTTTTGGTGGCTTGTTTTATCAAGAGGGTGCTCCTTTTTTTTTTTGTTTATTTATTTATTACTAGTATTTTATTTACATAAACTTTTGATGAGAAGCAAAAACAGTTTTTGAAAAGCAGAAAAATGTAGTTTTTCTCCAAAAACACATTTCTGAATATTACTTTTGAGAAAATACACTTAGAAGGAGTTTTCAAAAGTTTGATCAAACATTAATTACTGCTCAAAAGTGCTTTCAAATTAATTAGCGAAACACAAATCAATTTTCACCAAAAGTATCTTTTTGAAAAATAATTTTAAAAAAAAAAATTTCTTAAAATAAGAAGATTTTAGAAGTTGGACCAAAAAAATATTTACTTTTTTGATAGGCTTCAAGTCATGTCGGTGAAGAGATGAGAGTGACACGTTAAGAGTTGCTTTGTTTTTTTTAGCAAGGGTACTTTGTCCATTTGTCAATATTCAATTCTTTTGGTTTTCCTTCGCCCAAATAAATTTGAATTTGGACGAAAAAGTCTTACACTGGAGTAAAAGTTTTTCCTAATAAAATTAATTTTATATTCAGAGCTCGAACTCGAATTCTCTGATTAGATTATGAATATATAAGTACTTATTACTTAATCACACTCCTTATTAGGTCTAATATTCACATATTTAAGAAATCCCGAAAAAAAAAGCTAAATAAAAGAAAGCGAACTATGAAATTAATGTTCTTTATTAGTTTGAAAATAAAGAAAGAAAATTGAACTGAGTTGATGTATAGATATATTTATTTTCACATACTTTTAAAAATATTTTAAATGTATTAACTGCTTTAAAATATTTGTCTAGCATATTAGCGATCCTTGCTAATATGCCTAGATAAATAAGTACTATTTTGTTACTGCAAATGATTAGTTTAATGTGTTTGGGTACTTTCTCATTGTTAAAATACTTAATTTGTTTTTTCTTTCATGTTTGCAAGCTCATATATCTTTTCGGATTATGAGACATATACTCTCCCTCTGTCCAATTTATGTGCATATTTTTATGTTTAGTTCTTCTAAAAAAATGTTGTATAATTATATTTAAACAATTTACCTTTAAAAACTTTCTTTTTATTCTTAATGAGATGATTTATAGTCACATAATATTTTAGTTTTAAACTATAAATTTTAAATTTTTTTTTTCTTAGGCTTGGTGTCTAATAAAATTGTGTGCATAAATTAAAACTGTGGGAGGGAGTAATATCTTATCAAAAATTATTACTTACTACATATGATGAGGACGAGTACCCAATTGGAAATACGGGGAAATAAAGTACCTAACTGAAAATGGCTTAAAGCTTAAGAAGGGAATAGCGATTTGAGGCGAAGAGACCAAGAATAAAGCTTAGGTAGAGAACACATGGATAAACCTAAAATGTGGTAAATAGCCAAATCCTATGCCCGAACGCTACTAGATTACATCTTCTTTCAATATGCCAATTAACGCTGCTTAAAATTCTTGCCAATTAATTGAAGTATCTCATCACACCTTGACAAGTTGACATAGTATAAAAGTCTAATAACCTATTTGACCGTATTTTTTATTTTTTTTTTGCCAAAAGTTATTTTTTTTTCTGCGTGATCAAGATTTTAGTAGGAAAAGATGTGCTTTTGAGTAGAAACTGAAGCAATTTTTAAAAAGCAAAAAAAATAGTTTCTTCCTGAAAGTACATTTATTAAAAAACACTTTTGAAAAAAATACACTAGAAACATAAAAGTTTGATCAAACACTAATTGCTGTTCAAAAGTATTTTTCAAATTGAATAACTAAACATAAATTATTTCTCATTAAAGAGTTTGAGTGAAGGAGAAAATACGCTATAGATTTTATTCAATGGTCAACTTTCTTTAATCTATCTATATTATACTAGATGAGCCTTGCCCCGTGCATAGCACGGGCCCAATATTTAGAATGCTGATATGATTTAAGGATTGTTTCTAATCTTTAGAGAATCTATTATTTAAACCTTTAATAGGAACACACCCCTTAGAACAACCATGATTTCAAAAACACAAAGACACAAGTTACATCTTTAGTAAATAGTAACAAATATAAAAGACTACCTACTAACCATACAAAATAACAGTCAAAAGGCACTACTTGTTTATGACTTGGTTGCTGAAACATTTTCTGCTAGTAGTAGCTACAATAACTGCATGACTAAGATACCATAGATAAGAACATATAAATAGGTGATTCAACTCCCTCATAAATCTTTGTCCAAATTCTATGCTTTGATTGTTACCTGGTCTTTATAAATGCCTTGCTTGAACTGGTTGATCAGGGTAAAAATGTCCTAACTTTAGGAGATTTTTAAAAATCTGTAGTACGATAAAAACCCCAGAAGCCTCCTACAAAGTAATAACTTTTTTATTAACCGTTTAATTTAAAGTCCATTACTTAAGAAAAACTGACAAAGAAGTAATGCATTAATCATCCATCAACGAAATAGTATGATAGAGATAAAATTTAACCCCTAAATAAATTAAATTTCTTATAATCAAGACACTGGACATGCACAAATGTAATCATAAAAAAACACATCATTACAACATAACACATCAAGGTTTTGATTGAAATAAAACTAATTTGAAATTACTAATTAAATAAATAGCTTGCAAAAAAGAAAAAATAAAGACAACATACATTATAAAAGAACTCTTTCTATTGGCATGTTAGAATCAATTGAAGCATGTGGATAACTACAACTTATAATGAAATAAATAAAACTAAACACAATATAGGCACACTCAACACTGGCTGTTTCAAGAAAGATAAACATAAATATATAAGGAACAGTCTGTTGAGAGATCGAATGAATTAAAAGAGGTATCAAGATATATAGTTCATTTCCATTACCAATTTAAGTGTTGGAGGAGAGGCTTTAGTCATCTGTAACATGGCAAGTGAATTTTGCTCTTAGTTCTGCTGGGTAGTTTAACCTGCCAAAAAAGAAAAACGTCAAAAGTAGTCACACAGCAACACGCTCATAGTACATTATATATGTTAAAAGATAGAATATATATGAATATAATTGCACATTTCATTTACAAATACACATCTTATCATCCTCGAGTGTTTCATGTATTGAACTAAAAGTAGAACAAACCAAACTATCAAGCACTAACTAAGTGGCCAAGTGAATTAGTCTCTACCAAATATGTAAAGATGGTAAATCAATCCACCATTTGTACTTTCAGATAAAACATATACATGAAATACAAACATAAAGTATATTCCAAGAAAATTATATGAAAAACTGTTAGGTGAAGAACAATAAGAAAGAATAGGAAAAGATAGCATGTGTTGATTCAATATCTAGCTACATGAAACTCTATTTCACGACATGAATATATAGGTAATAATACCAATATTGATGTTCCTAAAACGGACATCCACGCCAATCATATGTTAAAATAATAATAATACATGAACAACCATATTCTTGATGAAGAGCTTATGAGATATAAACCAGATTAACATTTGGGTATAATTATTTATTCTTTAGCAAATTGGAGTAAATTGATAACAAAACAAAGGTGACCAATCTAATCAAGACAAAGAGCCTAGCCTGAATTATGTTATAACCTTCATCACTTGGAATGAAAGTGAATGCTCCATTCACACTCTGTGAAGTACAGAGTTGTGAATATAGTTCATAGAACTATTTCAAACTAAGCAATGGACAAGTTTAATTGCCATTGATAGACGAATATCTAAAGAGCTTTAAAATTGGCCAAAAAAGTTAAGATCAATCAAATATAGCAATACAATATACTTGACTGATTATTAATAAAAAAGAAAAGGAGATCATTATCAAAAGGCCCATTGGCATCTTTCTAATTTTCTTCTTTTGGCGGGTGGGAGGAGAAATTACAAATAAAAGTGAAGCTTGACTTTTGCTTCAAAGAATCAAAGAGCAGTCTCAATAAGTAAAAAATGGTGACAAAAATTTCTTTCCAAAAATGAACACTTCTCGCATGAACTTGTGAGTCCATTAAAAATATTTAATTATTGAAATTTTACATAGTAGAAGTTTTATAAAGTTCATTATGGAGATTTGTTGTTAATATTAAGAGGCTATTTGTGTCACCACTCCTTTCCTTTTCCTCAAATGGATACTTAAGAATCTTTAAAGTTTCTGCAAAGGGAGAAATAGAAAAGAATAAGAAAGGAGAAAAATATCAAATGATTGTTTTTGTACTTGTCTCTAAAATAAGGCAGTTGAATAATGACGATCAGAGAGGATGTGTTTTTAAGTTCAACACATTTAACACAATTCGAATTCTTTTTTCTGTTTTCAGTAGTCATTTGTCTTGTAAAAGACATAATAGAGTAAAATAGTAGAACTATTAATTTTCAAAGGAAGTGAATTTTCAGCCAAATAAAACTTTTATAATTTAATAGGCATTATATGAGCAGTAAAAGGAAAAGTTCTTTATCTAGAATTATTCATTTTTATACAAAGATTTTAATATTCAGCTAAGTTTGTTCGCTGTCAATCATATGATCTTACTGAAAAAATATGGAGAAGCAATTACCTGATGTGAGCATATTTCTCTATCAAGGGATAAATCACATCATTCGGTTAGCAATGCTCTGTTAAATTTAACATATTTATAAAAAATCAGTTAAATAAGTGACTAATTCAAATTACAATAAAAAATACTCTATTTACTATATCTTAAATTCTTCCACCACTAAGAGAAATAAAATACAATGCAAATCAACATAGGATTATATAGATAATAGATTGCAGAATATCTTTCAAAACTCCATATAATTAGTCAAGTGGATCTTCCTAGTATGTACAATGTTGTCTTATACATAACCAAAGATACATTAGTTAACCCAACACATGTTCTATCGCTGGAAACCAAAAAGGAAACCAGAATATATCGTTTAGTTTAGTAATTGTCTATAAATTTTAAAACACGTATTCATTAATTGAAAACCATTAGATCATCGAAATTCTCCCGTGGATCAGTGATCGATGATCTAATTCTATTAATAAAGTGTGTTATTCTAAAAGAATGTATTTAGAACAATATTTAGAAAGCAATGACATGATCTTCACTACAAAGCTAAACCATCGGAATTCGATAAAAGAAAATTGGAACCAAAATTCAATAATTTTCTAATTAATTTTTATCCCTAGGTTTTCTGAAGAACAAATAAAAAAAGGGAGCAAGACACGCGCATCCCCTGAATAAGCAGAAGCGTGAAAAAAATATACAAAGAAAAAAAAAGATAATATCCCTGACCATGAGATCTCATCTCTGCACAAAATCAACATGTATAATTTTATCCCTAAGAATTGAGTGAAAATATAGGATCAATACAATTTTAACTTTCTCGAATTTGTACACTGTGTCACATATATGATCATATTGAGAAAATTAGAGCAAAATAACCCCAATTATCTCCCATAGAGCGCTCATGACAAAGACAGTGAAGAAGCATGTGAACTAAAAATGAAAAATACTCTAAAAAATATATTACCTCTCTACAATCAATCATAATGCTTGTTCCGAGAGATTCAACCTTTAAGAGCAACACATACATGGTAAAAGACCATCATTATCGCCGGCAAATAACTCAAAGTTTTACCCTAAACTCGTATACCTCATACCAACTCTCTAATTATAAAAAATAAATCAGATAAGAAAATAAAGCCCTAATAGAAATTAATAACAAAAAGAACAAGATTTGGGCAAAAATTTAGAGAGGAACAGACCTGAAAGTTGCAACACCCAACTGCGAAGATGAAGAGAATGAAAAAAAATATTATTTGAGAGGACAAATTAAGAACCCGAGAAAACTAACATTTCTTGTTGTGGCATGAAAGAATCTGCATTTAGAATTGTGTTGAGTTGTTAATTGAAATTACAGTTATGCCATTGGTCGACCACACTTGGCTTTTCTATATAATAAAAAATATTCTTATCTGTATCTTTATCTATATATTGATCCACTCATAAATTTTCTTCTATATTAGCTAGAAATATAGAGGTAAAGAATTAATTAAAAAGTTATTATACAAAAAAATAAAAAATATAGAAAGATGCAAATTGAGATAAACTATGACTATTTATACTTTGGAGTAAGTTAAAATATAAAATAAAACTAAAATTTACTTAAGATATTAAAGATTTGATGAATTTAAAAATTTAAAAATTTCAAGCACCAAAATAAGATCTTACATAAACTATACAAATTATTTATAAGGTACAAAAAAATTTAAATAATCATTAAAAATATTTTAATAACAAAAACAATAAAGTCATATTAATATTGAAAAATCAAGCAAATGAATATTTATACGTAAATAAATATTTTTTATATAATTAAAATATCTAAACTAATGATTCTAACAAGAATTAATTTTTGGGTTAAGAACAGATCTTAACTGTCACGACCCAAAATTCACTAAAGGCCGTGATGGCGCCTAACGCCGCCGTCAGGCAAGCCAACAGTGGCTGATCAATTTAATTACTCATTTTATTACTTTGAAATCATAATTTCCATTTCTTAAATAGTATAAAATGGAATATACATGAGAAAAATGTTAATAACTACGTGATCTACAATGACGAACAACAGTAGGAACCCCCAAAACCCGGTGTCACAAGTGCATGAGCACCAACTAGGAAATATAATAAAATACAACATATGTCTAGAATACAAATTAGACAGAAAAATATAAATAACTCTGATGGAGACTTTGTAGGTTGCGGAGCGTAACATGGGATGCAGCTCACGGTAAAATCCCAGCATATAGACGCACTGCTGCTCCTAAAATACCACCAGACATATATGTACATGCACAAAAAGTGCAGCAAGTGTAGCATGAGTACGTAAGTCAACGCATACCTAGTAAGTATCTAGCCTAATCCCAGAGAAGTAGTGACGAGGGGTCGACATCAACACTTACTAGTGGTCCGATAAGACAAATACAGTAGAAGTAAACATGTGTGAGACATAGTAAATAAGCGAAATAATAAGTATAATACGTGGTACAATCCTCCTCTCAGCAATAAATCGAACTCTCAGCTAGTAGCTACCTCCTCAATCGAAGTATATATAATGGACCTTACCAGATAGGTCGTCATAGTTCAATCAGGAAAAGCTCACAGATATGCTGGCTTCTTGCCAATTATTACATACGATTTCATAAGAGTATTTTATAGAAATGCCGAGGTGTACGACCCGATCCATCATAACATTGCCAAACCATAGATATATCTGTTTTATTGCCGAGGCGAACGGCCTGCTCCCATGAGAGTGTGGTACATAAATCCTGTCGAGGTGTACGACTCGATCCATCATAGTGTGTGCACTGCTGAGGGTCGAACGACACGAACCATAGATGTATCTATCCTGCCGAGGCAAACATCTCGATCCCATTAGAATAAGAAGATTTGACGGGTCCTTGACCCCATTCACGAATAGACGTGTGAGTTATAAATTTCAAAGCAAACTTTTCGGTGAAACGCAATACGCAGAAGAATTTCGTAAGAGGAGTACATTTATTTAGCGGCTAATGATGAAGCCCGTCGAATCTCTACAATAGCAAGTCTATCACTCTACACAAGTCTAGTCTCAAATCGCAACATAATATGAAGGAATTTAATAGGCAAGAGACAACTCAAATAGTACCGTTATAGCATGGCGGAAACCTAAGTCTACCCGGACATAACATGAATCTAGCTACGCACAAACTCTCATCACCCGGTGCGTACGTAGCCCCCACAATAAGTAACACATAACAAATATATCACCTAGGGGTAGTTTCCCCCTCACAGAGATAGACCGGAGACTTACCTCGCTTTGAAGTTCCATAACTGGCTCCAACGCCACTCAAACACCTCAAACCATAGCCCGTCTATCCAAAACTATTCAAACAATGTGAAAACCAATCAAAAGATACTCTAATACTCATAATTAATCAATTTAAACAAATTCCCAACTCCGCTCGAAAATTTTATAAAATAAACCATCGGGCCCATGTGCCTGGATTCCAAAACATTTCGAAGGTAAACATTACTCATAACACCACGAACTAAAATATATAACTTATTCCAAATTCCATGTCCAATTTCGTGGTCAAAATCTAAAAATACCAATTTCTAGGTTTTTCAAAATCCCAAATTTTTACTAATTTTCATGTTTAAATCTATACATAACTATCTATTTAACTCACAATGTGCGGGAATAACTTACCTTGACATAGATGATGAATATCTCCTCTTGAAGCTCTCCAAAATCACCCAAACCAAGAGAGAAATGAGCGGAAGCTCCTTCGCGATCGCGAAGGCTAAAACAACAACCTCCAAAATTTTCCTCTATGCGTTCGCAATCTCCTCGTCGCGTCCGCGAAGCCTCAGACCCCCTTGCTCCTTCGCATTTGCGGTCCACGATCCGCGTTCGCGAAGGCCAAACTGCTCCAGGCCCAACTCCCCCTTTCCTTCTACGCGTTCGCGACCGTCCTTTTGCGTTCGCGTAGGTTCCTCAGGCCCCTTCTCCGCGTTCGCGACCTCTGTGTCGCGTTAGCGATGAGTAATCTCCACCTGCCCCAAAATCCTTATTCGTAATCGCGTAAGCCCACTCAAGATCGCGAAGCACGAAACCAGCACCAACAACTAACAGCATCAAAAGTACACCCAAACTTGGTCCGAAACCATCCCGAATTGCACCCGAGGCACCCGAGACCTCGTCCAATCACACTAACCAATCTCAAAACATCATACAAACTTAGTCAAGCCTTTAAATAACATCAAATAATGATAAAACATGAATCACGCATCGATTCAAGCCTAATGAACTTTAAAACTTCATACTTCTACATCCGACGCCGAAACCTATCAAATCAAGTCCGATTGACCTCAAATTTTACACCCAAGTCCTAATTGACATTACAGACCTACTCCAACTTCTGGAATCGGAATCTGAATCCGATATCAAAAAGTCCACTCCCGATCAAACTTCCCAAAAATCATCAAATTTCCAACTTTCGCCAATTGACGCCGAAATGACTTACAGACTTCCAAATCAACATCCGGACACGCTTCTAAGTCCAAAATCACCATACGAAACTATTCTCATGATCGGAATCCCAAACGGACATTGATAACATTAAAATTCACTTCAAGTTAAACTTAAGAAATTCTTAAACTTTCCAAATGCCAACTTTCCATAATAGGCGCTGAAATACTCCTGGACCACCCGATACTCAACCCCAACATGCGCCCAAGTCCGTAATCATCATACAAACCTATTGGAACCTTCGAATCCCGATTCCGAGGTCGTTTACTCAAAAGTCCAATCTTAGCCAATTCTTCCAACTTAAAGCTTTCAAAATTAGAATTTTCTGTCCAAATCCATCTCGAACTTCCCGAAATTCAATTCCGACCACACGTACAAGTTATAATACCTGAAGTGAAGCTTCTCAAGGCCTCAAACTGCTAAATGACATGCTAGAGCGCAAAACGACCAGTCGGGTCGTTACATTCTCCCCCACTTAAATATACATTCGTCCTCGAACGTGCTAAAGACTGATCCAGAGTTGTCCAAAATCACTGTACAATACCTTGTGCACCTACCCGTGCCACCACATTCAGGTTGGACACATTAGCTCGAGCCAGACTGAAAATCCTCCCTATAACCTTAGTTAACAAGCTTTAAAACCTAGTTCCAACTTCCGAATTTCTTTACAAGGCATGATTCTAACACACGACACTGTACCAATCACCACGCATTGTACCAAAACATGATCATGCATCTATGCTGAAATCACACCATACACCACATAAGTCGGTTGCCCATAATAACATCCTCCGACCACAATAGCTGAGATTTCACTAATTCGATACCCGCAATACATCTCATGACGCGTATAAATACTTTTCCAAATCTTGCAATACTGCCACAATGAAAAAGACGAAAAAGATGTGTAGAAACTCCTAACCAACTGCCGAATCACTAATTCATGAAGTCTCTCCTCCTGACAAGAACCATTACCTCGTTCTAAACTGAATATTAATATTTTCCTTTTAACGTACCGTACATAAATCTGATTGCACAAATTTTAGGCCCAATAATCTCTCTCACCCAGTACAAACTGCTCAGGAAATAAGCCGCCTCAAATACTGACTCATATCTCATATGACGCCATCAACGCGCGACAAGATACAACTCGAATATGACACATAAGGAGGAACGAACTCTGGAAAAGAATTATCCAATCCTCAAAACGAATAAAACGGTTGAACAGATGTTATGAATCCTTCTCAGAGGATGAGAAACAAAATATGTAGGAATAGATATAGGGAACCATACTAAACATAACACTGTTGCGGCGTGCAACCTGATCCAAACATGATACCGTTGCGGCACGCAACCCTATCCAAATAATGTACCCGTGGCGGTGTGCCACCTGATCCACTCATAACAATAAATAAGGACAAACCCATCAAGCCATAATGCTTCTACCTACCGAATACCGAATATCTACTGCAAACACGCTAAGTGCAAAAAAAAATACAACTCTGGGGAGATGGATAGCGCAATACGCCACAAAATCCAAGTACGACTAAGGTGCGCTAAATGACCTGCATCTCGAGAGCTATCCTGCTCATATGACACCACAATCTACACAGGACCTCAACACATGTGCAAACAATCAAGCCGTCTCAATCCGGCATAACACCCACAGTTCACAACCAAGGGAATAGACTGCCCTCCAAGCACAAATTCTCACATTAGTGATAGTACCAAAAATCTCCGTACTTGGTTTCAATCTTTAACGATCAAGTGACTAGCATGTCACACTCATACAATTTTCCCATGGGGTATGCTCCCACGACCTTTCGCTCAGGTTGCCAAGTCCACACATCCATACCACCAACTGTACTAATTCTGTAAAGCAGATCAAGAATCCGCAAATCAATACACAATGCTCCTTTCACAGAACACCATTCCCAAGCGACACTAGGATAACTCCAGCTCACTCTAATCATCTGAATACTTCCACGCTCATCCGAGCTCGTGACATTCTTATTAATATCGAACAGCAACCTTGATCCTCAATTTTCAAATTCTCATGCTGCTCACTGCACCTATCATGCTGCTACGGGAGAATATACGAATTCATCATAACCCCTAAACTACCAGTAGAATAACACTTCATTAGCTAGAAACCTTTCACTTAACTCATTTCCGAAGAGCCCGTGCAACACGCAACTGAATTCCTAAATCACAGAAAATACAAACCTCAAGTCGTGATCTAAACCGCCATGACTCCTCCGGAATCCATTTACACAATAAGGCCATTTGAATCAAATACCTCCCAATTGTAGTGGCTGTCAAGCTCGCACGTACGACCACAAACCACATTTTTGCTGATTTAGCCATTACTAACCGACCCAACTTCTTTCAATTAACCCTTGACCTGACTTAGAAATATGATAGCTCCGTTCACAATATAATGAACTCAATCCGCACTCATCCCGAGTGACCCGAATCACGAGACCACATCGTATCAATACCCATGAATCACCTCATACCCTTTTCAAGCACACGGTAGTATCTCCAACTGGTACGCCCATTCTGAAAGACCTCCCGCGATTCTGAAATTGTTTCTCCCATTTTTCCAATATTACCCCGTAGACCCGATGATAACATAGAAAATTCCCCAAGTATTATTCACACTCTGCTGCAAAATCCCGCTCTCCAGCCACATAATGAACCCATTAGAACCGCTGTTGAGAGTCACCCACGCTGACTTGGTCCCGAATATAAGACAAACTTTAGCGCGCTGTCAACACATGAATACTTCCAAGAAGCAACTGGATGAATTATTTTTCCTTGTACCTCACATCTACCAGAAGCATAGACTCTGAGTCTTCCCAAAAATATGAACATGAATCGATAAGGACTAATATAGCACCCATTCATCAAATACTTTTCTCGAATTACCCCTGATATTTCCTTTTCTTAGTCATAAATAATCCGCCAACGCACCGATAACCAGAAACCGCACAAGCAAACAACCACGCGATCCAATCGTAGACGATGGGGATCCACCACTTAGCTTTAAGCTACCATCACATAATGCAGAGCCACATCGATTCCTCCTTCTCAATTACCATGATCTCGCACCGTTAACCCGCCAGACTTCTCGAAGTTTCTTGTTAAGCTTTTCATGAACATTCTGAATCACAAGTCACAATCACATATTCGACTCTTACTGGGTAGCAAGTAGTATTCTTTGCAGAAGCTTCATCAACATCACGCAACCACTAATCGGTTCACAAGAGATAACCCACTTGTGGAATTCCTTACCGATATCTTCCAACGACGCTGCACTGGGTACAACTACCACGTAATAAGTCATTCCTCTTGAGTTCAAGCTCGCACACCAGCTATATAAGTATGCTCCTTCCCTATTGACATCAACTGAAGTTCAAAAATACCTTCCGAACTCAAGTCATATTGCATCTGAAACGATAATCAAATCTTCACACCCCTCTTCATTTCAAACAAACCCCTTTCTGCCATATTCAATCTTTCTTCGTATAGTAACCATCACTCCAAATGCAATCTGTAGGCCAAATCATCTTCCATCACGATTCCCAAACCGTTCTACACTTCCTTAAGGAACGCGACTATCCTACCACAGAATCCATATGCTAATCTGCCACTCTTACTTCGGTTAAACCATCTCCTTTAAGAAGCTTCTCAACCTCTGCTTCTCATACTTGACCTTCTAGTACTTCAACCGGCGCAAAACATTTCCCGCCATGTCTTCCCTCATACTTTGCTGCCCAATTGGTTCATCAAATAAAAAATGCATCTCTGTAGGACCCGAACTAATAGATTGTTACTGAATCTAAGCCTCTCCAAAGATCATCTCTCTCGAGCCATCAACATTAAAAATACCAATTCGATTCTAAACCACTACACACCGCTACCTTTGGCAACTTCCCCTGAGGCACCATTTCACAATACCTTGCCCCGAAGGCAAAATCCAAGAAGACCGTAACACCGACGAGCCGTAAAGTATTCGAACAAGAAAAATGACACCACATCACAAATGAGGATTTCACTATGCTCGAAAATATCAAGCCTCGTCACTTCATCAACCAATCCTGGACATCTATAGTCTGATTGCCTTTCCTCCGCCGGATTTAAATGATGAACCTCTAAATCATGCATTGAGAAATCCTCCTTTTGAGTCATTCACTACCTCGACACATAACCGAGCACCTTACTATTACACCAACATTGTACGATAACAACACATAGACATCATAGCAATCCATGCACAGTCTCAAAACCATAGAAAATACAAATATTGTGAACCTAACTCTCTAATATCAAGCTGTCACGACCCAAAATCCACTAAAGATCATGATGGCGCCTAATGCCGCCGTCAGGCAAGCCAACAATGACTGAACAATTTAATTACTCATTTTATTACTTTGAAATCATACTTTCCATTTCTTAAATAGTATAAAATGGAATATACAAGGGAAAAATGTTAATAACTACGTGATCTACAATGACGAACAACAGTAGGAACCCCCAAAACCCGGTGTCACAAGTGCATGAGCACCAATTAGGAAATATAATAAAATACAATATCTGTCTAGAATACAAATTAGACAAAAAAATATAAATAACTCCGATGGAAACTCAGTAGGTTGCGGAGTGTAACATGGGATGCAGCTCAGGGTAAAGTCCCCGCATGTAGCCGCACTGCTGCACCCAAAAGACCATTAGACAAATATGTGCATGCACAAAAATTGTAGCAAGTGTAGCATGAGTACGTAAGTCAATGCGTACCTAGCCTAACCTCAGAGAAGTAGTGACGAGGGGTCGACATCAATACTTACTAGTGGTCCGATAAGAGAGATACAGTAGAAGTAAACAGGTGTGAGACAGAGTAAATAAGCAAAATAAGAAAGTATAATACGTGGTACAATCCTCCTCTCAGCAATAACTCGAACTCTCAACTAGTAGTTACCTCCTCGATTGGAGTGTGTGTGTGTATATATATATATATATATATATATATATATATATATATATATATAATGGACCTTACCAGATAGGTCATCATAGTTCAATTAGGAAAAGCTCACAGATATGCTGGCTTCTTGCCAATTATTACACATTATTTCATAAGAGTATTTTATAGAAATGCCGAGGCGCACGACCCGATCCATCATAACATTGCCAAACCATAGATGCATATATTTTATTGCTGAGGCGAACGACCCGCTCCCATGAGAGTGTGGTACATAAATCCTGCCGAGGCGTATGGCCCGATCCATCATAGTGTGTGCACTGCCGAGGGTCAAACGGCATGAACCACAGATGTATCTATCTTGCCGATTAAAACGGCCCGATCCCATTAGAATAAGAATCTTTGACGGGTCCTTTACCACATTCGCGAATAGACGTGTGAGTTATAAATTTCAAAGGAAATATTTTGGTGAAACGCAATACGCGGAAGAATTTCGTAAGAGGAGTACATTTATTTAGCGGCTAATGATGAAGCCCGTCGAATCTCTACAACAGCAATTCTATCACTCTACACAAGTCTAGTCTCAAATCGCAACATAATATGAAGGAATTTAATAGGCAAGAGACAACTCAAATAGTACAGTTATAGCATGGCGGAAACCTAAGTCTACCCGGACATAACATGAATCTAGCTACGCGCGGACTCTCATCACCTGGTGCGTACGTAGCCCCCACAATAAGTAACACATAACAAATATATCACCTAGGGGTAGTTTTCCCCTCACAGAGATAGACCAGAGACTTAACTCGCTCTGAAGTTCCATAACTGGCTCCAACGCTACTCAAACACCTCAAACCATAGCTCGTCGATCCAAAACTATTCAAACAATGTGAAAATCAATCAAAAGATACTCTAATACCCATAATTAATCAATTTAAACAAATTCCCAACTCCGTTCGAAAATTTTATAAAATAAACCATCGGGCCCATGTGCCCGGATTACAAAAATTTTCAAAGGTAAACATTACTCATAACACCACGAACTAAAATATATAACTTATTCCAAATTCCATGTCCAATTTCGTGGTCAAAATCCAAAAATATCAATTTCTAGGTTTTTCTTCAAAATCCCAAATTTTTACTAATTTTCATGTTTAAATCTATACATAACCATGTATTTAACTCACAATGTGCGATCACTTACCTTGACATAGATTATGAAAATCTTCCTTTGATGCTCTCCAAAATCGCCCAACGAAGAGAGAAATGAGCAAATATCCCGGATTAAAACAATCTGCCCAGAGCAGTCCTTCATCGCAATCGCGGAAGCTCCTTCGCGATCGCGAAGGCTAAAACAATAGCCTCCAAAATTTTTCTCTACGCATTCGCGTCCTCTTCATTGCCTTCACGAAGCCTCAGTCCCCCCTGCCCCTTCGCGTTCGCGGTCCACGAGCCACGAGCCCCCTTTCCTTCTACGCGTTCGCTACCGCCCTTTCGCATTCGCGTAGGTTCCTCAGGCCCTTCTCCGCATTCACAACCTCCGTGTCGCGTTCGTGATGAGTAATATCCACCTGCCCCAAAATCCTTCTTTGCGATCGCGTGAGCTCACTCGCAATCACGAAGCACGACACTAGCACCAGCAACCAGCAGCATCAAAATACCCTAGCTTGGTCCGAAACCACCCCGAATCGCACCCGAGGTCCCCGAGACCTCATACGATCACACCAAACAGTCCCAAAATATCATACGAACATAGTCGATCCTTTAAATCACATCAAATAACGCGAAAAACACGAATCACGCATCGATTCAAGCCTAATGAACTTTAAAATTTCATACTTCTACATCCAATCCCGAAACTTATCAAATCAAGTCCGATTGACCTCAAATTTTGCACACAAGTCCTAATAGACATTACGGACTTACTCCAACTTATAGAATCGAAATCCAAACCCGATATCAAAAAGTCCACTCCCGGTCAAACTTCCAAAAAATCATCAAATTTCCAAATTTCGCCAATTGACGCCGAAACGACCTACGGACTTCCAAATCAACATTCGGACACGCTCCTAAGACCAAAATCACCATACAAAACTATTCCGATAATCAGAATCCGAAACGGACATCGATAACATTAAAATCCACTTCAAGTCAAACTCAAGAAATTCTTAAACTTTCTAAATACCGACTTTCCATAATAGGCGCTGAAATACTCCCGGACCACCCGATACTCAACTCGAACATACGCCCAAGTCCGAAATCATCATACGAACCTATTGGAACCTTCGAATTCCGATTCCGAGGTCGTTTACTCAAAAGTCAAATCCTAGCCAATTCTTCCAACTTAAAGCTTTCGAAATTTGAATTTTCTGTTCAAATCCATCTCGAACTTCCCGAAATTCAATTCAGACCACAGTACAAGTCATAATACTTGAAGTGAAGCTGCTCAAGGCCTCAAATTGCCGAATGACGCGCTAGAGCGCAAAACGACCGGTTGGGTCGTTACTTTCTCGCCCACTTAAACATACGTTCGTCCTCGAACGTGCTAAGGACTGCTCCAGAGTTGTCCAAAATCACTGTAAAATACCTTGTGCACCTACCCGTGCCACCACATTCAGGCTGGACACATTAGCTTGAGCCAGACTGAAAATCCTCCCTATAACCTTAGCTAACAAGCTTTAAAACCTAGTTCCAACTTCCGAATTTCTTTACAAGGCTTGATTCTAACACATGAACATCATACCAATCACCACACACTGTACCAAAATATGATCATGCATCTATGCTGAATTCACACCATGCACCACATAAGTCGGTTGCCCATAATTATATCCTCCGACCACAATAACTGAAATTTCACTAATCCGGTGCCCGCAATACATCTCATGACGCGTATAAATCCTGTTCTAAAAAAGATCTAAAAATATTTAAACAAACGTTTATGAGAATTAAGGCAGACCAATTTAATTTAAAGTTGTAAATCAATTCAGATTGACTCCTATTTTTATTGTAAATAGATTCCAAAACTTAAAAAATAAGAATTTCTATTTTGATAATTATTTACTAACCACATGATTTCTTTTCTTCCATTTCATATTTTTTTTTATTTTTAGAAACATTATGTAAAAAGAATGATAGTGGAACTATTGTTGTAAAAATTTGAGATAGGACTTTTTTCTAAAACAATTATGATAAGAAAAATCATACTTTGAAATTTGAGTAATTGAGTCAAAGTATCTATTGAAATAATTTTTATTTTATTGTATTAGAATGAGTATGATAAAAATGGATATTAAGTTTAAATAAGCTAATGAAAATCCACATGACAATGTAGTAATATTAATTGTTGAATAATATAATAGCAACACCAAAGAACAAATAGAGAAAACAAATTAAAAATTTTATCATACAAATGAAGAAGGATAAACGTTATTTAAATTTGAGATGAGAAAATTTTGTTTAAATATGATAAGAAATGACATGCATGTGGATAAGGCCATATAACCAAAGTCTAACAGATAAAAGAAAAAATTAAAAGTATGGAATTGTCACGACCCAATTCCATTTTTGGCCGTGATGGCGCCCAACACCATTGCTAGGCAAGCCAACAGTGAATAATCTAGTGATTTTCCCATTTTAATAAGTTTTTCCCAAGTAAATAACTTTCTTTGATTTAATAGGTTAGTAAGAAATAGATTTAAATTAATAAAACGAAAGCAGCTGAATGTATTTATGGCCATAGGAATAAAACCAAAATCACAAGTCTACTAGTGTGTGCCAAGATATGGTGTCACAAGTGTGTGGGCTACTAGTAGAATATACAAAAGATCTCTACGCTACTGTCTGAAATTGAATAGACAGAAAATAAATCAAAAGAGAGACTCCGGTTGCTGCTGACGGCTCGGAAGGGCAGCTCACCGTGTGGTCTCGGACCTGAAGTCAAGCGTGCGCGCCAGACTGATAACCAGATGCACCTACCTCAGATCATTCACATCAAGTGCAGAAGTGTAGCATGAGTACATAAACAACATGTACCCAGTAAGTATCTAGTCTAACCTCGAAGAAGTAATGACAAGGGGTCGACTTCGATACTTACTATGGACCAAAAATATAATAGTATGAAGTTCTAATCAAACATGATATATAAAATAATAATAAAACTCAGAACAGGAAAATAAGTAAACAATCCTTTCATTTCGAGCGAGAACCAAGTCATTTCTCTCGTCTAATCCTTTAAACTTTCAAGTCCATGGAACAATATTAGATATAAAGGGGTTCCAATATCTTTACGCACGAATTATGCCGAGGATGTACGACCCAATCCAAATATATATATAAAGATACTGTGCACTGCCGAAGGTCGAACGACCCGAACCATAGATACATCAATCAACCTGCCGAGGTGAACGGCCCGCTCCCATGAGAGTAGTGGAAATTTACTCCGCTCGCAAAATATACTTGCGAAGTGGTTGAATATAGATTTTCTCAAGTTATCATAAGATTTCTCAATTCTTTTTCAAAGTAAGAAATTTAGCTAGGAACCTTTAAAATATTGAAATCCTCAACCTCCGCTTTAATCCAAACAATTAGTAAGCATAAACAAGCAACAATATCAACAGAAATATGGTGTAAGCCTAAATCTACCAGGACATAAGCATGAATAGTAGCTACGCACGGACCCTCGTCACTTCGAACGTACGTAGCCCCCCACAAATAGAAGTACATATTGATTAAGTTCACCTATGTGATTAACTCCCTCTTACAAGGATAGAAAAGAGACTTATCTCGTTTCAAGGCCTACTTCTCGGTCCAAGAATGTGCTCACACCCTCAATTTAGTGCCGAATCAACCCAATACTAATCAAATAGTATATAAACTAATCAATACATGCTCAAAAGTTCGTATTCTAACTATTAAAGAGGTTACCCAAACCTAAATGTAAGATTCTTAAAATTTACCCCCCAGGTCCACGTGCCCGGATTCTGGAAATATTCGAAGAAAGTTGTTACCCATAACCTCATGAACTCAAATATATGATTTTTACTTGATTCCATAATGAATTTCATGATTAAATCTCATTTTTATCAAAAACCTAGGTTTTTCTCCTAAACCCATGATTTCCACTAATTTACATGTTATAATCTACCCATAAGTTATGTATTTGACTCATATTTGGTAGGAATTACTTACCTCAAGGTGTTAGATGAAAACCCGCTCTCTAAGAGCTCCAAGAATCGCCCAACAATGGAATAAATGAGCCAAAATGACTAAGTCCCGCATTAAATGAAGGATTCTGCCTTCAGTGGTTTCCGCACTTGCGGAGGGACTTCCACTTCCGCGGGACCGCTTCTGTGGTCAAAAGTCCCCTTCTGCGGAACCGGCCTGGCCACTCACCCATCGCACATGCAGAGCCTGGGCCTCTCCTGCGCAACCGCTCCTGAGGCCGACTCTTTCGCGCCTACGAACACAGCTGCTTCTGCGGTCACAGTCATTGCACCTGCGCGTTCGCAGGTGCGCCAAATTCCTCGCTCATGCGGATCCTGGGCAGCCTTGGCTTGCTCGCTTCTGCGGCTCCTAGCTCACACCTGCGAGCTCGCACCTGCGGCTGGCCAGGCGCAGGTGCGAATACACCAGCAGCTGGGAACTTCATCTGTTGCTCCCAAGTTGCAACTTGGTCCGAGCCTCGTCCGATCGATACCTGGGGCCCCCGAGGCCCCGCCCGAACATACCAACAAGTTTGATATCATAAAATAGACCCTCTCGAACTCTCAGAACGCCCAAAACACCATTAAAACTAAGGATCACACCCCAAACCAATTGGATAAAAAATATGAACTTTTAGTTCTTCAATTTACTCCCAAAGCGCCGAAATGTACATACACTACGCGGATTGACACCAAATTGTGTGCAAGTCTTAAATGACCTTACGGAACTAACCCGATCTCAGAATTCCATTCGGACCTCGATATCACCAAACCTATTTTAAACCAAATTTAAAGAACTTCAAGAACCTTCAAGGAACCAACTTTCAATATTAGGCGCCGAAACGCTCCCGGGTCATCCACAACCCGGTCCGAGCATACGCCTAAGTCCGAAATCACCATACAAACCTTTTGAAACCGTCAAATCCCGATTCCGAGGTCGTTTACTCCAAATCTCGAACTAACCATCCCCGCAAGTCATAAAACAGTAAAAACATATACGAGGAGTCTTATTTAGGGGAATGGGGTTTTAAAAAGCAAAACGACCGGTCGGGTCATTAAATTCTCCACCTCTTAAACAAATATTCGTCCTCGAACGGGTCTAGAATCATACCTGGAGTGCTAAATAAGTGTGGGTATCTGATCCGCATGTCCTCCTCGGACTCCCAGGTTGCCTCCTTGACTGGTTGGCCCCTCCACTGAACCTTTACCGTGGAAATACTCTTGGACCTCAACTGGCGATCCTGCCTATCAACAATGGCAACTGGCTTCTCTTCATAACCCAGACTCTCATCTAACTGAATCGTGCTGAAGTCTAACACATGTGACAAGTCGGCATGATACATATGGGCATAGACACGTGGAAGACCGGATGAACTCCCGATAGACTTGGAGGCAAAGCAAGCTCATAAGCAACCTCTCTAACTCGTCTCAACACCTCAAATGGGCCTATAAACCTTAGGCTCAACTTGCCCTTCTTCCCAAATCACATGATCCCCTTCATCGGCGAGACTTTCAAGAGAACCTTCTCGCCTATCATAAATGATAAGTCACGCGCCTTCTGGTCCTCATAACTCTTCTGTCTGTAATGTGCTGTGCGAAGTCATTCCTGAATCAACTTTACCTTTTTCAAGGCATCCTTCACCAAATCAGTACCATATAACTTAGCCTTGCCGGGCTCAAACCACCCGATGGGGAAACGACATCGCCGACCATATAAAGCCTCAAATGGAGCCATATCGATGCTGGATTGGTAACTGTTGTTATAAGCAAACTCAGCTAAAGGAAAAACCGATCCCACTGTCACCCAAAGTCAATCACACATTCTATGAGCATGTCCTCCAAGATCTAAACTGTCCGCTCCGACTGCCCTCTAAGTATGGAATTGTCACGACCCAATTCCATTTTTGGCCGTAATGGCACCCAACACCATTGTTAGGCAAGCCAACAGTGAAAAATCTAGTGATTTTCCCATTTTAATAATTTTTCCCAAGTAAATAACTTTCCTTGATTTAATAGGTTAGTAAGAAATAGATTTAAATTAATAAAACGAAAGCAGCTGAATATATTTATGGCCATAAGAATAAAACCAAAATCACAAGTCTACTAGTGTGTGCCAAGATCTGGTGTCACAAGTGTGTGGGCTACTAGTAGAATATACAAAATATCTCTACGCTACGGTCTGAAATTGAATAGACAGAAAATAAATCAAAAGAGAGACTCCGGTTGCTGCTGACGGCTCGGAAGGGCAGCTCACCGTGTGGTCTCGGACCTGAAGTCAAGCGTGCGCACCAGACTGATAACCAGATGCACCTACCTCAGATCCTTCACATCAAGTGCAGAAGTGTAGCGTGAGTACATAAACAACATGTACCCAGTAAGTATCTAGTCTAACCTCGAAGAAGTAATGACGAGGGATCGACTTCGACACTTACTATGGGCCAAAAATATAATAGTATGAAGTTCTAATTAAACATGATATATAAAATAATAATAAAACTCAGAACAGGAAAATAAGTAAACAATCCTTTCATTTCGAGCGAGAACCAAGTCATTTCTCTCGTCTAATCCTTTAACCTTTCAAGTCCATGGAACAATATTAGATATAAAGGGGTTCCAATATCTTTACACACGAATTATGCCGAGGATGTACGACCCAATCCAAATATACATATAAATATACTGTGCACTACCGAGGGTCGAACGGCCCAAACCATAGATACATCAATCAACCTGCCGAGGCGAACGACTTGCTCCCATGAGAGTAGTGAAAATTTACTCCGCTCGCGGAATATACTTGCGAAACGGTTGAATATAGATTTTCTCAAGTTATCATAAGATTTCTCAATTCTTTTTCAAAGTAAGAAATTCAGCTAGGAACCTTTAAAATATTGAATTCCTCAACCTCTGCTTTAATCCAAACAATTAGTAAGCATAAACAAGTAACGGTATCAACAAAAATATGGTGTACGCCTAAATCTACCCGGACATAAGCATGAATAGTAGCTACGTACGGACCCTCGTCACTTTGTACGTACGTAGCCCCCCCACAAATAGAAGTACATAATGATTAAGTTCACCTATGGGGTTAATTCCCTCTTACAAGGTTAGAAAAGAGACTTACCTCATTTCAAGGCCTACTTCCCGGTCCAAGAATGTGCTCACACTCTCAATTCAGTGCCGAATCAACCCAAAACTAATCAAATAGTATATAAACTAATCAATACATGCTCAAAATTCCGTATTCCAACTATTAAAGAGGTTATCCAACCCTAAATGTAAGATTCTTAAAATTTACCCCCGGGCCCACGTGCCCGAATTCTGAAAATATTTGAAGAAAGTTGTTACCCATAGCCTCATGAACTCAAATATATGATTTTTACAAGATTCTACAATGAATTTCATGATTAAGTCTCATTTTTATCAAAAACCTAGGTTTTTCTCCTAAACCCATGACTTCCACTAATTTACTTGTTATAATCTACCCATAAGTTATGTATTTGACTTATATTTGGTAGGAATTACTGTGATGACCCAAAATGTTATCTTTAATTTTAATAATTAATTATGTGTTCTAAAACCTCAAAAAGCACTATTTATCATTCCTCGACTTGCGTGCGCAGCCCTAAAATTTTTCAAAAAGTTTTCAGGTGATAAATGGATTAAAATGTGAATTAGATGTTTAAAACTCAACTGAGTTGACTTTGGTCAATATTTTGAGCAAACGGACTCGGATCGGTATTTTAACAGTTCTGGTAGGTCCGTATCGTGATTTGAGACTTGGGCGTATGCCCAAATTCCGAGGTCCTTAGTCCAAGATACGGAATTTTGATGAAAAGAATTAAAATTTTAAGTTCAAATAGTGATCGGATGTCGAATTATGAGCAAACGACCCCGAAAGAGAGTTTTTGATGATTCCAACAGCTCTGTATGATGATTTTTGACTTAGGAGAATGATCAGAATTTTATTTGAAAGTCCGTAGTGAAATTAGGCTTGAAATGACTAAAATAGGAATTTAAAGTTTGGAAGTTTGACCGGGGAGTTGACTTTTTGATATCGGGGTTAGAATCCAATTCTGAAAATTTTTACAGTTCCGTTATGTCATTTATGACTTGGGTGCAAAATTTGAGGTCAATCGGACTTGATTTGATAGGTTTCGACATCGAATGTAGAAGTTGGAAATTCTAAGTTTCATTAAGATTGAATTGTAGCATGATTCGTGATTTTAGCGTTGTTTGATGTGATTTGAGGTTTCAAATAAGTTCGTATGATGTTTTAGGACTTGTTGGTGTATTGGGTTGAGGTCCCGAGGGCCTCAGGTGAGTTTCGGATAGTTAACGGATCAAAAGTGGGACTTAGCTGCTGCAATTTTTCTGCTGGAAATGCTGTCAAAATCGGGCTACCTGCCAAAATCGGGTTGCCTGTCAAAATCGTGCTGCCTGCCAAAATCTGGCTGCCTGTCAAAATCGGGCTGCCTGCCAAAATCGGCCTGCCTGTCAAAATCGGACTGCCTGTCAAAATCGGACTCCCTGTCAAAATCGGACTCCCTGTCAAAATCGGGATCCCTGTCAAAATCGGATTCCCTGACTAAATCGAGCTCCCTGTTAAAAATCGGACTCCCTGACAAAATCGAGCTCCCTGACAAATCGATCTCCCTGATGAAATCGAGCTCCCTGACAAAATCGAACTCCATGACAAAATTGATCTCCCTGACAAAATCGAGCTCCCTGACAAATCGAGCTCCCTGACAAAATCGAGTTCCCTGACAAATCGAGTTCCCTTACAAAATCGAGCTCCCTGACAAATCTGTAAGTTATAAAAATAGGGACTTTGTCCCATTTTCCCTTTTGACGAATTGGAGCTTGAGGAGAGGCGATTTTGATATATTTTCAAGGAAAAATATTTGGGTAAGTGATTCTAACTTGGATTTGGTCAATATACACGAATATATCATTGTTTTCACCATTTAATTAGTGTTTTGAGATTGAAATTTGGAAAATTTTAGAAATCTCATAGAAACGAATTTTTGAGATTTCAGTATCTATCCGGAGTCGGATTTGAGTGAAACTAGTATGATTGGACTCATAATTGAATGGGTTGTCGGATTTTGTAGGTTTTGTCGGATTCCGAGATGTGGGGCCCACGGGTAATTTTTGAGCTAATTTCAGATTTCATTGAAAAATATAATATTTTCTTATGAAATTGATTTCTATATTTTTTTTTGATTGTGTCGAATTAATTATGACTAGATACGAGTCGATCGGAGTGGAAAAAGCGAGGAAAAAGCATAATACTTAGTTAAATTGGAGCAAGTCGAGGTAAGTGACTTGTCTAACCTTGTGTGGGGGAAGTTTTTCCTAGAATTGATATTGATGTGATTATTGAAATATGTTCAAAGTGTTAGATGAAAATACCCTCTCTAAGAGCTCCAAGAATCGCCCAACAATGTAATAAATGAGCCAAAATGACTAAGTCCCGTATTAAATGAAGGATTCTGCCTTCAGCGGTTTCTGCACCTGCGGAGGGAATTCCGCTTCTGCGATCAAAAGTCCGCTTCTGCGGAACCGGCCTGGCCACTCGCCCATCGCACCTGCGGAGCTAGGGCTGCTCCTGCGCAACTGCTCCTGTGGCCGACTCTTTCGTGCTTGCGAACACAGCCGCTTCTGCGGTCACAGTCATCGCACCTGCACGTTCGCAGGTGCGCCAAATTTCTCGCTCCTACGGATCCTAGGCAGCCTTGGCTTACTCGCTTCTGCGGCTCCTGGCTCGTACCAGCGGTTGGCCAAGTGTAGGTGCGATTACACCAGCATCTGTGAACTTCAGCTGTTGTTCCCAAGTTTCAACTTGGTCCGAGCCTCGTCCGATCGATACCTAGGGCCCCCCAGGCCCCGCCTGAACATACCGACAAGTTTGAAATTATAAAACGGACCCATTCGAACTCTCGGAATGCCCAAAACGACATTAAAACTAAGGATCACACCCCAAACCTATTGGATCAAAAATATGAACTTTAAGTTCTTCAATTTACTCCCAAAGCGCCGAAACGTACTTACACTACTCGGATTGACACCAAATTTTGCGTGTAAGTCTTAAATGACCTTACGGAACTAACTCCTATCTCGGAATTCTATTCGGACCTTGATATCACTAAAACCTACTCTAAACCAAATTTAAAGAACTTCAAGAGCCTTCAAGGAACAAACTTTTAATATTAGGCGCTGAAATGCTTCCAAGTCATCCACAACCCGGTCCGAGCATACGCACAAGTCCTAAATAATCATATGAACCTATTGGAATCGTCAAATCCCGATTCTGAGGTCGTTTACTCAAAATGTTGACCGAAGTCAAATTTAGCCTTTTAAGGCCAACTTAAGGAACCAAGTGTTCCTATTTCAACCCGATCCCTTCCAAATCTCGAACTAACCATCCCCGCAAGTCATAAAGTAGTAAAAGCATATACGGGGAGTCTTATTTAGGGGAACGGGATTTTAAAAAGCAAAACGAATGGTCGGGTCGTTACAGGAATAATAAAATAAATTAGATATAATGTGAGGATACTTATACTAAGAATTACTATAGAAAATAAAATAAAGTAAGTATACACAACTTAAAAATATTATTAAAAATTTAAGTAATTTAAGAATTTCAATCAATAGTTTAAAAATAAAATAAATATTTAAATTAATTTTAAAAAATTACATATCTATCTATATTATATTAAAAATAGTAGTGAGTAAAAATATTAAATAAAGTCAAAAGTTAATAAAAACTCACATGAAAACGTAATAATATCAAATATTAGATCACGTTATAACAAATGTAAGAAAAAATAATTAAAATTCAACTAAATAGAAAAGACTATTTGAACCTGCGATTATAAAATATTTAAAGTTATGATGAGAATGCTCAAAATACAGATATGACAACAAAATTAGAGTCTTGCTAGATAAAGAAAAATAAAAATTGAACCATATTAAAAATTTAAGTATACTAAATAAATATCTCATGTAGGTAATTTTACTAATGACAAAAGCCAAATTTATATCTTAAAACTAAATAGAATTTTTTTAATTATATATAATACAAAAAATAATTATAAGACATTTCAATAAATTTGAAACATTATAAAAGAGCTTTTGTATCAATTTTTAGACTAATTCAAAGTTATATTTTAAAATAAAACGTGATATTATTTTGAGTATAGGTAAAATATTTATGTAAAAAACTAATCAAAATTTCTTAGTAGGGAAGAGAATGTATAAAGAGGAAAATAGAGATCGTGCGAGGATAATTTTATTTTAAATTTATTTAAAAATAAATAAATAAAATTATCAATAATATTCAGAAATATTATTCGTAGATTTAAATGATAAAAGAGTTCTAAGTATGAGGATAATAGTGTAAAAATATATTAATTTCAAGAATAAAAAAATTATATATATTGATTATTATTAAAAGGGTAATAAGCAAGGCATTAAGTCAGTTCATAAGCCAATAAAAGATCACATTACAGTATAACAATATTAAGTAATAAATAATGCAAAAACTATAAGAAAGGAACAATAAAGAGAAAAAATTTGTCAAAAAATGTAGAAGGATAAGACTTATTTGAATTTGAGATGAAAAACAAAGTGGTAGTAATATTGCTTTTTAAAATTAATATGATTTAATGTGCTCAAACTAGGCAGATCACAAAACTATATGTTTAGTATTCTTTAATATTGACCGAAAAGCAAAATACAAATGCCAAAATCAAGGGGTTGCGTTATTACGGATATACAAAAAAAGGTTATCCACTATGAAATTTAAAAAATGGTTTCATGTCGTGCTTCTCAATTAATATTTAATAATCATCTATATCGAAGGTTTAGTTTTAAGGTTATTTACACATAATCCAAATAACCCAAATCATAATTTGACATGGTTTGTGTCCGCGCATCGCGCGGGTACTAATACTAGTATCTATATTATATTAAAAGGAGAATAGTATGCATTGTGGTTAAGCCAAGTGACAAGCTAAAATGAAGTCACTTGGCAATTTTAAGACAACATTAATAATTAAAAATTATAAATGGGAACATAATTAATAGAAGTAGTTGAATAAAAATTATTTTTTAATTATGGTAGAAAATATATTTGAGGTGTGTTGAAATCTATATTATATTATTAAATATAGATTTTAATTTTAAAAATAAATAATATAGAGTAGAAGTATAATTTAGTTAACATCTTTTTTTGTTGTATAATTCAGTTATGGTAGGGACGTGTGTTGACTAATCAATTAAAGGTTGATGAAGTATTCTTTATTTTGTACAAGCTTTGTATCTGACCTTATTTGTGTACAATACACATTATTGTAGGTATCTTTAATTAAACTTTTGTGTATAATTCAGTTATGGTAGGTATCTGTTTTTTTAGAAAGAATCAATTAAATTTTTGTTTTGTATCTTACACGGTCCTTTTAAGTTGAAATAATAATTCTTTATTTAGTACAAACTCCGACCTTATTTGTGTACAATATACATTACTGTAGATATCTTTAATTAAATTTTTATGTTTATTCAGTTATGGCAGGTATCTTTTTTTTTTGATAAAGAATCAATCAAATTAAATTTTCGTTTTGTATCTTATATATTCCTTTTAAGTTGAAATAATTATTATTTATTTGAAAAATAAATAATAAAAAGTAGTACACGCTTTGGTGTATCTAACCTTATTTATGTACAATATGGATAACCGTATGTATCTTTTTTGACAAGGTAATAATCAAAATACTCGTTTTGACACTTATAGATAACTTTTATAAAAATTAGGTTTTCAGAAAACTAAGGTCCCAACTCCTTTTATAGTCTTTCTTTAGAAATATTTATTTCAGCAACATTTGCTTAGGTTTGGCTTCTCTACATTGTTTAGGGTTTAGCTTCCGCACGAACAAATTGTAATTTATTACAATTTGACCTACTGTAAAATATTGCTCCAAACTATAACTATATTAGCGAAATATCAATGTCCAAAATGAGTTGAAATTTGAAGGTTCGTGTTGTTAGATTATGGCACGTTCCAGACCGCGAGAAATCAGAAAATCCTAACTCAATTGAATTAATTATTCAAGACGAAAATGTGCTGTCACGACCCAAAACCTAACCCGTCGTGATGGTGCCTATCGTGATACTAGGCAAGCCGACCTTTCCAAAACACTTTCAAAATTTAACAGAAATGAATTAAGACATTTAAAATAACCGGAGTTTTTCATAAAAATGAGGTAAAACCCAAATAAAACATAAGTGCAGAAAAATAGCCCAACATCGGGGTGTCACTAAGTCATGAGCATCTAATAACCAAATCTAGAATCAGAGTCTACTACAGTCTGTTTCAAATGCCAATATAAGAGAGAAACGATAATAAGAAAGGAGAAATAAGGACTGCGGACGCCGTCAACTACCTCGTAAGTCTCTGATAATCAGCCCGCGCACGAACTCAGCGACCATTAGAACCGTGCACACCTAGATCTGCAAATGAAGTGTAGGGTGTAGCATGAGTACAACCAACTCAGCAAGTAACCGAATTAAATAAGGAACTGAGAAGCAATGGCGAACGATAATAATACAGATCATTTCAAAAGTTTTCTGCAAAGAGTGAACATGCTTTCAAATCCGGTGGTATAAGTCAAATCAGTTCGAGCTCAAGTAAAATAGATGTGAATCTTCCAGAAATTTGACAACAACATCAAATAGCAACTAAGTGCAACAATAAATAAAAGCAAGTACAACCTCTCAAGGCAGCAGTCACTCAACTCATCTCATCAGCTCATACTTTCGGCTCTCAGCCCTCAATATACACTCTCAATACGTACATGTGCTCACTGGGGGTGTACAGACTCCGGAGGGGCTCCTTCCAGCCCAAGCACTATATCGTTGTGGCCTGCAGCCCGAACCAATCATATTGGTAGCCATAAGGCTCGTTGCGGCGTGCAACCCGATCCACAGTCCATAAATAGCCATAAGGCTTGTTTCGGCATGCAACCCAATCCATATGCCCTTACATAGTTCACAGCTCAGCACTTAGGCCCTATCTCAGTCACTAACCTTTCCAGTCCCCCGGGCTCACAAAATATCATAATAATCAGCCCAAACAGAGAATACAACAAGTATCAACAAGAAATGAGAGGGAACAGAGATATAACACACAACTAAGACTATGACTGAGTACAAGGCAACAATTATCAGTCAATTCAACAAGTATACGACCGCTGCGGGTCCCAACAGTGATATCATAAGGCCTAAGCATAGTTTCTAACATGAAAGATAGTCAATTGTTCAAAGGCAAGGAAAACAAGTAATAACAACGGCTACTCGACTTTACAGTCTTACGGGACGGACCAAGTCACAATCTCTCACGGTGCACGCTCACACGCCCGTCACCTAGCATGTGCGTCACCTCCAAACACTCACATCATACCAATCCTCGAGGTTTCATACCCTCAAAACCAGATTTAAAACTGTTACTTACCTCAAACACGCAAAAATCCTACTCCGCAATGCCTTTTCCCCTCGAATCAATCTCCAAATGCTCCGAATCTAGCCATAAGCAGTACAAGATAATCAATATTAGTTAAAAGTGTCAATTCCACAAGAAAACTACTAAAATATAGCCCAAAATCCGAAATCGGCTCAACCTCCCCCCGGGTCCACGTCTCAAAACCCGACGAAAGTCATAAAATCCGAAAGCACATACACTCACGAGTCTAACCATACCAAATTTATAAAATTTCGACCTCAATTGGCCCTCCAAAACCCCAAAGTTCACTCTCCAATTCCCAAGCCCTAAACCCCCAAATTTACAACTCAAATCCCTAATATGGTGATGAAAAAAGCCATAGATTCACGAAAGTTAGACCAATCCAGGTTAGAATTGCTTACCCCAATGTTTTCCTTGAAAATCCTCGAAAAATCACCTCTCTCCCGAGCTTCTCAAGTCCAAAATCGAAAATGAAAGTCCAACCCTCGAGCTGGTATTTTTCTGCCCAGAAATACCGCACATGTGGTCCTCTTACCCCTTCTGTGACGCCGTACTTGCGGAAATTCCATCACAGGTGCGGATTTCACTTAAAATCCTGACCTCGATCCTGCCGCCCCAAGACCACATCTGCGCCTATCGTAGGTACGGGAATCCATTGCACCTGCGGCCATCCTTTGCACCTACGCCCAGCTGCCCACATCTGCGACCCTTGCAGGTGCGGGAAAATCTTCGCACCTGCGGCTCCTGTCCAGCTCCTTCTTGGCCGCATCTGCAGCTCCTTCTTCACTTCTGTGGACTTGCACCTGCGGTTCCCACTCCGCAGGTGCGGTTACACCAGTAGTAGCAGCTTCACCTGTATTTCCTCAACTTCCATCAAGCCGTTAACCACCCGAAATCACCCCGAGGACTCCGGGATCTCAACCGATCATACCAAAAAGTTATATAACCCCATGTGAACTTAGTCGAACCTTCGAATCACTCAAGACAACATCAAAATACCAATTACACCCGGATTCAAGCCTAAAGAACTTCTAAACTTCCAAATTTTACAAACGAAGCCGAAACCTACCAAACCATGTCCGATTAACCTCAAATTTTACACATAAGTCAAAAATGACACCACGAACCTATTCCAACCTCCAGAAATCCAATCCGACCCCGATATCAAAATTTTCACGGCCGGCCAAAATTGCAAAAAATCCAACTTTTGCCAATTCAAGCCTAATTCTACTGCGGACCTCTAAATCACATTTCATACGCGCTCTTAAGTCTAAAATCACCTAAGGGAGCTAACAGAATCATCAAAATTTAAATCCGAGGTCGTTTACATATAAGTCGACATCCGGTCGACATTTCCCAACATAAGCTTCCAATTAAAAGAGTAGGTGTCTCAATTCACTCCAAAACCACTCCGCACTCGAACCAACCAACCCGGTAGGACATAATACAACTTTAAAGCACAAAAGAAGCAGAAATGGGGGAAACAAGGCTATAATCGCGAAATGACCGGCCGGGTCGTTACATCCTCCCCCTCTTAAACAAACGTTCTTCCTTGAACGAGTCTAGAAACATACCCGGAGTCTCAAATAGGTGTAGATATTTGCTCCGCATCTCCCGCTCGGTCTCCCAAGTGGCCTCCTCCACAGGCTGACCTCTCCACTGCAACTTCATTGAAGCAATATCCTTTGACCTCAACTTTCGAACCTGCCGCTCCAAAATGGCCACCGACTCCACATCATAAGTCAGATCACCATCCAACTGAACCGTGCTGAAATCCAAAACATGGGACAGATCGCCGATATACTTCCAGAGCATAGAAACATGTAATACTGGATGCACACTTGACAAGCTAGGTGGCAAGGCAAGCTTGTAAGCCACCTCCCCAATCCTCTGAAGTACGTCAAAAGGACCAATAAACCGGGGGCTCAACTTGCCCCTCTTCCTAAACCTCATAATACCCTTCATGGGTGATACCTTCAGCAGGACCTTCTCTTCGACCATGAAAGACACATCACGAACCTTCTTGTCAGCATAACTCTTCTGCCTAGATTGCGCCGTGCGAAGCCGCTCCTGAATCAATTTCACCTTGTCTAATGCATCTTGGACTAAATCTGTACCCAAGAGCCTAGCCTCACCCGGATCAAACCATCCCACCGGAGATCTACACCACCTCCCATATAAAGCCTCATACGGATCCATCTGAATGCTTGACTGATAACTGTTGTTATATGCAAACTTTGCGAGCGGCAGAAACTGGTCCCATGAACCCCCAAAATCAATGACACAAGAACATAACATGTCCTCCAATATTTGGATAGTGCGCTCGGACTGTCCGTCCGTCTGAGGGTGAAAGGCTGTGCTCAACTGAACTTGAGTGCCCAACTCTCACTGCACGGCCCTCTAAAACTACGATGTAAATTGTGTGCCTCTATCCGAAATGATAGAAACTGGGACACCATGAAGGCGAACAATCTCTTGGATGTAAATCTTAGCCAACCGCTCTGAACAGTAAGTAGTACCAATTGAAATGAAGTGCGCAGACTTGGTCAGCCGATCCATAATCACCCAAATAACATCGAACTTCCTCGAAGTCCGTGGGAGCCCAACTACTAAATCCATGGTGATCCGCTCCCACTTTCACTTTGGGATATCTAACCTCTAAAGTAAGCCACCCGATCTCTGATGCTCATACTTAACCTGCTGACAGTTGGGACACCGAGCCACAAACCCAACTATATCATTCTTCATCCTCTTCTACCAATAGTGCTGCCTCAAATCCTGGTACATCTTCGCGGCACCCGGATGAATGGAATACCGCGAGCTGTTGGCCTCCTCAAGAATCAACTCCCGAAGCCCATCCACATTGGGCACACATGTCCGGCCCTGCATCCTCAACGCGCCATCATCACCAATAGTCACATCTCTAGAATCATCTCGTCGAACCCTCTCCTGGAGGACGAGCAAATGGGGATCATCATACTGACGCTCCCTGATATGATCATAAAGAGAAAACCTAGAGACCACACAAGCTAATACCCGACTCGGCTCCGAAATATCCAATCTAACAAGCTAAGGCTCGCACATCCAATGCCAATGGCCTCTCTGCTCCTGGAAGATATGCTAAGCTCCCAAACTCGCCTCCTGGCGATCAAGGCATCAGCCACCACATTGGCCTTCCCGGGATGGTACAAAATGGTGATATCATAGTCCTTAAGAAGCTCCAACCACCTCCGCTGACGCAAGTTAAGATCCTTCTGTTTGAACAGATGTTGCAAACTCCGATGATTAGTGTAGATCTCACAATGGACACCGTACAAATAGTGCCGCCAAATCTTTAAGGCGTGAACAATAACTGCTAACTCATGGTCGTAGACAGGATAGTTCTTCTCATGGGTCTTCAACTGGTGCGAAGCATAAGCAATCACTCTACCCCCTGCATCAAAACACATCCAATACCTATCCGCGAGGCATCACAATACACTGTGTAGGAACCAGAAGCTGATGGCAGAACTAGAACTGGAGCCGTGGTCAAAGCAGTCTTGAGCTTCTAAAAGCTCTCATCGCACTCATCCGACCACCTGAATGCAGCACCCTTTTGGGTTAATTTGGTCAAGGGCGATGCAATAGATGTAAAACCCCCCACAAAATGATGGTAATAGCCCGTCAAACCCAGAAAGATCCTAATCTTCGTGGCTGAGGATGGTCTGGGCCAACTTTGCACCACCTTTATCTTCTTTGGATCCACCTGAATACCCTCGCTGGACACCACGTGTCCCAAGAACACCACTGAACCGAGCCAAAACTCACACTTGGAGAACTTTGCATAAAGCTTCTCCCTCCATCAATATTTGTAACACAATCCTCAGATATTGGGCATGCTCTTCCCGGCTACGAGAGTACACCAGGATATCATCAATGAATACAATAACGAACGAGTCTAAATAAGGCTGAAACACACTGTTCATCAAATGCATGAACGCTGCTGGGGCATTGGTCAGCCCAAAAGACATCACAAAGAACTCATAATGGCCATATTGGGTCTGAAAGTTGTCTTAAGAATATCCGAATCCTGAATCTTCAGCTGGTAATACCCTGACCTCTAATCAATCTTGGAGAACACCCTCGCCCCTGAAGCTGGTCAAATAAATCATTAATACGTGGCAAAGGATACTTGTTCTTGACTGTGACCTTGTTCAACTGCCTGTAGTCAATGCACATCCTCATAGAACTATCTTTTTTCTTTACAAATAGAACTGGTGCACCCCAAGGTGACATGCTAGGCCGAATAAACCCTTCATCAAGGAGTTCCTGAAGCTGTTCCTTCAACTCCGCCGGCGCCATACGATACAGTGGAATAGAAATGGGCTGAGTGCCCGGCACCAAATCAATACCGAAGTCAATATCTCTGTCAGGCGTCATGCCCGACAGGTTTGCAGGAAACATATCCGGAAAATCACGCACTACCGGAACAGAATCAATGGCAGGAGTCTCTGCACTAACATCCCTCACAAAAGCCAAATAGGATAGACAACCCTTCTCAACCATCCGCTGAGCCTTCAAGTATGAAATCACTCTACTAGGAACATAGTCTATAGAACTGCTCCACTCAACCCTCGGCAACCCCGACATCGCCAACGTCACAGTCTTAGCGTGACAATCTAGAACAACATGACATGGAGACAACCAATCCATACCCAATATCACATAAAAATCGACCATACTGAGCAGCAGAAGATCCACTCTGGTCTCCAGACCCCCAATAGTCACCACACATGACCGATATACGCGATCCATAATAATAGTATCGCCCACAAGAGTATATACATGAACAGATAAAACTAAAGACTCACGGGGCATATCCAGAAACTGAGCGAAATACGAGAAAACATATAAAAAAAGTGGAACCAGGGTCAAATAATACAGAGGCATCTCTGTGGAAAAATGAGACAATACCTGTAATCACAGCATCTGAAGCAATGTTATCTGGTCTGGCAGGGAGCGCATAGAAACAGGCCTGGCCACCCCCTGATCTGCCTCCCCCTCTCGGGCGACCCCTAACTGACTGGGCTCCACCCCGAGCTGGCTAAGCGGGTGGTGAAGAGACTGGCGCTGATATCGTAGACTGGCTCCTCTCCTGAGCCGGACCTCCCGTAAGGCGGGGATAATGTCTTATGATGTGGCCAAACTCTCCACACTCATAGCAACTCCCCGGTGCTGGTGTTGGGGACTATAGGGAGCCCCGAGCACTGGGATGACTGATAGAAGGACCTGGCATAGACGAGCCCTGACCCGATGGAGCACGGGACGAACTCTGAGCTGGGAGGGCACTGAGAGATGAATGGCCCTGCTGATAACTGTGTGAACCATGACCAGGTGATGCACCACAGTGGACTGGGCGAGCCGTCTGAGCATGTCTAAGGGGACGATCCCTACCATGGTGGAACTGCCCTCATAAGGAGCATCGCTAAATCCACCCTGTCCATGAGGTCTCTTGGCCTCCCTCTCAACCCTCTCCTGACTGCAAACCATCTCAATCTGACGCGCAATGTTGGAAGAGCATAGAAATGAGCCTGACCTCTCCCTGGTCATAAGCAATCACAGCTGAAAAGTGAGGCCATCTATAAACCTCCTGATCCTCTCCCTGTATGTGGGAACCAACCAGATAGCATGACGGACCAACTCCAAGAATCGCATCTCATACTGCATCACAAATATATCACCCTAACGAAGATGCTCGAACTGCCTACGCAACTCTTTTCTGTGGGACTGTGGCACGAACTTCTCCAGGAATAGACTGGAGAACTGCTTCCAGGTAAGGTGTGCTAAGCCGACCGGCCTATGCCTCTCGTAAGCCTCCCTCTAACTGAAGACAGCCCCAGAGAACTAAAAAGTAGTGAACGAGACCCCACTAGCCTCTAAAATATCTGCTGTACGGAGTATCCTCTAACATCTGTCCTAGAAACCCTGTGCGTCCTCTCCCTCCGCACCACTGAAAGATGGAGGCTAGAGTCTCCCAAAACTCACCAATCTAAGCTGCTCGTCCTCAGGCATAGCAGCAACCACATAGTCCTGAACAGCTGCAACCGGCTGGGCTGGTAGTGCCCTCGGTGTCTGGAATCCTTGTACCACCTGCTCTAGTGTGTGGGTAGCGGGAGTCTGAGCACCTCCCCCGGCCTGAGAAGTGGCTGCTGTGGCCAGAACAGAGACCACTTGAGCAAGACTGGTACACGCGGTCAAAATCTGAGCTAAGACCTCCCAAAGGCCTGGAATCACAATAGGCACAGGTGGTGCCTGAGCTGGTGCATCAACAACTGGAATCCGGTCCTGATCTGGGGCAACTGGTGGATCTGCAGGTACTGCCCCAGCTGCTGTGCGGGATGCACCTCTGCCCCTACTGCGGCCTCTATCGCGACCTCGGCCTCTCACGGCCCTGGCTGGTGGTACTGGTGGATGTCCATCCTGCCCAGTAGTACGAGTCCTCACCATCTGTGAGAGAATGAAACAATAGATGTTTAGTTACTAGAATCAATAGATTCGCACGACAAGAATTCAAGAATGTGGAGTTTCCTAAGTGTTTTGCTGCCTCTCGAAGATAAGTACAGACATCTCCGTACCGATCCGCAAGACTCTACTAAACCTGCACATGACCTGTGAGACCTATGTAACCTAGGCTCTGATACCAACTTGTCATGACCCAAAACCTAACCCGTCGTGATGGCTCCTATCGTGATACTACGCAAGCCGACCTTTCCAAAACACTTTCAAAATTTAACAGAAATGAATTAAGACATTTAAAATAACCAGAGTTTTTCATAAAATCGGGGTAAAATCCAAATAAAACATAAGTGTGGAAAAATAGCCCGACATCGAGGTGTCACTAAGTCATGAGCATCTAATAACCAAATCTAGAAACAGAGTCTACTACAGTCTGTGCCAAATGCCAATACAAGAGAGAAAAGATAATAAGAAAGGAGAAACAAGGAATACGGATGCCGGCAACTACCTCGTAAGTCTCAGATAATCAGCCCGCGCACAAACTCAGCGACCGTCAGAATCGTACACACCTGGATCTACACATGAAGTGTAGGGTATAGCATGAGTATAACCAACTCATCAAGTAACAGAATTAAATAAGTAACTGAGAAGCAGTGACGAACGATAATAATACAGATCATTTTAAAAGTTTTCCGCAAAGAGTGAACATGCTTTCAAATCCAGTGGTATAAGTCAAATTAGTTAGAGCTCAAGTAAAACAGATGTGAATCTTTCTGAAATTTCACAAACAACATCAAATAGCAACTAAGTGCAACAATAAATAAAAGCAAGTACAACCTCTCAAGGCAACAGTTACTCAACTCATCTCATCAGCTCATACTCTCGGCTCTCAGCCCTCGATACACACTCTCAATAGGTACCTGCGCTCTCTGGGGGTGTACAGACTCCGGAAGGGCTCCTTCCAGCCCGAGTGCTATATCGCTGTGGCGTGCATCCCGACCCAATCATATAGGTAGCCATAAGGCTCGTTGCGGCGTGCAATCCGATCCATATACCCTCATATAGTTCATAGCTCGGAACTCAGGCCCTATCTCAGTCACTAACCTCTTCAGCCCCTTGGGCTCCCAGAATATCATAATAATTGTCCCAAACAGAGAATACAACAAGTATCAACAAGAAATAAGAGGGAACATAGATATAACATACTAGTAAGACTGTGACTGAGTACAAGACAACAATTAGCAGTCAATTCAATAAGTATACAACCGATGCGGGTCCCAACAGTGATATCATAAGGCCTAAGCATGGTTTCTAACATGAAAGGCAGTTAATTGCTCAAGGGCAAAGAAAACAAGTAATAACAATAGTTATTCGACTTTACAGTCTCACGGGACGGACCAAGTCATAATCCCTCACAGTGCACGCTCACACGCCCATCACCTAGCTTGTGCGTCACCTCCAAAACCTCACATCATACCAATCCTCGGGGTTTCATACCCTCAAAATAATATTTAAAACTGTTACTTACCTCAAACGCGCAAAAATCCTACTCCACAATGCCTTTGCCCCATGAATCAACCTCCAAACGCTCCGAATCTAGCCATAAGCAGTACAAGATAATCAATATTGGTTAAAAGGGTCAATTCCACAAGAAAACTACTAAAATATAGTCCAAAATCCAAAATCGGCTAAACCCGGCCTCCGGGCCCACGTCTCGAAACCCGACAAAAGTCAAAAAACCCGAGAGCCCATACACTCACGAGTCTAACCATACCAAATTTATAAAAATCCAACCTCAATTGCCCATCCAAAACCCCAAAGTTCACTCTCTAATTCCCAAACCCTAAACCCCCAAATTTCCAACTCAAATCCCTAATTAGGTGATGAAGAAAGCCATAGATTCACGAAATTTAGACCAATCCGGATTGAAATTACTTACCTCAACGTTTTCCTTGAAAATCCTCAAAAAATTGCTTCTCTCCCGATCTTCTCAAGTCCAAAATTGAAAATGAAAATCCAACCCTCGAGCTGGTGTTTTTCTGCCTAGAAATACCGCACCTGCGGTCCTCTTGCCGCTTCTGCGATGCCGCACCTGCGAAAATTCTATCGTAGGTGCGGATTTCACTTAAAATCCTGACCTCGCTCTTGCTACACCCAAGACCGCATCTGTGCCTATCGCAGGTGTGGGAATCCATCGCACCTGCGGCCAGCCTTTGCATCTATGCCCAGCTGCCCGCATCTACTCGGAAAATCTTTGCACCTGCGGCTCTTGCCCAGCTCCTTCTTGGCTGTATCTGCGGCTCCTTCTTCTCTTCTGCGGACTCGCACCTGCGGTTCCCACTCCGCAGGTGTGGTTACACCAGTAGTAGCAACTTTATCTGCATTTTCTTAACTCCCATCAAGCCGTTAACCACCCAAAATAACTCCAAGGCCTCTGAGACCTCAACCGATCATACCAGCAAGTCATATAACCCAATGCAAACTTAGTCGAACATTTGAATCACTCAAGACAACATCAAAACACCAATTACACCCAGATTCAAGCCTAAAGAACTTCTAAACTTCTAAATTCCACAAACCACGTCCGATTGATTTTAAATTTTACACACAAATAAAAAATGACACCACGAACCTATTCCGACATCCAGAAATCCAATCCGACCCCGATATCAAAATTTTCACTGCCGGCCAAAATTGCCAAATTCTAACTTTCACCAATTAAGGCGATCACAGAAGTGGAATAGGGTTGCAGGTGCGACGCGCTCGCCGCATAAGCGAGCCCACATATGCGAGCTTGTGGCCACCGATGCGGCTTTGGGCATTGGCCAGTGGTCCACAGAAGCAGGATTTCGTCAGCATAAGTGAAGCTAGCCAGCCTAAGGCACTTCCACAGAAGCGGACCTTGGTCCGCAAAAGTGGTGCCGCAGATGTGGCCCAGTTACCGCAGGTGCAAAATCGCTGAAGGCAAAGTTGTCCATTTAAAACGGGACTTAGGCTATTTTGAGTTCATTTATTACATACTTGGGCGATTTTGGAGCTTCTTGAGAGAGTTATTCACCTAGAAACTTGGAGGTAATTAAATTCTATCTAATTTATGTTAAATACATAAATTAAGGATTGATTTTAACATGTAAATTTGTGGTAATTATGGATTTATATGAAAAACCTAGATTTTGATAAAAATGGGATTTAACCACGAAAATAGTTAGGTAATTGAGTGAAAATAATATATTTGATTTTGTGAGGTTATGGGTAACAACTTTCTTCAAACATTTTCGGAATCTGTGCACGTGGGCCCAGGGATGAATTTTAGGAATCCTTCAATTTGGGGTTGAGTAATCACTCTAATAGTTAGAATATGAAGTTTTAAACATATATTGATTAATTTGTACGATATTTGACTAGTTTCGGATTTGTTCGGCACCTATTTGAGGCTTTAGAGTAAATTTGAGGCAGCGAAGTGAGATTTGAGATGAGGTAAGTCTCTCGTCTAACCTTGTAAGAGGAAATTTACCCCATAGGTGATTTAAATTAATATTTGCTTCTAATTGTGGGGGCTACGTACGCACGAGGTGACGAGAGTCCGTGTGTAGTTACTATTCATGCTTATGTCCGGGTAGCTTAGGACCAAAATATGGATTACGTGTAATGCTTGCACCCTATTTGTTAATTGAAGTGCCCAAATTAAATTAGAACTTGTTAGAGGAATTGTAAAATACCGAATTTCACTTACTTGAATTTTTAGCGGATTACTTGATCGTTAATGGAAAGTTTATTATATTGTGTATTAGCCCCGTTATAACATTTAAGTCAAATGCTTATAAAGTATCCTCTCTTCTTGTGGAGTAGGCCGAACGCCTCGACAGTAGATAAATGCATCTATGGATCGTGTCGCACGTCCCTCAGTAGTGTACACGTTATTCTGGATCGTGCCATACGACCTCGACATAAATCGTGCTTAATAATACTCGAAGTCCAATCATATTTGATATTGTTTTGTGGCTTATGAGTTTGCACTTATAAATGACGGAAATTTACTTGGAAATTGTTAAATTGTGAAAGAATTATTTGCTCCTGCTTGTAATTAATTATTACTTTCATTTACATAACTCATGTTTACTTAGAATTTATGTATTCATATAGTTAGCCTATAGTAAGTATCGAAGCCGACCTCTCGTCACTATTTCTTCGAGGTTAGACTAGATACTTACTGGGTACATGTTGTTTATGTACTCACGCTACACTTCTACACTAATCGTGCAGGATATGTAGCAGGTGTATCTGGCGGTCCTACCGATGCGCATCTCAGATATCCCGAGGCCTAGCGGTGAGCTGCTTCCTGAGCCGTCCGCAGCACTCGAGTCTCTCCTTGACATTTATTTCTGTATAATCTATTAGTGCTTAAACACTTGTGACACCAGGTCTTGGCACACACACACACTAGCAGACTTATGGTTTTGGACTATTCTATGGTTATGATTGCACTCAACTGCTTTCGTCTATTTATTTACCAATTTGCAGATTCTTAACCTTTTAATTAATGGAATTTAATTACTTGAAAACCTATTAAAAGAGAAATAACATGGTTTAATTCACTATTGGCTTGCCTAGCGGTAACGTTTGGCGCTATCATCGCCCATGGTAGAATTTGGGTCGTGGCACATCACCACCCCATACTTAGACGTTGTTCGTCCTCTGCAAATCAGGGATTTTATGACTCATGCTGGTTTATTTCCAGCAGACCCAGCCATATCTCAAGCGGGAGAGGGATCACATACCCATACCGCTCAGGCTCCAGGGCATGCAACTGTCGTATATCAGACTCCGGGCGCACTACCCATGGGCGGAGCTCAACCAGTTGCAACAGCTATACCTGAGCCCAGACCAGCTGCGGCCGACGATCCGCAGAAGCTATTCGACGGATGGACCAGGCTACATCCTCCTGTCTTTAGAGGTAAGCGACATGAGGACCCCTAGGACTTTATTGATCGGTGCAGGGATATACTGCACAACATGAGGATATTGGAGTCCCATAGGGTGAATTTTAATACTTTCCAGCTAGAGGGCAGAGGCCATAGGTGGTGGTAGTCGTATCTTCTCGGCAGACTAGTAGATTCTCTTCCCAAGACTTGGGACCGGTTCACCCATATTTTCCTGGACAAGTATATTCCACCCTCTTAGAGGGAAGAGTTATGCTTTTAGTTCGAAAAGCTCCAGCAGGGTCAGATGTCAGTGACCGACTATGAGGTGAGGTTCTCTGAGTTGTCTCGCACTTATGAGGCAGGTTCAAATGCACTTATGATCATTCCCACCGATGTAGAGAAAGTGCGGAAGTTTGTTGCAGGTTTGCACACTGGCATTCAGGCCTCCATGGCCCGAGAGGTTGAGATGTGGACTTCTTATGAGCTAGTTGTAGAGATAGCCTGAAGGATCGAGGGTGTACGTTAGCGTACCAGGGAGCAAGATATGAGGGATAAGCAGTTTCGGTATTTGGGAGAGTTCAGAGGTGCCCCGACTGTGGGTAGAGGCTAGTTTGTGAGGGGTCAGTCTAGCAGGCCCATATATCCAACACCGCCACCGCCTCGGGGTGCTCCAGTGTAACCATATTTCAGCTCCATGCCAGAGAGTTCCTACCGCCCACCAGCTATTCAGTGTTCCTACAGTGGGTATTCAGGCCATCAGGGTCAGACTTCAGGTCAGCAGCTCATCGTACTGAGAGGTTGTTTCAAGTACGAGGATCTCGATCATGTGCGGAAGTTCTACCAAAGGCTTCGAGGCAAGGTAGTGCAACAGTGTCAGCAACCTATGATTATAGCACTAACTGCCCCACCAGCCGTCCGACCGCCTAAAGGACGAGGGCAGGTAGGTAAGGGCCATCCTAGAGGTGGAGGGAAGTTAGGTGGAGTCCAGTCAGGTGGTGCTCCAGCTAGGTTCTATGCTTTTTTGGCTAGACCATATGTAGTGGCCCCAAATTCCGTGATCACAAGTATTATTTCTGTCTGCGGTAGGGATGCTTCAGTACTATTTGACCCAGAATCGACATATTCATATGTTTCATCTTTGTTTGCTCATTTCTTGGATGTTCCTCGTGAGTCCCTAGGTACTTCTGTTTATGTGTCCATTCCCGTGGGTGATTCTATTATTGTGGATTGGATCTTTGAGTCGTGCATTGTTACATTCTACGGTTATGAGACTAGAGAAGATCTTTTGTTGCTTGATATGACAGACATTGAGGTCATCCTGGGCATGGACTAGTTATCTCTGTATCACCCCATCCTTCATTGCCATGCCAATACTGTTACCTTGGTGATGCCAGAGTTGACTAGATTGGAGTTGAAGGGCTCATCTGTCAGTACATCTAGTCGGGTAATCATTTTTCTAAAGGCTCCACACATGGCCGAGAAGGGTTGTTTGGCTTATCTAGCTTATGTTTGAGCTACTATTGTAGAGACTCCGGCGATCGATTCAGTGCCCGTAGTCCGAGAGTTCTCCGATGTGTTTTCTTTTGATCTTCCAGGCATGCCACTAGATCGTGATATCGATTTATGTATTGATTTGGATCCAAGTACCCAGCCTATATCTATCCCACCGTACCGCATGGCTCCGAAAGAGTTGAAAGAATAACTTGAGGAGTTGCTAGCAAAGGGGTTCGTCAGACTGAGTGTATCGCCTTAGGGTGCACCAGTGTTATTTGTGAAGAAGAAAGATAGGACTATACGGATGTGCATTGATTACCGCCAGTTGAACAAGGTTACCATCAAGAACAAGTACCCGTTGCCGCGTATTGATGATTTGTTTGACCAGTTGTAGGGTGACAGGGTGTTTTCTAATATCGACTTGAGATCGTGGTACCATCAGTTGAAGATTTGGGATTTGAATGTTCCGAAGACGGCTTTCCCGACTAGATATGGCCATTATGAGTTTCTAGTGATGTCCTTTGGCTTGACCAATGCCCCGGCGGCATTTATGGATTTGATGAACCGGGTGTTCAGGCCATACATTGATTCGTTTGTCACTGTCTTCATTGATGAAATTTTGATCTACTCACGTAGCATGGAGGAGCACGAGAAATATTTAAGAGTGGTGCTTCAGACCTTGCAGGAACAGAAGCTATATATGAAGTTCTCTAAGTGCGAGTTTTGGCTAGATTTTGTAGCATTCTTGAGGCATGTTGCATTATGCGAGGGTATTAAGGTTGATCCCAAGAAGATTGAGGCAGTTTAGAGTTGGCCTCGTCCCACCATCGTGACCGAGATCAGGAGCTTCTTGGGGTTACCAGGTTATTATCGCCGGTTTGTGGAGGGCTTCTCATCTATCGCATCACCTGTGACTAGATTGACCCATAAGGGTGCTCTATTCCGATGGTTCGATGATTATGAGGTGAGCTTTCAAAAGCTCAAGACTGCATTGACTTCAACACCAATGTTATTGTTTCCTTACGGTTTAGGGACGTATACTGTGTATTGCGACACTTCACACATTGGTTTGGGTTGTGTATTGATGTAGGAGGGGCAAGTTATTGCATATGCGTCACGTTAGTTGAAGCCCCATGCAAAGAATTACCTTATACACGATTTAGAGTTGGCTGCAATTGTCCATGCACTTAAGATCTGGAGGCATTATCTTTATGGGGTGCCCTGTGAGGTTTGCACTGATCATCGCAGCTTACAGCATTTGTTCAAGCAGAGGGATCTCAATTTAAGGCAACACAGTTGTCTTGAGTTACTAAAGGATTATGATATTACCATCCTTTATCATTCGGGAAAGGCTAATGTAGTTGCGAATGCCTTGAGCAGAAAGGCGGAGAGTATGTGTAGTTTGGCATTCATTTCAGCAGAGGAGAGGCCACTAGCTTTGGACATTCAGTCCTTGGCTAACAGACTTGTGAGGTTTGATATTTCTGAGCGCATCAGAGTTCTAGCATGCGTCGTTGCTCAGTCTTCACTATTTGAGTAGATCAGGCCTACCAATTTGATGATCCGCACTTGTTAGTTCTTAGAGAGACAATACTACAGGGTGGTACTAAGGAAGTTACTCTCGGTGAGGATGGTATTCTATGACTCCAGAGTCGCCTATGTGTTCCTAATGTTGATGGATTTAGGGAGAAGATTCTAGAGGAGGCTCACAACTCTCTGTATTCTATTCATCCAGGTGCTACAAAGATGTATCGCGACCTGAGGCAGCATTATTGGTGGCGGTAGATGAAGATGGACATAGTTGAGTACGTGGCAAGGTGCCTAAATTGCCAGTAGGTCAAGTATGAGCATCAGAGGCCAGGTGGCCTACTTCAGCAGATGACTATACCTGCATGGAAATGGGAGCGCATTACTATGGACTTCGTAGTTGGGTTTCCGTGGACCTTGTGAAAGTTTGATGCAGTTTTGTTCATTGTAGATAGGTTGAACAATTCGGCACACTTCATTTCGGTTGTGACCACGTACTCTTTAGAGAGGTTAGCCGATATTTATATTCAGGAGATTGTTCGGTTACTTGGTGTACCTGTTTCCATTATATCAAGTTGAGGTCCTCAGTTTACTTTGCATTTCAGGAGAGTAGTACAAAGTGAGTTGGGGACCCGTGTAGAGATCAGTACAACCTTTCATCCGCAGACTGATGGGCAGTCGGAGTGGACAGTTCATATCTTGGAGGATATGCTCAAAGCATGTGTGATTGACTTCGGAGGGCAGTGGGATCGATTATTGCCTTTGGTCGAGTTTTCTTACAACAACAGTTATCAATCTAGCATCGAGATGGCCTGGTTTGAGGCTTTATATGGTCGGCGATGTCGTTCGCCCATCAGATGGTTTGTGCCCGGCGAGGCTAAGTTGTATGGCACTGATTTGGTGAAAGATGCCTTGGAAAAGTTAAAGTTGATTCAGAAGCGACTTTGCACATCGCAATCCAAACAGAATAGTTACGCGAATCAGAAGGTGCGTGATTTATCTTTTATGGTGGGCGAGAAAGTTCTCTTGAAGGTCTCGCCGAAGAAGGGGATCATGAGGTTTGGGAAGAAGGGCAAGTTGAGCCCAAGGTTTATAGGTTCGTTCGAGGTGTTGAGATGAGGTGGGGAGGTTGCTTATGAGCTTTCTTTGCCTCCCAGCCTATCGGGAGTTCATCCGATTTCCCAAGTATCTATGCTCTAGAGGTATCATGGAGATAGGTCGCATGTATTAGACTACAACACGGTTCAGTTAGAGGAGAGCCTGGGTTATGAGGAGGAGCCAGTTGCCATTGTTGACAGACAGGTTTTCCAGTTGAGGTCCAAGAAGATTTCTGCAGTAAAGGTTCAGTGGAGGGGTCAACCAGTCGAGGAGGCGACTTGGGAGACCGAGGAGGACATGCGGAGCAGATACCCTCACTTTTTCACCTTTCTAGGTATGATTCTAGACCCGTTCAAGGACGAACGTTTGTTTAAGAGGTGGAGAATGTAATGACCCGACCAGTCGTTTTTCTTTCTAGGTCCCCGTTCCCCTAAATTCGACTCCCCGTACATGTGTTTACTATTTTATGACTTGCTGGGATGGTTAGTTCGGGATTTGTAAGGGCTCGGGTTGAAATCTAAGGTTGGCAAAAAGGGCTAAGTTTGACTTTGGTCAATGTTTTTAGTAGAAGACCTCGAAACCGGGATTTGACGGTCCCAATAGGTTCGTATGTTCGGATAGGGTTTTGGATGGCCCAGGAGCGTTTCAACGCTTAAGGTTGGATGTTTGCTTATTAAAGGTTTAAAAGTTCTTTAAATTTGGTTTAGAGTAGGTTTTGGTGTTATTGAGGTCTGTGTGGGATTTGGAGCCCGAGAATAGTTCCGTATGGTGATTTAAGACTTGAATACAAAATTCGGTGTCATTCCGAGTAGTTGAAGTATGTTTCGGCACGTTTAGAGTAAGTTGGAAGAACTTGAAGTTTAAAAGTTAATTCAATTTGGTTTGGGGTGTGATTCTTAGTTTTGATGTTGTTTTCCGTATTTCGTGGGTGCGAGTGAGTCCATCATATGATTTTAAACTTGTTGGTATGATTGGACGGGTTCCTGGGCCCCCATATATTAATCGAATGAGGCACGAACCAAGTTTTGGACTTAGAGGAAATGGCTGAAGCACCCAGCTTCTTGTGTAATCGCACCTGCGGAAGTCCATCCACAGGTGCGAGCTCGTAGAAGCGAGCCATTGGCCGCAGAAGCAGCCCAGCACAGGCTGCCCAGTGATCACAAAAGCGAAGCAGGAACCGCACCCGCGGAGGCATAGGTGCAAAGAAGATGACCGCATAAGCAAAATAGGGTCGTAGGTGCGACACGCTCGCCACAGAAGCGAGACCGCAGATGCAAGCTTGTGGCCACAGAAGCGGCTTTGGGCATTGGTCAGTGATCCGAAGAAGCAAAATTTCGTATGTAGAAGCAAAGCCAGCCAGCCTAAGGCACTTCCGCATAAGCGGACATTGGTCCGCAGAAGCGGCCCAGTGACCGCAGATGTGAATTCGCTGGAAGCAGAGTGGTCCATTTAAAATGAGACTTAGTCTATTTTGAGTTCATTTATTTCACACTTGGGCGATTTTGGAGCTTCTTGAGAGGGGTATTCACCTAGAAACTTGGAGGTAAGTAAATTCTATCTAATGTAAGTTAAATACATAGATTAAGCGTATATTTTAAGATGTAAATTTGTGGAAATTATGGGTTTAGATGAAAAACCTAGGTTTTGATAAAAATGGAATTTAACCACGAAAATGGTTAGGGAATTGAGTGAAAATCATATATTTGAGTTCTTAAGGTTTTGGGTAAATCCTTTCTTCAAAAATTTCCGGAATTCGGGCACGTTGACCCAGGGATGAATTTTAGGAATCTTTTGATTTGGGGTTGGGTAATCACTCTAATAGTTAGAATATGAACTTTTGAACATATATTGATTGATTTGTACGACATTTGACTAGTTTCGGATTTGTTCGGCACCGAGTTGAGGCTTTAGGGTAAATTTGAGGCCGGGAAATGAGTTTTGAGACGAGGTAAGTCTCTTGTCTAACCTTGTAAGAGGGAATTTACCTCATAGGTGATTTAAATTAATATTTGCTTCTAATATTTGGGGCTACGTACGCACGAGGTGACGAGAGTCCGTGCGTAGCTACTATTCATGCTTATGTCCAGGTAGCTTAGGACCCAAATCATGGATTACTTGTAATGCTTGCACCTTATTTGTTAATTGAAGTGCCCAAATTATATTAGAACTTGTTAGAGGAATTGTAAAATACCGAATTTCGCATACTTGAATTTTTAGCGAATTACTTGACCGTTAATGGAAAGTTTAATATATTATGTATTAGCCCTATTATAACGTTTAAGTCAAATGCTTATAAAGTATCCTCTCTTCTTGTGGAGCGGGCCAAATGCCTCGGCAGTAGATAGATGCATATATGGATCGTGCCGCACCTCCCTCGGCAGTGTACATATTATTCTGGATCGGGTCGTACGACCTCGGCATAAATCGTGCTTAATAATACTCGGAGTCCAATCTTACTTGATAGTGTTTTGTGGCTTATGGGGTTGCACTTATAAATGACGAAAATTTACTTGGAAATTGTTAAATTGTGAAAGAATTATTTACTCCTGCTTGTAATGAATTATTACTATCATTTACATAACTCATGTTTACTTAGAATTTCTGTATTCATATTGTTAGTCCATAGTAAGTGTCGAAGTCGACCCCTCGTCACTACTTCTTAGAGGTTAGACTAGATACATACTGGGTACATGTTATTTATGTACTCACGCTACACTTATGCACTAATCGTGTAAGATCTGAGGCATGTGCATCTGGCAGTTCTACCATCGCGCATCCCAGATATCCCGAGGCCTAGTGGTGAGCTGTTTCCTGAGCCGTTCGCAACACCTAGAGTCTCTCCTTTACATTTATTTCTGTCTATTTTCATTTTAGACAGTGGCTAGAGTTTTGTATAATCTATTAGTGCTCATATACTTGTGACACCAGGTCTTGGCACACACACTAGCAGACATATGGTTTTGGAAAATTCTATGGTTATTATTGCACTCTGTTGCTTTCGTCTATTTTTTTTACCAATTTGCGGATTCTTAACTTTTTTTTATTTAATGGAATTTAATCACTTGGGAATGGATTAAAAGAGATATAACATGATTTAATTCACCGTTGTCTTGCCTAGCGGTAACGTTGGGCGCCATCATGACCTATAGAAGAATTGGGTCGTGACACCTTATGAGCATCTCACAACTTGATGTTGATAAGAATGAACTATTCGGTAATTGTTTTATATTTCACTTTTTTTGTTGATTGTTTTATCAACTTATTCGTAACTATTTATTAAAAATGTGGCAGATGTCATAGGAGAAGTTATTAGTCATGGTAACGTACAATCGTACAATCAAGGTGGTAAAACAAGTACCTTTATAAACTTGGAGCTTGAGTGTAATGACTCGATCGGTTGTTTTGCTTTTTAGATTCCTATTTTCCTAAATAAGACTCTCCGTATGTGCTTTTACTATTTTATAACTTGCGGAGATGGTTAGTTCGTGATTTGGAAGGGTTCAGGTTGAAATCAGAACACTTGGTTCAGTAGGGTTGGCTAAAAAGGGCTAGCTTTGACTTGAGTTAATGTTTTGAGTAAAACGACCTCAGAACCCGGATTTGATAGTCCCAATAGGTTCGTATGATAATTTTGGACTGGGCGTATATTCAGATAGGGTTTTGGATGACCCGAGAGCGTTTCAGCGCTTAATATTGGAAGTTGGCACATTGAAGCTTTTAAAGTTCTTTAAATTTGGTTTGAAGTAGGACTAGGTGTTATAGAGGTCCAATTGGGATTCGGATCCTGGGAATAGATCCATATGGCGATTTAAGACTTGTACACAAAATTTGGAGTCATTCCGAGTAGTTTAAGTATGATTCGGCGCGTTCAGAGTAAGTTGGGAGAACTTGAAGTTCATAAGTTGATTCTATTAGTTTTGGCGTATGATTCTTAGCTTTAATGTTTTTATCTGTGTTCCGAGGTTGAGAGCGAGTCTGTTTTATGTTTACAAACTTGTTGGTACGTCTGTACGATGCACGGATCGAATTAGGACTCAAAAGGACTGCTGGTGCACCAGATCAGGCGTGCCCGCACCTGCGAGCTTAAGTGTCACGACCCAATTTCCTTTATAGGTCGTGATGGCACCCAACATCGCCGCTAGGCAAGCCAACGGTGAACTAAACCATATTATTTCTCTTTTAATAATTTTTCAAGTAATTAAATTTTATTTAATAATGAATTAAGGAGTGGGAACTTTAAATACTGCAATGAAGACAACTGAATGGCACCATGATGATATAAGTACTCCAAAACCATAAAGTCTAATAGTGTGTATGCCAAGACCTGGTGTCACAAGTGTATGAGCAACTAGTAGAATATACAAAACTCTAACTACTGTCCAAAATAAAGCAGACAGAATAAAAATACAAAAGAGAGACTCTAGGGGCTGTAGAATGACTCAGGAAGCAGCAGCTCACCACTAGGCCTCGGGATATCTGGGATGCGCGCCGGTAGAGCCGCCATATGCACCTACCTCAAATCCTGCACGATTAGTGCAGAAGTGTAGTGTGAGTACATAAATAATATGTACCCAGTAAGTATCAAGTCTAACCTCTAAGAAGTAGCGATGATGGGTCGACATCGACACTTACTATGGGTTAATAGTAAAGAAATACAGAATTTCTAAATAAGCATGAGTTGTGTAAATAATTATAATAACTCATTAACACGCAGGAGCAAATAATTCTTTCACAATTATATAAATCCCAAATAAATTCCCGTCATTATTAAGTGTAACCTCGTAAACACAAAATAATATCAAGTATGATTAGGCTCCGAGTATTATTAAGCACGATTTATGCCGAGGTCGTACGACCCGATCCAGAATAACGTGTACACTACCGAGAGATGTGCGGCACGATCCATAGATGCATCTATCTATTGCTGAGGTGTTCGGTCAGCTCCACAAGAAGAGAGGATACTTTATAAGCATTTGACTTAAACGTTATAACAAGGCTAATAAACAATATAATAAATGTTTCATTAACGATCAAGTAACCCGCTAAAAACTCAAGTAAGTAAAATTCAGCCTTTTACAATTCCTCTAACAAGTTCTAATATAATTTAGGCACTTAAATTAACAAGTAGGGTGCAACATTACAAGTAATTCATGATTTGAGTCCTAAACTACCAAGACATAAGCATAAATAGTAGCTACGCACGGACTCTTGTCATCTCGTGCGTACGTAACCCCCCACAATTAGAAGCAAATATTAATTTAAATCACTTATGGGGCAAGTTTCCTCTTACAAGGTTAAACAAGAGACTTACTTCATCTCAAGGCTCACTTTCCGGTCACAATTTTGTCCTAAAGCCTCAACTTGGTGCCGAACAATCTAAATCTAGTCAAATGTTATATAAATTAATCAATACAAGTTCAAAGTTCACATTCCAACTATTAGAGTGATTACCCAACCCCAAATTGGAAGATTCTAAAAATTCACCCCCAGGCCCACGTGCGCGGATTCTGAAAATTTTTGAAGAAATTTGTTACCCATAACCCCACAAACTCAAATATATAATTTTCACTCAATCCCATAACTATTTTCGTGGATAAATCCTATTTTTATCAAAACCTAGGGTTATTCATCTAAATTCATAATTTTCATAAATTTCCATGTTATAATCAACCCATTATCTATGAATTTAACTGACATTGGATAGAAATTACATACATCAGGTAGCTAGGTGGAAACCCCCTTCCAAAAGCCCTAAAATTGCCCAAGAAAATAAAAGAATTGAGTCAAAACAATGGTATAAGCCCAACTTAAACGACCTCACTGCCTTCAGTGATTTCGTTTATGCGGGTGGTCAACCGCATCTGCAGAAGCGAGGTCACATCTACGGTCACGCCTAGCCCACCTTCAAGCGAACCTGCGATCGCTTCCTCACATAAGCATGTCCGCTTATGCGGAAATTCCACTACTTCTGCGGTCTACAGGCCCATGACCCAGGCCGCTTCTGCGGTAGAAATCTCGCACCTGTGACTCCGTAGATGCGACCCTTTCCTTGCATCTGCGACCACGAGTCAGCCCCCCTACCTTACACTTCTGTGGCCCTGGGCTCGCTTCTACGAGCTCGTATTTGTGGCCAAAAGCTCGCAGATGCGGGCACACCAGAACTGGTGCACCAGCAGCCCTTTGGGGCTCTAAATCGATACGAGCATCGTCCAGATTGCACCCGAGGCCTCGTCCTAGCATACTAGTAAGCTCGAAAACGTAAAACGGACTCTCTCACACCCTCGTAATGCGGAAAACAACATTAAAACTAAGAATCGCAACCCAAACCCAATAGGATTAACTTATGAATTTCAAGTTCTTCCAACTCGCTCCGAAAGCGCTGAACCATACCTAAACTACTCGGAATGACATCAAATTTTGCGTACAAGTCTTAAATCACCATACGGAACTATTCCCCAGCTCAAAATCCCAAACGGACCTCGATAACACTAAAGCCTACTCCAAACCAAATTTAAAGAACTCTTAAACCTTCAATAAGCAAAATTTCAACCTTAAGCAACTAAGCATTCCGATTTCAACCCGAACCCTTCCAAATCCCGAACTAACCATCTCCGTAAGTCATAAAATAGTAAGAGCACATACTTGGAGTCTTATTTAGGGGAACTGGGATCTAGAAAGAAAAATGACCGGTCGTGTCGTTACATTCTCCACCTCTTAAACAAACGTTCGTTCTCGAATGGGTGTGGAATCATACCCGGAGTGCTGAATAAGTGTGGATATCTGCTCTGCATGTCCAGTCGCCTCCTCGACTGGTTGGCCCCTCCACTGGACCTTTACCACAGAAATCTTCTTGGACCTCAGCTGGCAAACCTTCCTATCAACAATAGCAACTGGCTCCGCCTCATAACCCAAGCTCTCATCTAACTGAACCGTGCTATAGTCTAACACATGCGACCTATCGGCATAGTACCTCCGGAGCATAGACACGTGGAAAATCAGATTAACTCCCGATAGACTGGGAGGCAAGGAAAGCTCATACGCAACCTCCCCAACTCGCCTCAACACCTCAAATAGACCTATAAACCTTGGGCTCAACTTGCCCTTCTTCTCGAACCTCATGATTCCCTTCATCGGCAAGACTTTAAAGGAAACCTTCTCGCCCACCATAAATGATAAATCACGCGCCTTTTGATCCGCGTAACTCTTCTGTCTGGATTGTGCTGTGCGAAGTCGCTCCTGAATCAACTTTACCTTTTCCAAGGCATCCTTCACCAAATCAGTACCATATAACTTAGCCTCGCCGGGCTCAAACCATCCGATGGGAGAACGACATCGCCGACCATATAAAGCCACAAATGGAGCCAACTTAATGCTGGACTGATAATTGTTGTTGTAAGCAAACTCGGCCAAAGGGAAGAATCGATCCCACTGCGCTCCAAAGTCAATCACACATGAACTGAGCATATCCTCCAAGACCTGAACTGTTCGCTCCGACTGCCCTTCGGTCTGTGAATAAAAGACTGTGCTGGGCTCTACCCGAGTCCCCATCTCACTCTGTACTGCCCTCCAGAAATGCGAAGTAAACTGATGGCCTCTATCTGATATAATGGAGACAAACACACTATGCATCGAACAATCTCCTGAATATAAATCTGGGCCAAACTCTCTAAAGAATACGTGGTCACAATCGGAATGAAGTGTGCTGACTTTGTCAACCTGTAGACAATGACCCAAACTGTATCAAACTTCCGCAAGGTCCGCGACAACCCAACTACGAAATCAATAGTAATGCGCTCCCATTTCCACTCGGGTATCGTCATCAACTGAAGAAGACCACCTGGCCTCTGATGCTCATACTTAACCTGCTAACAATTTAGATACCTCGCAACATACTCAACTATGTCCTTCTTCATCCGCCGCCACCAATAATGATGCCTCAGGTCGCGATAGTTCTTCGTAGCACCTGGATGAATAGAATACCGAGAACAGTGTGCCTCCTCTAGGATCTTCTCCCTCAAGCCATCAACATTAGGAACACATAGGCGGCCCTGGAGTCACAGAACACCATCAACACCAAGAGTAACCTCCTTGGCACCACCCTATAGTACAGTCTCTCTGAAAACCAACAAGTGCAGATCATCAAACTGGCGAGCCTTGATTTGCTTGAATAGTGAAGAGTGAGCGATTACGCATGCAAGAAATCGGTTGGGTTCTGAAATATCCAACCTCACAAGTCTGTTAGCCAGGGACTGAATGTCCAAAGCTAGTGGCCTTTCCTTCACTAAAATGAATGCCAAACTACCCATACTCTCCGCCTTTCTGCTCAAAGCATCTGCAAATACATTATCCTTGCATGTATGATAACGGATGGTAATATCATAATCATTTAATAACTCGAGCCACCTGTGCTGCCTCAAATCGATATCCCTCTACTTGAACAAATGCTACAAGCTATGATGATCGATGTAAACCTCACATGACACCCCATAAAGATAATGCCTCCAGATCTTAAGTGCATGAACAATCACAGCCAACTCCAAATCATGTACATGGTAATTCTTCTCATGGGGATTTAGCTGACGCGAAGCATATGCAATAACTCGCCCCTCCTGCATCAATATACAACCCAAACTAATGCACAAAGTGTCTCAATACACAATGTACATCCCTGAAACAGAAGGCAACACTAACACCAGTGCTGAAGTCAATGCGGTCTTGAGCTTCTGAAAGCTCGCCTCGCAGTCATCGGACCATCGGAACGGAGCAACCTTCTGGGTCAATCTAGTCAAAGGTGCTGCAATAGATGAGAAGCCCTCCACAAACCGACGATAATAACCTGCTAACCCCAGGAAGTTCCTAATCTCAGTCGATGTGGTAGGACGAGGCCATCTCTGAACTGCCCCGATCTTCTTGGGGTCTACCTTAATACCATCGTCTGATACAACATGCCCTAAGAACGCCACATAATCCAACCAAAACTCACACTTAGAGAACGTAGCATATAGCTTCTGTTCCCACAAGGTCTGAAACACCACTCTCAAATACTGCTCGTGCTCCTCCATGATATGTGAGTAGATCAAAATGTCATCAATGAAGACAATGACAAATGAATCAATATAAGTCCTGAACACCCGGTTCATCAAATCCATAAATGCCACCGGGTCATTAGTCAACCAAAGGACATTCACTAGAAACTCATAATGGACATATCTAGTCCGGAAAGCCGTCTTCGGGACATCGGAATCCCCAATCTTAAACTGATGGTACCCTGATCTCAAATCGATCTTAGAGAACACCCTAGCTCCCTGCAACTGGTCAAACAAATCATTAATATGCGGAAGTGGGTACTTGTTCTTAATGGTAACGTTTTTCAACTGGAGGTAATCAATGCACATCCGCATAGTCCCATCTTTCTTCTTCACAAATAACGCCGGTGCACCCCAAGGCGACACACTCGGTCTGACGAATCCCTTTGTTAGAAACTCCTCAATCTATTCCTTCAACTCCTTTAACTCTTTCGTAGCCATGCGGTACGGTGGAATAGATATAGGTTGTGTACCTAGAGCCAAATCAATACGAAAATCGATATCACGGTCTGGTGGCATGCCTGGGAGATTAGAAGGGAACACATCGGAGAACTCCCTAACTACGGGCACTGAATCAATCACCGAAGTCCTACAGTAGTATCCCTAACATAAGCTAGATAAACCAAACAACCCTTATCGACCATGTGCCGAGCCTTCAGAAAAGAAATAACCCGACTAGATGCACTAGCAGACGAACCCCTCCACTCCAGTCTATGCAACTCTGGCATCGCAAAGGTAACAATCAAGGATGGCGTGATATGGAGACAACTAATCCATGCCCAGGATGAACTCAAAGTCGGTCATATCAATCAACATAAGATCCGCTCTAGTCTCACAACCACAAAATGTAACAATACAGGACTGATAGATCCGATCCACAACAACAGAATTGCCCACTGGTGTGGACACATAAATAGAAGTACCCAAGGACTCACAAGGAACACCCAAGTAATGAGCAAACAAAGATGAAACATATTAATATGTAGACCTTGGATCAAAAACTACTAAAGCATCCCTACCGCAGACAAAAATAATACATGTAATCACGACATCTGAGGCTACTGCATCTGGTTTGGTTGGAAGGGCTTAGAATCTGGATGGATCTCCTTTTGGGTGGCTTCCACCTCTAGGACAACTCCTACCCACCTGCCCTCCGCCTCTGGGCGGCCGGACGACTGGTGGGGCAACTAGTGTTGGAATCATATGCTGCTGACCCTGCTGCACTTCCTTGCCCCAAAGCCTAGGGAAGGACATCCGCACATGACCAAGGTCCCTGCACTCGAAACAACCTCTTAGTACGGAGGACTGCTTACCTGAAGTCTGCCCCTGATGGCCTGAATACCCACTGGAGTATCCCTGAATAGCTGGCGGGCGGTAAGAACTCCCTGGCATGGTGCTGAAATAAGGTCGCACTAGAGCACCTCGAGGAGGCGGCGGTGCTGGATATATGGGCCTCCTAGACTGACACCTCACAAACTGGCCTCCGCCCCCAGCCGGGGCACCTCTAAACTCTCCAGAATACCGAAATCGCTTATCCCTCGTAGCTTGATCCCGGCTACACTGACGTACACCATCAATCCTCTGTGATATCTCTACAACTAGCTCATAAGAAGTCCCCATCTCAACCTCTCGGTCCATAGTGGCCTGAATGCCAGTATGTAAACCAATAATAGGATCCTCTACTAGATCTACTAGTGGCATAGCTGGAGCAACTCTGGGACGTCCTCGTCTCCTACCAAGGGCTAGAGTCATCTCTCGGCCTCTGCCCCAGCCTTTAGAAATAGGGGGGAGCAGCTCCTCCCTGGTCTGGAACATCCACTGCATGCATTCTCACTATATGTGAGAGAATAAATGAAAGATACTTAGTACCACATTAACTGCACGATAAGAGATGAAGAAAGAGTAGTTTCCTAACACCCTATAGCCTCTCGAAGATAAGTGCAGACATCTCCACATCGATCCGCAAGACTCTATTAGGCCTGCTCATAACTTGTGAGATGTGCGTGAGCCTAGTGCTCTGAAACCAAGTTGACACGACCCAATTTCCTTTATAGGCAGTGATGGCGCCCAACGTTGCCGCTAGGCAAGCCAACGGTGAACTAAACCATGTTATTTCTCTTTTAATAAGTTTTTCAAGTAATTAAATTCTATTAAATAATAAATTAAGGAGTGGGAAATTTAATAACTGGAATGAAGACAACTAAATGGCACTCATGATGATATAAGTACTCCAAAACCATAAAGTCTATCAGTGTGTGTGCCAAGACGTGGTGTCACAAGTGTATGAGCAACTAGTAAAATATACAAAACTCTAACTACTGTTCGAAATAAAGTAGACAGAATATAAATACAATAGAGAGACTCTAGGGGCTGCAGAACGACTCAGGAAGCAACTCACCACTAGGCCTCGGGATATCTGGGATGCGCGCCGGTAGGACCGCCAGATGCACTTGCCTGAAATCCTGCACGGTTAGTGCAGAAGTATAGTGTGAGTACATAAACAACATGTAGCCAGGAAGTATCAAGTCTAACCTCGAAGAAGTAGTGACGAGCGGTCGACATCGACACTTAATATGGGCTAATAGTAAAGAAATACAGAATTTCTAAATAAGCATGAGTTGTGTAAATAATTATAATAACTCATTAACACACAGGAGCAAATAATTCTTTCACAATTTAATAAATCCCAAATACATTCCCATCATTAATAAGTGTAACCTCGTAAACACAAAATAATATCAAGTATGATTAGGCTTCGAGTATTATTAAGCACGATTTATGCCGAGGTCGTACAGCCCGATCCAGAATAACGTGTACACTGCCGAGGAACGTGCGACACGATCCATAGATGCATCTATCTATTGCTGAGGCATTCGGCCAGCTTCACAAGAAGAGTGGATACTTTGTAAGCATTTGACTTAAACGTTATAACAAGGCTAGTACACAATATAATAAATATTTCATTAAAGGTCAAGTAATCCGCTAAAAATTCAACTAAGTAAATTCGGCCATTTACAATTCCTCTAACAAGTTCTAATATAATTTAGGCACTTAAATTAACAAGTAGGGTGCAACATTACAAGTAATTCATGATTTGGGTCCTAAACTACCCAGACATAAGCATAAATAGTATCTACGCAAGGACTCTCGTCATCTCGTGCGTACGTAGCCCCCACAATTAGAAGCAAATATTAATTTAAATCACTTATGGGGAAAGTTCCCTCTTACAAGGTTAGACAAGAGACTTACCTCGTCTCAAGGCTCACTTTCCGGTCACAATTTCATCCTAAAACCTCAACTCGGTGCCGAACAATCCAAAACTAGTCAAATGTTATATAAATTAATCAATACATGTTCAAAGTTCATATTCCAACTATTAGAGTGATTACCCAACCACAAATTGGAAGATTCTAAAACTTCACCCTCGGGCCCACGTGCGCGGATTCCAAAAATTTTCAAAGAAAGTTGCTACCCATAACCCCACGAGCTCAAATATATAATTTTCACTCAATCCCATAAACATTTTTGTGGGTAAATTCCATTTTTATCAAAATCAAGGGTTATTCATCTAAACCCATAATTTTCACAACTTTCCATGTTAAAATCTACCCATTATCTATATATTTAGCTCACATTGGATAGAAATTACATACCTAAGGTAGCTTGGTGGAAACCCCCCTCCAAAAGCCCCAAAATCGCCCAAGAAAATGAATGAATTGAGTCAAAACAATGGTCTATGCCTGACTTAAACGACCTCACTGCCTTTAGTGATTTCGCTTATGCGGACGGTCAACCGCATCTGCGGAAGCCAAGTCACATCTGTGGTCAGGCCTCGCCAACCTTCAAGCGCACCTGCGGTCACTTCCTCGCAGAAGCATGTCCGCTTATGTGGAAATGCCACCGCTTTTGCGGTCTACAGGCCCATTCCCAGGCAGCTTCTGCGGTAGAAATCTCACACCTGCGACTCCGTAGATGCGGCCCATTCCTTGCATCTGCGGCCACGAGTCAACCCCTACCTTGCACTTTTGTGGTGGTGGGATAGCTTCTGTGAGCTCGCATATGCGGCCAAAAGCTCGCAGATGCGGGCACACCAGAACTGGTGCACCAGCAGTCCTTTTGGGATCTAAATCGATCTGAGCATCGTCCAGATTGCACCCGAGGCCCCCGAGGCCTCGTCCAAGCATACTAGTAAGTTCGAAAATGTAAAACGGACTCGCTCACACCCTCGTAAAGTGGCAAACAATATTAAAACTAAGAATCGCAACCCCAAACCAATAGGATCAACTTATGAATTTTAAGTTCTTCCAACTCGCTCCGAACGCGCTGAACCATACCTATACTACTCAGAATGACACCAAAGTCTGCGTACAAGTCTTAAATCACCATACGAAACTATTCCCCAGCTCGGAATCCCAAAACGGACCTTGATAACACCAAAACCTATTCCAAACCAAATATAAAGAACTATTAAACCTTCAATAAGTAAACTTTCAACCTTAAGCGCTGAAATGCTCCCGGGTTATCCAAAACTCGATCTGAAGATACGCCCAAGTCCAAAATCATCATACGAACCTATTGGGACCGTCAAATCCCATTTCCGAGGTCGTTTACTGAAATGATGACCTAAGTCAAACTTAGCCTTTTATAGGCAATTAAGGAACTAAGCGTTCCAATTTCAACCCGAACCATTCCAAATCCCGAACTAACCATCTACACAAGTCATAAAATAGTAAGAGCACATACGATGAGTCTTTTTTAGAGGAAACGAGGATCTAGAAAGGAAAATGACCGGTCGGGTCGTTACATTCTCTACCTCATAAACAAATATTCGTCCTCGAATGGGTCTAGAATCATACCTGGAGTGCTGAATAAGTGTGGATATCTGCTCCGCATGTCCTCCAAGGCCTCCCAAGTTGCCTCCTCGACTGGTCGGTCCCTCCACTGAACCTTTACTGCGGAAATCTTCTTGGACCTCAACTAGCGAACCTGCCTATTAACAATGGCAACCGGCTCCTCCTCATAACCTAGGCTCTCATCTAACTGTACCGTGCTGTAGTCTAACACATGCGACCTGTCGACATGGTTCCTCCGGAGCATACACATGTGGAAAATCGGATGAACTCCCAATAGACTAGAAGGCAAGGCAAGCTCATACGCAACCTCCCTAACTCGCCTCAACACCTCAAATGGACCTTTAAACCTTGGGCTCAACTTGACCTTCTTCCCGAACCTCATGATCCTCTTCATCGGCGAGACCTTCAAGAGAACTTTCTCACCCACCATAAATGATAAATAACGCGCCTTCTGATCCACGTAACTCTTCTAAAACTTTTCTGTGCGAAGTCTCTCCTGAACCAACTTTATCTTTTCCAAGGCATCCTTTACCAAATCGGTACCATATAACTTAGCCTCGCCGAGCTTAAACCATCTGATGGGAGAACGACATCGTCGACCATATAAAGCCTTAAATGAAGACATCTTAATTCTAGACTGATAACTGTTGTTTAAGCAAACTCGGCCAAAGGCAAGAATCGATCCCACTGCCCTCTGAAGTCAATCACACATGCTCTGAGCATATCCTCCAAGACCTGAACTGTCTGCTCTGACTGCCCGTCGGTCTATGGATGAAAGGCTGTGCTGGGCTCTACCTGGGTACACAACTCACTCTGTACTACCCTCCAGAAATGTGAAGTAAACTGAGGGCCTCTATCTGATATAATGGGGACATGCACAATATGCAACCGAACAATCTCCTGAATATAAATCTGGGCCAACCTCTCTGAAAAATACGTGGTCACAACCGGATTGAAGTGTGCCGACTTGGTCAACCTACCGACAATGACCCAAACTGCATCAAACTTCTGCAAGGTCCGGGACAACCCAACTACGAAGTCTATAGTAATGCGCTCCCATTTCCACCCAGGTATAGTCATTTGCTGAAGTAGACCACCTGGCCTGTGATGCTCATACTTAACCTGCTGACAATTTAGTCACCTTGCAACATACTCAACTATGTCCTTCTTCATCTGCCGCCACTAATAATGCTGCCTCAGGTCGCGATACATATTTGTAGCACCTGAATGAATAGGATACCGAGAACTATGTGCCTCCTCTAGGATCTTCTCACTCAAGCCATCAACATTAGGAACACATAGGCGGCCCTGGAGTCGCAGAACACCATCATCACCGAGAGTAACCTCCTTGGCACCACCTTGTAGTACCGTCTCTCTGAGAACTAACAAGTGCGGATCATCAAATTGGAGAGCCTTGATCTGCTCGAATAGTGAAGAATGAGCGATGAGGCATGCAAGAACTCTGCTGAGCTCTGAAATATCCAACCTCACATGTCTGTTAGCCAAGGACTGAATGTCCAAATCTAGTGGCCTCTCCTTCGCTGAAATGAATGCCAAACTACCCATACTCTCCGCCTTTCTGCTCAAGGCATCCGCCAATACATTAGCCTTATATGAATGATAACGGATGGTAATATCATAATCGTTTAGTAACTCGAGCTACCTGTGCTGCCTCAAATTGATATCCCTCTGCTTGAACAAATGCTGCAAGATGTGATGATCGATGTAAACCTCACATGACACCCCATAAAGATAATGCCTTCAGATCTTAAGTGCACGAACAATCGCAGCCAACTCCAAATCATGTATAGGGTAATTCTTCTCGTGGGGCTTCAGCTGACGCTAAGAATATGCAATAACTCGCCCCACCTGCATCAATACACAACCCAAACCAACGCACGAAGCATTGCAATATACAGTGGACATCCCTGAACCGGAAGGCAACACTAACACCGGTGCTGAAGTCAAAGAGGTTTTGAGCTTCTGAAAGCTCACCTCGCAGTCATCGGACCAACGGAACGGAGCACCCTTCTGGGTTAATCTAGTCAAAGGTGCTACAATAGATGAGAATCCATCCACAAACCGACGATAATAACCTGCTAACCCCAGGAAGCTCCTGATCTCAGTCGCTGTGGTAGGACAAGGACAACTCTGAACTGCCTCAATATTCTTGGGGTCTACCTTAATACCCTCGTCTAATACAACATGCCTTAAGAATTCCACAGAATCCAACCAGAACTCACACTTGGAGAACTTAGCATATAGCTTCTATTCCCGCAAGTTCTGAAGCACCACTCTCAAATGCTGCTCGTGCTCCTCCATGCTACGTGAGTAGATCAAAATGTCATCAATGAAGACAATGACAAACAAATCAATATAAGGCCTGAATACCCGATTCATCAAATCAATAAATGCCGTCGGGTCATTGGTTAAGCCAAAGGACATCACTAGAAACTCATAATGGCCATATCATGTCCGGAAAGCTGTCTTTGGGACATCGGGATCCCGAATCTTACGCTGATGGTACCCCAATCTCAAGTCGATCTTAGAGAACACCCTAGCTCCTTGCAATTGGTCAAACAAATTATCAATATGCGACAACAGGTACTTGTTCTTAATGGTAACTTTTTTCAACTAGCGGTAATCAATGCACATTCGCATAGTCCCATCTTTTTTCTTCACAAATAATACCGGTGCACCTTAAGGCGACACACTCGATTTGACGAACCCCTTTGATAGAAAGTCCTCAAGCTATTCCTTCAACTCCTTCAACTCTTTCGGAGCCATGCGATATGGTGGAATAGATATAAATTGTGTACCTGGAGCCAAATCAATACGGAAATCGATATCACAATCTAGTGGCATGCCTGGGAGATCAGAAGGGAACACATTGGAGAACTTCCTAACTACGGGCACTGAATCAATCACCGGAGTCGCAACAGTAGTATCCCTAACACAAGCTAGATAAGCCAAATAACCCTTCTCGACCATGTGTCGAGCCTTTAGAAAAGAAATAACCCTACTAGATACAATTACAGACGAAACCCTCTACTCCAGTCTAGGCAACTCTGGCATCGCCAAGGTAACCGTATTTTTATGGCAATCAAGGATGGCGTGATATGGAGACAACTAATCCATGCCCAGAATGACCTCAAAGTCGGTCATATCAAGCAATAGAAGATCTTCTCTAGTCTCACAACCACAAAATGTAACAATGCAGGACTGATAGATCCGATCCACAATAACAGAATTGCCCACTGGTGTTGACACATAAACAGGAGTACCCAAGGACTCACGAGGATTACCCAAGTAATGAGCAAACAGAGATGAAACATATAAATATATAGACCTTGGATCAAATAGTACAGAAGCATCCTTACTGCAGACAGAAATATTACATGTAATCACGGCATCTGAGCCCACTACATCTGGATCGGCTGGAAAGGCATAGAATCTGGCTGGAGCTCCTCCAGGCTGGCTTATACCTCTAGGACAACCCCTACCCACCTACTCTCCACCTCTGGGTGGCCGGACGACTGGTGGGGCAACTAGAGTTGGAATCATATGATGCTAATCCTGCTGCACTGCCTTACCCCAAAGCCTGGGGTAGGACATCCGCACGTGACCATGGTCCCTGCACTCAAAACAACCTCTTAGCACGGTTGACTGCTTACCTGAAGTCTAACCTTGATGGCCTGAATACCCACTGGAGGATCCCTAAATAGCTAGCGGGCGATAAGAACTCTCTCGCATGGTGCTGAAATAAGGTTGCATTGGAGCACTCCGAGGAGGCGGAGGTGCTGGATATGTGGGCCTGCTAGACTGACCCCTTACAAACTAGCCTCCGCCCCCAGCTGGGGCACCTCTAAACTCTCCAAAATACCGAAATCGCTTATCCCTCATAGCCTGCTCTCGGCTACGCTGACGTACACCATCAATCCTTTAGGCTATCTCAACCTCTCGGTCCATGGTGGCATGAATGCCAATGTGCAAATCTATAATAGGATCCGCTACTGGGTCCACTGGTGGCATAGCTGGAGCAACTCTGGGACGTCCTCCTCCCCTACCACAAGCAAGAGCCCTCCCTCAGCCTCTGCCTCATCCTCTAGATATGGGGGGAGCAGCTCCTCTATGGTATGGAACATCCACTGTGCGTGTTCTCACCATCTGTGAGAGAATAAATGAAAGATACTTAGTACCACATCAACTGCATGATATAAGATAAAGAAAAAGTAGTTTCCTAACACCCTATAGACTCTTGAAGATAAGTAAACACGTTAGCCTCATAGCTTAACCAATTCTATTAGGCCTGCTCATAACTTGTGAGACCTACGTGAACCTAGTGCTCTGATACCATGTTGTCACGACCCAATTTCCTTTATAGGCCGTGAAGGCGTCCAACGTCGCCGCTAGGCAAGCCAACGATGAACTAAACTATGTTATTTCTCTTTTAATAAGTTTTTTAAGTAATTAAATTTACAAAACTCTAACTACTGTCCGAAATAAAGTAGACAGAATATAAGTACAAAAGAGAGACTCTAGGGGCTGCAGAACAGCTCAGGAAGCAGCTCACCACTAGGCCTCCGGGTAACGAGGGTGTGCGTCGGTATGTCCACTAGATGCACCTGCCTCAGATTCTGCACGGTTAGCGCAGAAGTGTAGCATGAGTACATAAACAACATGTACCCGGTAAGTATCAAGTCTAACCTCAAAGAAGTAGTGACGAGGGGTCAACATCTAGCACGTCATTTGGCGGTTTGAGGCCTTGAGTAGCTTCACTTCGGGTATTATGACTTATGCGGGTGGTCGAAATTGAAAGTCAGAAAGTTCGGAGTTGATTTGGAGAGAAAATTCTAATTTCACAAGATTTAAGTTGGAGGAGTTGGCTTAGGGTTGAATTTTGAGTAAACGACCTCGGAATTGGGATTTGAAGGTTACAACAGGTTTGTATGATTATTTTGGACTTGGGCGTATGTCCGGAGCGGGTCTTGGATGACCCTGGAGCGTTTCAGCGCCTATTATGGAAGTTGGCATTTTGGAAGAATTTCATAAATTTGAGTTGAAGTGAATTTCAATGATGTCGAGTCTAGGAATATCTTTGTATGATGATTCTGGTATTAGGAGCACATCCGGAAGTGGATTTGGAGGTTCGTAGGTCATTTTGGGGTCATTTGGGCGAGAGTTGGAAATATGGATAATTTTAAGAATTTTGACCGGGAATAGACTTTTTAATATCGGGGTCAGATTCCAATTCCAGATGGAATAGTTCTGTAATGTCGAATGTGACTTGTGTGCTAAATTTGAGGTCAATCAGACGTGATTTGATAGGTTTCGGCATCAAATATAGAAGTTTGAAGTTCTAAAGTTCATTAAGCTTGAATTGGGGTGCGATTCATGATTTCAATGTTGTTTGATGTGACTTGAGGCCTCAAGTAGGTCCGTGTTATGTTATTGGACTGGTTGGTGTGATTGGATGGGATCCCGGGCGCCTCGGGTGAGTTTCAGATGCTAAACGGATCGATTTTGGACTAAGGAAAATGCTAAGGCAACTGGTATCCGGTGTAACCGCACCGGCTAGGTTTTGGCCGCAGGTGTGGAGACGCAGATGGGCCACTAGGGTCGCAGTAGTAGTTTTGGGCGAGCTGGGTAGTGCCGGCATGTGCAAAAGTTTTGGCGCACATACGTGACCGCAGGTGCAAGAGCAGTGGTCGCAGGAGCGGATGGGCTCGCACAAGCGGTCCCTTTTGTCCGCAGATGCGAAGCTTGGCCAGGTAAGGGAAATGCGCACCTGCGAGGATTTTGTTGCAGGTGCTGGACCACAGATGCGGCCTAGGCACCGTAGGTGCGAAATATCGTAGGGCATAATCGTTTTAAGAGAGGGATTTGGCTCTTCTTCTCTCATTTTTCACTTGGTTGGGGCGATTTTGGAGAGCTTCAAGGAGGGATTTTCAACATGTATGTCAAGGTAAGTGATTCCCACGTATTGTGAGTTAAATACAAGATTTATACATGGATTCAAGCATGAAAATTTGTAGAAATTTGGGATTTTGAAAAAAAATCTAGAAATTGGTATTCTTGGATTTTGATCACGAATTTGGGCATGAAATTGAGAATAAATCATATATTTGAGTTCGTAATGCTATGGGTAGTGTTTGTCTTCAAAAAGTTTTGGAATCCGGGTATGTAGGCCCGAGGGTTGCTTTATCGATTTTTCGAGCGGAGTTGGAAATTGTTATAAATTGATTAATTATGAGTTTTAAAGTACATTTTGTTTGGGTTGCATCTTAATTGACTAGTTCTGGAGCGACGGGCATCGGTTTGAGGTGTTAGAGGACTTTGGATCCGGTTATGAACTTTTGGAGCGAGGTAAGTCTCCTGTCTAACTCCATGAGAGGGAAATTACCCCTAGGTGTTGTGATTGAAAGGTTTTTGTTAAAGAAATTACAACTCACACATTTATTCGTGAGTGGGGTCAAGGACCCGTCAAAGCTTCTTACTCTTATGGGATCGGGCCGTTCGCCTCGACAGGAATTTGTATTTCACTCTTATGTGATCGGATCGTTCGCCTCGACAAGAAATTGTATTTCACTCTTATGGGATCGGGCCGTTCGCCTCAGCAGGAATTTGTATTTCACTCATATGGGATCGGTCCGTTCGACTTGGTAGGGATTTATATTTCACTCTTATGGGATCGGGTCGTCCGCCTCAGCAGGATTTATGTACCACACTCTCATGGGAGCGGGCCGTTCGCCTCGGAAGTTTAATAGATGTATCTCTAGTTTGGGCCGTTGGACCCTCAGCAATGCACAATTTAAATTTTTATGTAGGATCGGGTTGTACGCCTCAACATATCCTATATCATATCCTCATGGATTCGTGCGTAATATTTGGCAAAAAGCCAGTATATCTGTGAGTTTTCCCGATTTGAGTTATGACGATCTATCTGATGAGATCCACTATATATATATATGCGCTCTATATGCTCCTGTTAAAGAGGGAATTTCTAATGGAGAGTTTGAGTTTCTCATAAAGAGGGGGAATTTGTGCCACGTGATTTATTACTTGTTTACCTCATTTATTTACTTTGCCTCATATTTACTTATCTCTTCACTGTACTTGATATTATTGGACCAATAGTGAGTGTCTATGTCGACCCCTCGTCACTACTCCTCCGGGGTTAGGCTAGATACTTACTGGGTACACGTTGATTACGTACTCATGCTACACTTGCTACACATTTTTGTGCAGGTACATATGTGACTAGTGTCCTTGTGAGAGCAGAGGCATGTATGCATACGGGGACTTACGTGAGCTGTATTCCACATTACGACCCGCAACCGGCAGAGTCTCCTTCAAAGTATTTATATTACTCCTGTCCAAATTTGCATTCCAGACAGATGTTGTATTTTATTTTACATTCCTGGTTGATGCTCATGCACTTGTGACACTGGGTTGTGAGGTGACTATGAGTTATTTTGTATTGAAATTTGTAAAAAATATTATCATTTACTCTGTAAATTTCATCTTCTACTGTTTAATGGAAGGGAAAATATGATTTCAAAATATTAAAACGAGAACCAAATTGAGTATTTATGGTTGGCTTGCCTGATAGCGGTGTCCGGCGCCATCACAACCTTTAATAGATTTTGGGTCGTGACAATATGTATCAGAGCGCTAGGTTCACTTAGGTCTCACGAGCGAGTCTAGTAGAGTCTTGCGGATCGGTACGCAGACGTCTGCACTTATCTTCGAGAGGCTACAAGGCTATTAGGAGCCCTTCCTTTCTTGATTCCTCATCGTGCGAATTGATTCTTTTAAGGCTTATACCCTTATTTCTTTCCTATTCAATCTTATGCGACGTGAAATACTTGTTATAGATTGGGAATCGAGGAATTGTCATGATACTACAGAGGTGGTGCAGGATGTTTCTCCCTGCGTATTTGATTGGGCTATTACCATCGCCTTGCGGAAGGCCGTCATGTCGTTTCAGCTCAGCATCAGTATTTCCTATGGTTTTGAGATTTGGCATTGATTGTTATGACGATTCGTGCATTGTTATCGCACCATGTTTGTGTAATGGTAGGATGCTTGTCTACGCGTCGAGGTAGTGAATGACTTGAAAGGAGGTTTTACTCAGTGCATGATTCCGAGATTCAATATTTTATTTCCGGCAGAGGAAAGGCAATCAGACTGAGAATGTTCAGGTTTGGGGTTGATGGAGTGATGAGACTTGGTATTTTCGAGCGTGGTGGAATTTTCATCTGTGATGTAGTGTCATCATCCGTGTTGAATGCGTTAAGGTTCGCTGATGTTATGGTCTTCTTCAATTTGCCTTCGGGGAAAAGTGTTGTGAAATGGTGTCTGAGATTCGGTTGTCAGAGATAACAGAGTGTAGCGATTTCAGAATCGAATTGGTACTTCTAGTATTGATCGATTGAGAAAGATGATCTTCTAAGAGGTTTAGAGTTGGTGGCGACTCATGTGATCAGATGTTACAGAAATGGATTTGGGTTTGGGGAAACAATTGGGCAGCGAAGGACGAGGAAGGACATGTGGGAAGTGTCTAGCAGTGGTTGAATTATCAAGAGGTCAAGTGTGAAGAGTAGAAGTCGAGGAGTTGCCTAAAGGAGAGGGTTTGACCAAAGTGGGAGAGTGGCAGAGTAGCATATGGGTTCTGTGGTAGGATAGCCACACGCCTTGAGGGAAGCTTAGAGCAATTTGGGAATTGTGATGGGCAGTGACTAGGACTATGGATTTTATTTGGATGCAACATGACTTTGAGTTTAGAATGCGTTGTTAGACTTTTAGCTGATGTCAATAGGGAAGAAGGAACCTCGGCGGGTCCTAAGGTTATGTAATTGTAGCTTCAAGCTAATTGGGAGAGCCCCACCGTCTATGATTGGATTGCGTAGTTATCAACCTGTGCAACTTTTGTTTATCGGTGTGTTTGTGGGTTATTACGACTAAGGAAAGAAAACATCAGTGGTAATTTGACCAAAGGATTTGGGGGAAAGTGTGCTATATTTGGCCTTGTCGATTCATGTTCAGGCTTTGGGAAGACTCAGAGTTTATGCTTCGTGTAGATGTGACGTACAAGGAAAGGAATTTAGCCGGTTGCTTCTTTGAGAAGGTGTTCATGTCCTAGCAGGGCCTTGGAGTTTGATCATAATTGGGGACAATTCAGAGTGGGTGACTCTCAACAATGGTCCTAGTGGGTTCAAAAATATAAAGTGCAGTGCCTAAGGATTTCGAGTCCATAGTATGGTTAAGTATCGAGCTTTTGCAGTGGTTTATGAAAGGGGCTTGGAGTGTTCTACGTTATCTTCGGTCTGCGGTGTGGTACTGGAGGAATGAGAGAAAATAACTTCGAATTCATAGAGGAATTTTCAGAATGGGTGTACCAGTTGAAGATGCGAATATGCCCAAAAGAAGGGTATAATATGGTTTGTGGGTTTTGGAGACAACGTGGTCTTGGAAATAAGGTAACTCAGGATGAGTGCGGATTTGAATTCATGATGTTTTAAATAAAGCTATTATTATTATTATTCCTAAGGCAAGTCCGGAGTAAATTAGAAGAAGTTGGATCAGTTAGCAATGATTGAATTGGTACGACAGTGGCAATGATCAGTTCCTTCAGTGTGTTGAGTTATTCATATGATTTGTGGGGGTGCGCGCGAGGCTTGACGGCCGCCTTAATTGATTTATTTCGAGGCATTCTATCCTTAAGGCATGTTATGTGTAGATGGGTCCCGGGAGAGTTATGGAGGTTAGACCACTACTTGAGGATTGTATTTTCTGCAGATATATGAATTCAGTCACGTGTTGCAATGGTTCTCCTGAAATGAGTTAAGTAAAAGGTTTCTATATGATGAAGTGTTTATCCTATTAATGGGTCAGGGGTTATTATGGAATTCTGGTACTATCACGTATTGGCATGTTAGGTGCAGTGAGCGGCATGGGAAATTGGAAGCTAAGGATCAAAGTTGCGGTTTGTTGTTGACAAGAATGTCACGAGCTCGGATAAGCAGGGAAGAATTCAGATGTTTAGAGTAAGCTGGTATTGTTCTTAGCATCCCCTGAGATCGGTGTCCTGTGTAAGAGACTTTGTATACTGATTTGTAGCTTCTTGATTTGCTTTACAACATTAGTATGACCGGTGGTATGGATGTGCAGACTTGTTACCTGGTGCGGAAGGTCGTGGGAGTGTATCCCACGGGATAACTATTGTTCTTAGCATCCCCTGAGATCGATGTCCTGTGTAAGAGGCTTTGTGTACTGATTTGCAGCTTTTTGATTTTCTTTACAACATTAGAGTGACCGGTGGTATGGATGTGCAGACTTGTTACCTGGTGCGGAAGGTCGTGGGAGTGTATCCCACGGGATAACTATGACATGTAGTCACTTGACTTGTTACTTGTTACCTGGTATGGATGTAGTCACTCGACGTCCGTTTGGAATTTCGAGTATGGTAATAGCTCCGTATGATGATTCCGGTCTTATGAGCGCGTCCGGAAGTGGATTTGGAGGTCCGTAGGTCATTTTGGGGTCATTTGGGCGAAAGTTGGAAATTTGGATAATTTTAAGAAGTTTTACCAGGAGTGCACATTTTGATATCGGGGTCGGATTCCAATTCCAGAAGTTGGAATAGGTCCGTAATATTGAATGTGACTTATGTGCAAATTTTGAGGTCAATCAGACGTGATTTGATTGGTTTCGGCATCGAATATAAAAGTTTGAAGTTCTAAAGTTCATTAAGCTTGAATTAGGGTGCTATTCATGATTTCAGTGTTGTTGGATGTGATTTGAGGCCTCGAGCAGGTCCGTGTTATGTTATTGGACTGGTTGGTGTGATTGGATGGGGTCCCGGGGGCCTCGGGTGAGTTTCGGATGCTTAACGGATCGATTTTGGACTAAGGAAAATGTTAAGGCAGCTGGTATCTAGTGCAACCGCACCTGTGAGGTTTTGGCCGCAGGTGCGGAGACGTAGAAGTGGCAAGGAGGGTCGCATAAGCGGTGTTGGGCGACCTGGGCAGTGCCCGCAGGTGCGAAAGTTTTGGCGCACCTGCGTGACCGCAGGTGCAAGAGCAATGGTCGCAAGAGCGGATGGGCACGCAGAAGGGGTCCGTTTTGTCCGCAGATGCAGAGCTTGGCCAGGTAAGGGAAATGCGCACCTGCGAGGATTTTATCGCAGGTGTGGGACCGCAGATGCGGCCAAGGCACCGCATGTGCGAAAAATTGCTGGGTAGAATCGTTTCAAGAGCGGGATTTAACTCTTCTACTCGTATTTTTGACTTAGTTGGGGCGATTTTAGAGAGTTTCAAGGAGGGATTTTCATCATCTATGTCAAGGCAAGTGATTCCTGCATATTGTGAGTTAAATACAAGATTTATACATGGATTCAAGCATGAAAATTTGTAGAAATTTGGAATTTTGAAGAAAAACCTAGAAATTGGTATTCTTGGATTTTGATCACGAATTTGGGCATGAAATTGAAAATAAATTATATATTTGAGTTCGTAGTGCTATGGGTATGTGCGCCTGAGGGTTGCTTTATCGATTTTTCGGGTGGAGTTGGAAATTGTTATAAATTGATTAATTATGAGTATTAGAGTACATTTTTATTGGGTTGCATCTTAATTGATTGTTTTGGAGCGACGGGCATCGGTTTGAGGTGTTAGAGGGCTTTGGAGTCAATTATGGAATTTCGGAGCGAGGTAAGTCTCCTGTCTAACTCTGTGAGGGGGAAATTATCCCTAGGTGTTGTATATTGATGTGTGCTACTTGTTGTGGGGGCTACGTATGCGCGAGGTAATGAGAGCCCGTACGTAGCTACATTCATGTTATTGTCCGGGTAGGCTTAGGATCACATCATGCTATAGCTATATTATTTGAGTAGTCTCTCGCCTCTTAAATTCCTTTGTTTTATATTACTACTTGAGACTAGACTTGTTATTATAGAGATTCCACGAGTTCATAATTAGTCACCGAATAATTCTACTCCTCTTACGGCATGTTTCCGCGATATATATACTTCATTGAAAGGTTTTTGTTAAATAAATTACAACTCACACGTTTATTTATGAGTGGGGTCAAAGACCCGTCAAAGCTTCTTACTCTTATGGGATCGGGCCGTTCGCCTCGGCAGGAATTATTATTTCACTCTTATGGGATCGGGCCGTTCGCCTCGGCAGGAATTATTATTTCACTCTTATGGGATCGGGCCGTTCGCCTCGGCAGGAAATTATATTTCACTCTTATGGGATCGGGCCGTTCGCCTCGACAGGAATTTGTATTTCACTCTTATGGGATCGGGTTGTTCGCCTCGGTAGGGATTTGTATTTCACTCTTATTGGATCGGGCCGTTCGCCTTGGCAGGATTTATGTACCACACTCTCATGGGAGCGGGTCGTTCGCCTCGAAAGTTTAATAGATGTATCTATGGTTCGGGCCGTTCGACCCTCGGCAGTGCACAATTTAATTTCTTATGTTGGATCGGGTTGTATGCCTCGACATATCCTATATCATATCCTCATGGATTTGTGCGTAATATTTGGCAAAAAGCCAGTATATCTGTGAGTTTTCCCAATTTGAGTTATGACGATCTATCTGATGAGATCCACTATATATATATATAAAAGCTAGTGTATCTGTGAGCCGTCCACTATATATATATATATATATATATATATATATATATATATATATATATATATATATATATATGCTCCGGTTAAGGAGGGAATTTCTAATGGAGAGCTTGAGTTCCTCGTAAAGAGGGGGAATTTGTAGCACGTGATTTATTACTTGTTTACCTCATTTATTTACTCTGCCTTATATTTACTTATCTCTTCACTGTACTTGATATTATTGGACCACTAGTGAGTGTCTATGTCGACCCCCCATCACTACTCCTCCGGGGTTAGACTAGATGCTTACTGGGTATACGTTGATTACGTACTCATGCTACACTTGCTGCATATTTTTGTGCAGGTACATATGTGACTAGTGGCCTTGTGAGAGCAGAGGCATGTATGCATACATGGACTTACGTGAGCTACATTCCACATTATGACCCGCAGTCGGCAGAGTCTCCTTCAGAGTATTTATATTTCTCCTATCCAAATTTGTATTCCGGACAGATGCTGCATTTTATTTTACATTCCTGGTTGATGCTCATGTACTTGTGACACCGGATTTTGGGGGTGACTATGAGTTGTTTTGTATTGAAAGTTGTTAAAAATATTATCATTTACTCTGTAAATTTCATCTTCTACTGTTTAATGGAAAGAAAAATATGATTTCAAAATATTAAAATAAGAACCAAATTGAGTATTTATGGTTGGCTTTCCTAACAGCGGTGTCCGGCGCCATCACGACCTTTAATAGATTTTGGGTCGTGACAGACACTTACTATGGACTAATAGTAAATAAATACAGAATTTCTAAATAAGCATGAGTTGTGTAGATAATTATAATAACTCATTAACACAAAATAATATCAAGTATGATTAGGCTCTGAGTATTATTAAGCACGATTTATGCTGAGGTCGTACGGTCCGATCCAGAATAACGTGTACGTTGCCGAGGGACGTGCGCCAAAATCCATAGATGCATGTATCTATTGCTGAGGCATTCGGCCAGCTCCACAAGAAGAGAGGATACTTTATAAGCATTTGAATTAAACGTTATAACAAGGCTAATACACAATATAACAAATGTTTCATTAACGGTCAAGTAATCTGCCAAAAATTCAAGTAAGTAAAATTCGGCCTTTTACAATTCCTCTAACAAGTTCTAATATAATTTAGGCACTTAAATTAACAAGTAAGGTGCAACATTACAAGTAATTCATGATTTGGGTCCTAAACTACCCGGACATAAGCATAAATAGTAGCTACGCACGAACTTTCGTCATCTCGTGCGTACGTAGCCCCCACAATTAGAAGCAAATATTAATTTAAATCACCTATAGGGCAAGTTCCCTCTTACAAGTTTAGACAAGAGATTTACCTCGTCTCAAGGTTCACTTTTCGTTCACAATTTCGTCCTAAAGCATCAAATCGATGCCGAACAATCCAAAACTAGTCAAATGTTATATAAATTTATCAATACATGTTCAAAGTTCACATTTCAACTATTAGAGTGATTACCCAACCCCAAATTGGAAGATTCTAAAATTTCACCCCCGGGCCCACGTGCCCGGATTCCAGGAATTTTCGAAGATAGATGTTACCCACAACCCCACGAACTCAAATATATAGTTTTCACTCAATCCCATAACCATTTTCGTGGGTAAATCCCATTTTTATCAAAACCTAGGGTTATTCATCTAAACCAAAAATTTCAAAATTTTTCATGTTAAAATCTACCCATAATCTATATATTTAATTTACATTGGATAGAAATTACTTATCTCAGGTAGCTAGGTGGAAACCCCTTTCCAAAAGCCCCAAAATCGCCCAAGAAAATAAAAGAAATGGGTCAAAACAATGGTCTAAGCCCAGCTTAAATGACCTCACTGCTTTCAGTGATTTCGCTTATGTGGACGGTCAACCGCATCTCCGGAACCACTTCTGCGGAAGCGAGGTCGCATCTGTGGTCAGGCCTAGACAGCCTCCAAGCGCACCTGCGGTCGCTTCCTCGCAGAAGCGTGTCCGCTTATGCGGAAATGCCACCGCTTCTACTGTCACGACCCAAAATCCATTAAAGATCGTGATGGTGCCAGACACCGCTGTCAGGCAAGCCAAAAATAAATACTTAATTTGGTTCTCATTTTTAATATTTTAGAAATCATATTTTTCTTCAATTAAATAGTAAAATATGGAATCTATAGTGTAAATAATAATATTTCACAATAATTTCAATACAGGACAACCCAAATCACCCCAAAACCCGGTGTCACAAGTGCACGAGCCTCAACTAGGACTGCAAAATAAAATACAACATCTGTCCGAAATACAAATTCGGACAGAAGAAATATAAATACTCTGAAGGAGACTCTGCTAGATGCGGACTAGTAACGTGGAATGCAGTTCACCTAAATCCCCGCAAAAATCGCGCCTCTGCGCCCACAAGGCCACTAGACATATATGCACCTGCACAAAAATATGCAGCAAGTATCGTATGAGTACGTAAATCAATGCATACCCAGTAAGTATCCTGCCTAACCTCGAAGAAGTAGTGACGAGGGGTCGATTTCGACACTTACTATGGGCTATAAATAAAAAATCAATGATATAATTAGGCATGGATTACGTAGAACGGCTATAAGCGCAATATCATGAAATAGGTAAACAATTCTTTGGTTCATAAGAAATTTCCAAATTTATTTTCGTCATTTAATATTTTTGTATCTCGGTCCAATAAAAGCAATATCAATTATTATCAATTCCAAAAATATATCATGCGCAAATCATGCCGAGGTCGTACGACCCGATCCAACATAAATATTTAAATGGTGCACTACCGAGGGTCGAACGACGCGAACCATAGATGCATCTATTTAACCTGCCGAGGCGTTCGGCCGCTCCACAAAAGAGAAAAATACAATTTAAAACAACCAAATTCAAGATTTATTAAGGCAACTATTCAAGAAATACAAATTCTCATTTACGTCAAGAATAATGGAGTTTAACCTTTTAAAGTTCCTTTACCAAGTTTCGATATGATTTAAGCAATTTAGATTAACGAGTAGGATGCAAGCATCGCAATTATAACATGATCTGGGTCCTAGACTACCCGGACATAAGCATATTAGTAGCTACGCACGAACTCTCGTCACCTCGTGTGTACGTAGCCCCCACAAATAGAAACACATATTGAATTATTTCACCTCTGGGTTAATTCCCTCTTACAAGGTTAGAAAGGAGACTTACCTCACTCCGACGTTCCAAAACTGGCTCTAATGCCGCCCTAGCACCTCAAACCGGTGACCGCCGATCCAAAACTAGTCAAATAAGACGCAACCCAATCAAAATATACTCTAATACTCATAATTAATCAATTTATAACAATTTTCAACTCTGCTCGAAAAATCGATAAAGCAACCCTCGGGCCCGGATTCCAAAATATTCGAAGACAAACACTACCCATAACACCACGAACTCAAATATATAATTCATTTTTAATTTCATTCCCAAATTCGTGATCAAAATCCAAGAATACCAATTTCTAGGTATTTCTTCAAAATCCCAAATTTCTACTAATTTCCATGTTTAAATCCATATACAAACCATGTATTTAACCCAAAATGAGAAGAAGTCACTTACCCCATAATAGAGGATGAAGATGGCACTCCAAACCTGCTTCAAAATCGGCTCCCATGGACAAAATGAAGTGAAATTGAACCCAACTCTCGTTTTAAAGAAAACATTACCCAGCCATGATTTTCGCACATGCGGTCCAATAGCCGCTTTTGCGTCTCCGCACCTGCGAAAATTCTATTGCAGGTGCGGTTCAAGCTCATCCCAACATTTCCCACAACTGCGCCCCATGTAGCGCATCTTCGCGCCCGTTTCTGCGGTCTCCAAGCGCTTCTGCACTTCCGCTTCTGCGGTCACCAAGCGCTTCTGCGCTCGCGCACCTGTGGGTTTATGCTTGCTTCTGCGGCCCAGGCCTTTTTGGCCAGCCTTCGCTTCTTCGACCCTCATGGCCGCTTCTGCGGCTCTGCACCTGTGGCCCTTACCTCGTAGGTGTGGTTACACCAGAAGACAACAGCCTCGGCATTCCTTCCAAGTCCAAACTCGATCTGTTAACCATCCGGAATCCCCCCCGAGGCCCTCGGGACCCCAACCAAATATACCAACACGTCCCAAAACACATTACGAACTTAGTCGAGCTTTTAAATCACATCAAACAATGCTAAAAACACGAATCACTCTCCAACTAAAACTTAATAAACTTTGAAAGTTCAAACTTCTACCTTCGATCCCGAAACCTATCAAATCACGTCCGATTGACCTCAAATTTTGCACACAAGTCATAATTGACATTACGGGCCTACTCCAACTACCGGAATTGGATTTCGAACCCGATATCAAAAAGTCTACTCCCAGTCAAACTTTCCAAAAACCTTCAAATTTCTATTTTTCGCCAAATGACCCTGAAACAACCTACGGACCTCCAAATCTACTTCCGGACACGCCCCTAAGTCTAGAATCACCATACAGAGCTATTCCCAGGCTCAGAATCCCAATTGGACATCGATAACATTAAAATTCACTTCAACCCAAATTTATGAAATCTTTCCAAAATGCCAACTTCTACAATAGGCGCCGAAACGCTCCCGGGTCATCCAAAATCCGATCCGGACATACACCCAAGTCCAATATCATCATACGCACCTGTTGGAACCTACAAATCCTGATTCCGAGGTCGTTTACTCCAAAATTACCCTTTAGTCAATTCCTCCAACTTAAAGCTTCCGAAATTAGGATTTTCTTTCCAAATCAACTTTAAACTTCTCGAAATTAAATTCCGACCACGCGTACAAGTCATAATACCTGAAGTAAAGATGCTCAGGGTCTCAAACTGCTGAATGACACACTAGAACACAAAACGACTGATCGGGTTGTTACATTCTCTCCCACTTAAACATACGTACGTTCGCGAACGTACTAAGAACTGCTCTGGAGTTATTTGAAAACAATGTTTAACACCTTGTACACCTACTTGTGCTACCATAACCCAGTTGAGCACATTTGCTCGAGCAAACCTGAAAGTCCTCCCTTTTATCTAGTCAAATAAGCCTTAGAGCCAAATTCCAACATCTGAAATCCTCTACCAGGTCTGTTTCCAACATACGAACACTATATTAATCACTACACGATGCACCAATACATGTTTCCAACTCTTGCAATACTGCCACGATGGAGGGGATGTGGAGGAATTCATAACCAATTGCCAAGTAAACAAATCATTGAGTCTCTCCTCCGGACAAGAACCATTACCTCATTATGAACCAAATAACGATATTTGCTACACGATATTTACGTCTCATATAATCCGATCGCACTAATCCCATGTCCAATAATCTCGTCTCACCTAGTATAAGTTGTTCCGGCAATAAGCCACCACAAACACTACCAAAGGTCTCATATGATGCCACCATGTGCCAGCAATCCACAAACTCGCATGTGATACATAAGGAAAAATGAACTCCGGAAAGAACTGATCAACCCACATGACTAATTAAACAACCGAAAAGATGTTATGAACCTTCCTCAGAAAATGAGACGCAAAACACACAAGAATAGATATAGGGAATTGTACTCAACATCACACTGTTGGGGCGTGCAACCCGATCCACACATGATACCGTTGCAGCGTGCAACCCGATCCAACCATGATACCCGTGGCAGCGTGCCACCCGATCCAAACAACATATCCGTGGCGGCGTGCCACCCAATCCAACCATATACCCGTGGCGGCGTGCCACCCGATCCACACATAATAATCGAAAGAAATGCTTATACTCACGAAATGCCCGAATATCAACCATAAGCACGCCAAGTGCATAATACAAATCCTGGGAGACGGGTCAAGTGCATAATACAAATCATGGGGAGACGGGTAGCATCATACGCTATAAAACTCAAGCACAACTAAGGTGCAATAAATGACCTGCATCTCGAGTGCCATCCTGCTCATATAATACCACAAACTATACGGGATCTCAATACGAGTGCGAATAATCAAATCGCCTCACAACCCACATGGCACAATAGAGACTACATGGAAAGGTTGACAACATAAATAACATCCAAGGCCCGAAGACCTCTCCGAAAACAGCGCTATGCTGAAATGAACACATCCGGCCTGATATAGATCCCACATTCACATTTAGATCCATCCACAGACCTCAAGTCAATTCTGATCGTACCGCACTGGGCTAATAATCTTTCAAGGATCCAAAACAACCTTTTTTCCCATGGCACATAAGTACAGCCGTCAAATCCGGAACAACTTTCCACAATTCACAACCAACTAAATAGAGCGCCTTTCAGGCCTAAACTCTCACATTAGCGATATTACCAAATCTCCATACTTGGTTCTAATCTTTAATCAATCAAGTGACTACATGTCACACTTATACAATCTTCCCGTGGGATACGCTCCCACGACCTTCCGCACCAGGTAACAAGTTTGCACATCCATACCACCATCCACACTAATGCTATAAAGCAAACCAAGAAGCCGAAAATCAGTACACCAAGCCTCTTACACAGGACACCAATCTCAGATGACGCTAAAGACAGTACCAGCTCACTCTAAACATTTGAATTCTTCCCTGATCATCCGAGCTTGTGACATTCTTGTCAACACCAAACCGCAACCTTGATCCTCAACTTCCAATTTCGCATGCCGCTCACTGCACCTAATATGCCAATACGTGAGAGTACCAGAATTCCATAATAACCCCTGATCCGCTAATAGAATAAACACTTCATCATATAGAAACTTTTTACTCAGCTCATTTCAGAAGAACCAATGCAACATACAACTAAATTCCCAAACCGCAGAAAATACAACCTCATGTCGTGATTTAAACTGCCATAACTCTTCTGAAAATCCCTTTACACAACAAAGCCATATGAATCGAATACCTCCTAAATCAACCAAGTTGTGGTGGCGCTAAAGCCCAAGTGTACAACTATAAACCACATGTATAACTTCACGCTGGAGAAACTAGTCAGTGCCATAACCGTGCTGATTCAACCATTAACAACCGAGCCACTTCTTCTAATTTACTCGGGACTTGCCCTAGAAATAATAATAGCTCCATTCAAAACATCATGAACCCAAATCCACACTCATCCTGAGTGACCTTATTTCACGAGACCACGTTGTCTCCAAAACCTACGAACCATATACCCTCCTTATGTGCATATTCAAATTTTCAACTGGTACACTCATTCTGAAAATCCCTCTATAAATCCGAAGTTATTTTCTCCCATTCTTCCAATGCCACACCGCAGACCGAAGATAACGTAGAACACTCCAAGCCACTTTTCATAATCCACTGCAAAAGCTCAATACTTAACCATACTACTGGATCAAAATACTTAGGCACCACACTTTGAACCCAATAGAACCATTGTTGAGAGTCACCCACTTTGACTTGTTCCCAATTATGATCAAACTCCAAGGCCCTACTGGCACATGAACACCCTCTCAAAGAAGCACCCGACTGAATCACGTTACTTGTAACTCACCTCTACACGAAGCATAAATCCCGAGCCTTCCCAAAGTCTGATCATGAATTAATAAGGTCAATTATAACGTACATTCATCAAATCCTTTGATCAAATTTCTACTGATGTTTTCTTTCCTTAGTCGTAATAAGCTATCAATATGCTGCTAACTAGAACCCTCACAAGTAGATAACCATACAATTCAATCGTAGGCGGTAGGGCTCTCCCACTTAGCTCGAAGCTACCATTGAATAACTCTGAAATCCACCAAGATTCCTTATCCCCCATTGACATGATCTTGCACAATCAACCCACCAAATTTCTCGAAACCTTTTTGTTGAACTCTTCATGGCCACTATGAATCACTATCCATATGCACATATTTGGCCACTTCCTGAATAGTCAGTAGAAATTCTTCATAGGAGCTTCGTCAATACCACGTAACCGCTGACCTGCTCACATGAGATAACCCACGTGTGGAAACTCCATGCCGACATCATCTAATGTCGCTGCACTAGGTACAATTACTATGACATCAGTAACCCATTCTGAGCCCGTGCTCATTCACCAGCTGTACAAGTCTGTTCACTCCTTATGGACATCAATTAAAGGTATGACGAACAACTCAACAAATAATAATTCTGTCACGACCCAAATTAGCCCTCCGTAAGGTGTCGTGATGGCACCTAGTCTTTACGACTAAGTAAGCCTAATATTACGAAAAATATAAAGAAAACACAACATTTTTAAAGATAAACAACATATAGTGAATAACCAAGAGTAGTACCACTCGGCATATACAAAATAATTTCCCAAGACCCGGAATACCACTAAGTCACAAGCTGCTATAATCTATGTAGCTCTATACAAAAGTCTAAAGATAATAAAGAAAGTCTCTAGGCGAGGGAGTAGAAGGGGACTCCGAAGATCTACGGACGCAAGCAGAAGTACCTTGAAGTCTCCTAGAATCAGCAGCACGCACTAACCCCAAGGCTGATAGATCGTACCTGGATCTGCACACGAAAACATGTGCAGGAAAGGGCATGAGTACACCACAATGGTACCCAATAAGTGCCAAGCCTAACCTCGGTCGAGTAGTGACGAGGTCAGGTCAAGGCCCTACCAGAGTAAATATAATAAATTAAACAGTAAAAGATATAAGTAAAATTTACGGTAACACAATTAAAGAAATTCTCAAAAATTTAACAGTGGGGAATCTCCCGGGATACCGTCCCGTAGTTCCAAATGAATATGCAGTACAAAGGGATCTCCCGGAATACGTTCGTAGTCCCAAAGTAAATATGCAGTGCTGGGGGATCTCCCGAAATACATCCGTAGTCCCAAAGTAAATATGTAGTGCTGGGGGATCTCCCGAAATACGTCCGTAGTCCCAAAGTAAATATGTAGTGCTGGGGGATCTCCCGTAATACGTCTGTAGTCCCAAAGTAAATATGCAGTATAGGGGGATCTCCCGGAATACGTCTGTAGTCCCAATTTAAATATGCAACGCAAGATGAAATGGCAGGTATGGCATCGAGTTATACAGTTTATACTGAACACATATAAGGAAAGTAGGGTCTTAACTAAGCATGGCACACAAAATGTCAAATAGGTTGTTAAAACACGTAAGCATGCTTCTCTAGTCTGAGTTTAACAATTAAATGTATTAGTGCAATTTAATAAGGAAAAACAGTTTATGATTTAGAAGGGAAAAACGGGATTTGTGCAATAATAGCCCGTGTACGTACTCGTCACCTCACGTACACGGCGCGCACACATCAATTAATATCAAACATCTTAAAGGAAAGTCCCCAACACAAGGTTAGGCAAGCCACTTACCTCGAACCGCTCAAATCACCTCGATAACACGTTCTTGCCACGAGTATCCGACTCCAAATGGCCTGAATCTATTCAAATTAATTTCATAATGTAAATATAACTACAAGTAACAAATTTAGCTAATTAATTTGAAGTTAGAGCATGAAATTAGGCAAAAATGCCCAAAAAAGGTCTCCCTGGGCCCATGTCTCAGAACCGGGTAAAAATTACAAATTTTGAACACCCATTCACTCACGAGTCTAACCATACCAAATTTACTAAAATCCGGCACCAAATGGTCCTCCAAATCTACAAATCAAACTTCCAAATCCCTAGCCTCCAACTTCCAATTTCCACCTTAAATACACACTAACTAGGTGGGAAAATACATGGCAAAGCAAGATTATTGATCAAAAATAAGCATAAGGGACTTACCTCAAGAAATGCCTTGAAAATGCTCTCAAATATCGCTCTAAACCGAGTTTGCAAAGTCAAAAATGACAAAAATCGCGAAGCCCCTCGGTTTTAACCACTGCCCAGTTATTTCTACACCTACGGAACCTGGGCTCACACCTGCGGGTGCGCTTGTGCGGAAAAAGTGTGCATCTGCACAATTCACTTTCCCCCTTTGCCTTCGCACCTGCGACAAAAGGGTCGCACCTGCGCGTGTGCGCCTGCGGAAATCCCTTCCACTTATGCGTAACTTGCGCACTTGCGAACAATCTTGCGGATTTGCGGGCATCGCAGATGCGGCCTTTTCCCATGCACCTATGATCCCTAACCAATCCACCCAACTCCGCTTCTATGCGGATTTTCTCTCACCTGTGGGCAGCCTTGCGCAGGTGCGATTACAGCTTAACCACCAATTTTTTCCTAAGTCCAAATTCATTCCGTTAAGCATCTGAAATACACCCGAGGCCCCCGGGACCTCAACCAAACCTACCAACCAATCTTATAACACCATACGAACTTAGTCGAGCCTTCAAAACACATCGAACAACACCAAAATCATGAATTAAGCACGGATTCAAGCCTAAGAATTTAAAATTTTCCAAATTCTACAAACGATGCCGAACCACATCAAATCTAGTCCGAATGACCTCAAATTTTACACAGAGGTCAAAAATGATACTACGAACCTACAGCCACCTTCAAAATTCCATTACGAGCTTGATATCAAAATTTCCACTATCGGCCGAAACCGCCGAAAAATTAACTTTCGCCAATTCAAGCCTAAATCTACTACAGACCTCCAAAACACATTCCGGACGCGCTCCTAACCCCAAAATCACTCAACGGAGCTAACAGAGTCGACGAAATTCCATTCCGGATCCGTCTTCACACAGTTCCGACTATTGTCCAAACTCTAAGGCTTAAACTCACAACTAGGGACTAAGTATCCCAAAACTCTCTGAATTCCATAACCAATCACTCCGGCAAGTCTCAATAGCGGAAACAAACGTGGGGAAAATAGTTATTAGGGGATCGGGGCTCAAATTCTCAAAACGACCGGCCGGGTCGTTACAGTATCCTTCTTCATATCAAGAAACTCCTTTCTATTGTATCCAACCTTCCTTCGTATAGCAGCCAATATTCCAAATTAAGCCCGCAGACCGAGTCACTGTCCACCATGAATCCCAAATCACTTTAAACTTTCCCAAGGCATGTAGTCATCCTACCACAGAACCCATATACTGCTCTGCCACTCTCCCTCTTTGGTCAAACCCTCTCCTTTAAGCAACTACTCGACTTCTGCATTCTCACACTTGGCCTTCTAGAGACTTAACCGCGGCAAGACACCTCCCACATGTCCTTCCTCATCCTTCGCTACCCAGTTGTTGCCTTAAATCAAAAACTATCTCCGTACCACTTGAACCAATCGATCGCTACCAACTTTAAACCTTTCCGAAGATCATCTTTCTCGAGCCATCAACACTAGAAACACCGATTCGATTCCGAAATTGCTACACCCCATTATTTCTGACAACCGCTTCTCCAGCACCATTTCACAATGCCCCGCCCCAAAGGCGAATTGAAGAAGACTACAACGCCGGCGAACTTAACGCATCCAATCTAGGACGACGACACCACATCACAGATGAAAATTCCACCGCGCTTGAAATACCCAGTCTCGTTACTCTATCAACCCAAACCTGAATATTCGTAGTCCGATTGCCTCTCCTCCGCCGGAACTAAATGCTGAACCTCTAAGCCGTGAAATGAGAAGTCCTTCTATCAAGTTATTTACTGACGCAGTCCATAGATAAGCACCCTACCATTATACCAACACTATGCGATAGCAACACACGAATCATCATAACAATCAGTGTCAAATCTCAAACCATAGGCAATATTAATACTGGGCTGAAATGACAGAACGGCCTTCCGCAAGGTGACGACAATAGCCCAATCAAATACGCAGGGAAAAACATCCCACACCACATCTGTAGTACCATTAAAATTCCTCGTTTCCAAATTTATAACAAGCGCTTCACGTCGCACAATATTGAATAGGAAGGAAATGAAGGCATAAGCCTCAAAGGAATGAAATCGCACGATGAGGAATCAAAAAGGGAAGTGCTCCTAACAGTCCTGTAGCCTCTCGAAGATAAGTATAGACGTCTTTGTACCGATACGCAAGACTCTACTAGACTTGCTCATGACTCGTGAGACCTAAGTGAACCTAATGCTCTGATATCAAGTTGTCATGACACGAAATCCATTATAGGTCGTGATGGCGCCTAACACAGCTATCAGGCAAGCCAACCATAATTAATTAACTTAATTACTCCTTTTAATAATTGAAATCATGACTTCTTTCAATTTAATAAATAAAAGATGGACTTTACGGAGTAAATAAAAATATTTTTACAATTTCAATACCAAACAACCCATAATCACCCCAAAATCCGGTGTCACAAGTGCATGAGCATCAACTAGGAAATATAATAAAATACAACATCTGTCTGGAATACAAATTAGACAGGAGAAACATAAATAACTCTTATAGAGACTCTGCAGGCTGCGGATCATAACATGAAATGCAGCTCATGGTAAGTCCCCGCAACATCCGCGCCCCTGCGCCCAAAAGACCACTGGGTATATATGCACCTTCAAAAAATGTGCAGCAAGTGTAGTATGAGTACGTAAATCAACGCGTACCCAGTAACTATCTAGCCTAACCCCAGAGGAGTAGTGACGAGGGGTCGGCATCGACACTTACTAGAGGTCCAATTAAATAAATAATACGATTCTTCATACAATTGTAAAGTACACAGGAATAAGGGAGAAATCTGAAGTTTCATAATGTTCCAATTATTTCCTTTTTATCATAAATTTATCGATCATATATCCTACCTCAATATCACAGAATAAATGCCAAGTGTTGATACTAATCTGATAAGAAATACCATAAAATACCGGGCGTCAGTGAAAAGTTCATCTCGTGAATATTTGGACTACTAGCGGTATAACGCATGATTCTACCGAGGTCGTTCGGCCCAATCCGGAGTAGTGTGTACATTGTCGAGGGTCGAACGTCATGAACCAGAGATGTACCTCTATATACTGCCGAGGCGTTCGGCCCGCTCCACAAGAAAGGAAGGAAGTTTCAGAATAACAAGATACACGCTTACAATAAAGTACATGAGCACAATAATAAGTACATCTCTTTACATTTATCGAATACCTTAGCAACAACTCACGGTATTAAAGCTTGACATGATACCTTTATTTCTAAATCAATTTCAGTTATAACTTTAACTAAATAAGCCAGCAGAACAAGTTCAAATAATTCAATTATTACACGATAAGGTCCTATGTCTACCCGGACATAGACATGTTTTATCTACGTACGGACTCTCGTCACCTTGCACATACGTAGAGTCCACAACTAGTTGCACATAACAATAAATTTTACCTAGGGGTGGTTTCCCCCTCACAGGGTTAGACAGGAGACTTACCTCACTCCGAAGTTTCATAACCGGTTCCAAATCCCTCTAACACCTCAAACTGATGCTCGTCGCTCCAAACTAGTCAACCAATGTGCAAACCAATAAAAATATACTCTAATACTCATAACAAATCAATTTAGACAAATTCCGAACTCCGCTCGAAAAGCCGATAAAGCAACCCTCGGACCCACATGCCCGGATTCCGAAATTTTTTGAAGATAAACATTACCCATAACATTACGAAGTCAAATATGTAATTTATTCTCAATTCCATGCCCAAATTCGTGGTCAAAATCTAAAAATATCAATTTCTAGGTTTTTCTTCAAAACCCAAAATTCCTTCACAATGTTTCATGCTTAAATCCATGTATAAACCTTGTATTTAACTCACAACTAGTAGAAATCACTTACCTCATGATTGACAGTGAAAATGGTGCCCCAAAATCGCTCCTAGATCGGCTCCCATGGAATGAGATAACAATGAGCCAAAACCCGTTTTCTTGCAACTTATACACTAGCCTGGCGATCTTCGCACCTACGATCACTCGACCGCTTCTGCGGAGGTCCCCCAGCTGCCAGCCCGCATCTGCGCCAAGTGACACCGCAGGTACGCATGCGCTTCTGTGCCAAATGGCCCGCTTCTGCGGCCTCAGCAGCCTTGGCCCTTCCACTTCTGCACTTGCCTTGCGGCTTCTGCGGCGTCGCACCTGCGCCCCTTTTTCCGCAGGTGCGATTACACCAGAACTCAGGCCCTTCAACAACACAACCAAACTCCAAGTTGATCTGTTAATCATCTGGAATCCACCCGATCCCCCCCAGAACCCCGTCCAATCACACCAACCAGTTCCAAAACATAGCACGGACCTGCTTGAGGCCTCAAATCACGCCAAACAACATTGAAACTACGAATCACCCTCCAATTCAAACTTAATAAACTTGGAAACTTCAAACTTCTACAATCGATGTCGAAACCTATCAAATAACGTCCGATTGACCACAATTTTTGCACACGAGTCATAATTGACATTACGGACCTACTCCCACTTCCAGAATTGGAATCCGACCCCAATATCAAAAAGTCCACTCCAGGTCAAACTTCTCAAAAATCTTCAAATTTCTAACTTTCGCCAAATGACCCCAAAATGACCTACGGACCTCCAAATCCACTTTCGGACGCGCTCCTAAGGCCAGAATCATCATACGGAGCTATTTCCAGACTCGGAATCCCAAACGGACATCGATAACATTGAAATGCACTTCAACCCAATTTTTATGAAATTTTTCCAAATGCCAAGTTTCCACAGCAGGCGTCGAAATGCTCCCAGGTCATCCAAAACCCGATTCGGACATACACTCAAGTCCAAAATCATCATACGAACCTGTTGGAACCTTCAAATCTTGATTCCGAAGTCGTTTACTCAAAATTTAACCCTTAGCCAACTCCTCCAACTTAAAGCTTCTGAAATTAGAATTTTTTCTCCAAATCAACTCCGAATTTCTCGAATTTCAATTCCGATCACACGTACAAATCATAATACCCGAATTGAAGCTACTCATGGCCTCAAACCATCGAATGACGTGCTAGAGCTCAAAACGACTGGTCAGATCATTACAGTAAGAATTACGTTAAAATAATATGATCAAATGTGGTCAAATAAGACATATCACAATATGACATGTTTAGTATTCTTTAATATTGATACCGAAACAAAATACAAGTACTAAAATCAAGGGGTTAGGCTGCTACAAATATAAAAAAATAGATTGTCTACTACGAGATTTAAACAAGAATTTCATATCCTGCTTCATTATTAAATTCTCATGTTATATAATTTTTATCTGAGAGGTTTATATTTTAAATCTATTTGCACATGATTCAAATAACGTACATCGCAGTTTGACATGATTTGTCCGCGCATCGCACGGGTACTAATACTAGCTACATTAGAAGCAACTAACTAGATAGATTCTAGGGACTAATCTAATAACTATATCTAATCATCTAATAATTCAAATAAATTCAAAATATAAAAAACAAATCTAATGGATAATAAGCCTAACTAACATATAGATATGAGCATATCTTGATACACCCCTTCAAGTTAAGCGCGGTGCCACGACACCTAACTTGTCTAAAAACATCGTAGGAAGGCTGGCTTGGGGCAATGACTGTGTGAGGGTATCTGCAACTTGTTCAGAGGAGGGAGTGTGCTTCACAACTACTTCATCAAATCTTACTTTATTATTAAAAAAGTGAAAATCCACTTTTATGTATTTCATTCTGCTCTGAAAGGCGGGATTTTGACTCAAGTATGTAACTCTAATTTTGTCGCAAAATATGGTGGGCATTGATCATGTCCAATTCACACCCAAAATATGAGAATATGAAACGGTCATTATAATAATAAAACCCAACGCGAGTTAGGGTCGAACCACAAGGACTTTAGATTAGGTGTTAAGGTAAACACTTAAGAGAGCAACATGAAATAACTTAATTTAACTTTCAAACAAAGGTATGTAAAACTTTTACTAATTAAACTACTAAGGACTTCAACTAAGCTAGCAAACAAGTAATAATTGAAATATTTTTGAAGTTTTATCAAATAGAGGAAAGCCTAGGGTTATAACCTTAACCTATGTGTTAACCTAAGGGGTAAAGTAGATTTATGCTTGCTTGGTAGATCAGGGTTATTATGACACTCGATACTCAAGTAAACACTCAATACCTCTCGATTAAGGAGTGATTATGCCCAATTTAGCTCTCTCAAGTCCAAATGGGTAGCTATAAATGCAATTGAATATGAGTCCAAGTTAGATTATCCCTATCACTAGTTCAAATCATTAAATTAAACTAAACAATAACTCAACTAGTTCAATTTCTTGTTAGCCAAGTTTTCCTAGACTAAATTCCTTTTTATCAAGTAAGAACAAAGTCACATAGGCAAGAATCAATGTTTGCAATAATCAATTCTAACTTAAAGCATAAACAAGGCTAGATAACACTAACACAATTAATAACAAGCATAATATTAAACACCCATAAGTTTTTCATACTAGGGTTGGATTACAACCCTAGATTAAAATCTAGCTACTCATGTTAATAGACATGGAAAGATGAAAAGAAGAAGAAATTAAAGACATAAAACTAAAATAAAATAAAAGAGTAAATGATCCAACCTAATTGTAGCTCAAAATTTCTCCATATGGCTAAAAATAACGAACTACCAGCTACTACAATGAAACGATACCCTAAAAAAGTCATAAAATCCTATGTATAAGGTTCCCGAAATCTCTGACAAAAATTTCCTTTGGAGGGTTCTGCGGCCGCACTTTAACTTCTGCAATCCACACTTTGATGGGTTAATGTTGCATATGATTTCAGTCGGAGAAGTTCTGCGGTCGTCCTTCAGCTTTTGTGGCCGCACTTCAGCTTCTGCGGACCGCATTTGAGGAGGCGTCAAACTTGTTCGATTCCTCATTCTCTGATCTTTCAAGCTTGTTAGTGCGAACTTATTTTGAAGACCAAGTGTGACCACACATTTTAATCTACGGACCACACTTCTGCCAAAAGTCTCTGATGATTTAGTTCTTCTTCTGCGGCCACATTCTATCTTCTGCGGACCGCACTTCTCTTAGCAATTCTCCTCTTTGCTGAACTTGGCTAGCAAATCTCATTTTTAGTAATTTTTCTTCATTGAGCTTATATTCTTTAGCACACCTGCAATTCAACCATTTTCATTAGATTCAGAGGCAAAAATCAGTACTTTCGGACTAAATATTATAGCAAGAATATACTAATAAGTGGTGAAAATCCACACTTATCAACTCCCCCAAACTTAAGTCTTTGATTATTCTAAAGTAACTAGATTAGCACCCTCCTTCCCACATTTTATGATCATTTCAAGGGAGTCACCCACAAGTTATTTATACTCAGTTGGGACCAACAATTACCCACAACACTTATTCATTGTAAACAAGGTCTCAAATTTTTCAAAAAGGTGCAAATTACTCATCTCATCTATTTCTAGTGTGACATTTGAGCCTCAAGAGTTAACTTCATTCATTAAGGATTCTTGTTCTTTCATGTAAATCATGATGGACTCCAAACTCTTCCTCTTTACCTTCTATTTGCATTGCTCACTTCAAAATTGAACACTCAATTTCTAGTGCTTCAAATGTTTCACACTTCTCTCACTAAGGAATGTCACAAGTTAAGCTTCAAGTACATAGACGCGAACTTCATACACATCTCCACTAGTGTAAGCATACTCGGTTAGAAATCAAATAGGACTTCTTTTAGGTTGTAATGAAGGTTTTTGGTCCGGGGTAGGATACTATATGGGATACATGTAGTTACATCCTTCCTTAAGCACTTCACTTCTCATTTCTTGGCTCACATTTGTCAAATCCTTGGAGGCATTACTTCTTCTTGGAGGCTAGAGAGACTTGTCGCCACTCTTTGTTGATAATTTCATTCTTTTTCTCTCTTGACTTTTAAGCTGGAGATACTTGGCTCACTCTATTTCATCGGTCTCTCTTTTTGTCCCTTTTTGGGCTTCTTTTTATTCATATTACTTTATTTTCTTTCATTCTCTTGGATGCATATCATTTCTTTTCTCTCTTTTTAACGCATTGGTACCTCTTTTAGATTTTTCAACTTTCACCCCAAACTTGGGCTTTGAGAGACATATGACAAATGAGCGCTTAGGAGGGTTCAGGTGCCAAGAGGAGATCATATTCAAAAAGTGAAAGGCCTGTAGCAAGGTTATCAAAAGAGAAATGCTAAAGGCTCGAAGGGGGTTGACTAGGGATCATGATCATAGGGTGGTAATTGAAAGCTCAAACGGTCCAAGGAAAGCCTACAATCATCTTTCAAACCGAGTAAACTCAATATTTTGCCTTGAAGCACATTTGGGGAAAGTTCTAGACTATTCACTCAAGCACTTGGACAACAACAAAATTTCACCTCATCTCTCATGCAAATAAACTGTAAAAGAAGGTAGAGTCTAAAACCCACAACAACCACAATAGAGTTAAAAAAACTCTATGGTTTACTCAACCACATAATGATTTTCAAAGATAACTCAAGAGCCTCAAAGTCACTTTACTAGAGTTACTTTCTCAAAAATGATTCATAACAACCTTGTCTCAAACCATAAGCATGCAGTTAAGTATGTTGGTACCACGTGAAGTATAAATAACCCATATTCATAGAAGAACTTGATTAGGGCTTTTGTTCATTACTACTTACTACTACTACTACTACTACCTAAACATGTAATAGGCTAATTTTCTTAAGAAAGTTATCACGCTATCCATCCTCGAGAAACGTCATCCGGTTCGTACAAAAGACCACCTTTGGAAAGAATGGTGCCATTAAGAAAATCAAAGGCTTATTATCAATAAAAATAAATAAAAGCATAATATTACATTACCAAGACAAAACTATAGATTACTACTAAATATATCAAACTACTAAAAATAAACAAAATGAGTCATCCAATTATTACATCCCAATGTCATTAAATGCATCCAATCAAATCAAATTCTACACCACCAATTAAGAGTAAGCATTGTCCCTAATGATTAACAAAACAAAATCAAATAGCAGAGAGGGGCTAAGAAGCTCCCTAAGCATCCTCGGTCATCATGGTATCACCAGTAAGATCAATTCAAGCCGGCTCAACTAGTTGGATGGTATCATCATCGTCTGTGGGATATCCCTGTGATGTGAACATGTCACGCACCATACAGTAGTGTTGCATGCAAGGCAAGGCTATAAGACTGAGCAGTAGGGGCATCTTTAGAAGTCTGAGCTGGGTGAGGCAAGGCGGGGTTAATCAGCATGTCAAATGGCAAGTTGCATGCCTTAGCTATCTTAGTCACTTCAGTGCGCAGTGACTTAGCTAACTTCTTACTGGCCCAAGTCTTCCTTATCTTCTTCACTTGCTTAGTCAACATCTCAATCACTGCACCATGATGAAAAAGTGTATCCATAATCACCTTCTAGTTTTCCAAGATCTTAGTGAGCTTCCCATCAGTGTCAGAAGCATTTGGATATGAAGAGGACTTCCCCACAACTGCACTAGATATCTCGAACAACTTTGATGTAGCTGACTGCATCCAGTTGTTGAGACTCACCAGCGTCTGAGAAACCCGTAAGCCAGAAAGTGAGCCAATAGGCATACGCACCAGCCTCAGAGCTGGTGTAGGCAATGAAATAGGGGCTGATGGTGGCTCAGGAGCAGTGTCTCTAGCCTGAGTAGAGGGATCAAATGAAAAGGAGGGTATATCAAAGGGACCGGGAGATGCTACTACAGGCTCACCAGACTAGCTAGTAGTAGTGGAAAGCTGGTTGCTCTTCTTTGGGTTTTTGAGGTCTTTCAACTTGTACAGATCAAAGGGGCCACTTGGCTTAATTTTCTTATCAAATGGTCTAGACATCACTTTGGTATCTGTCAAGTAATTTGTGATGGTGTTGGGGAAGAGGTAGGAAATGTTACCATGTTGTGCTACCAGAGTGATATTGGCCGATATCAAGGCACCCACATTGATTGGGTACCCGGCCATAATAGATGCCACAATCACTGCTCTCTCTAAAGGTAAGTTATTTTCATTTTTGCTTGGGTCAAGTATCGTACAAACAAAAGTTTGTCACCCCTTCGCCTCGAAGCTCAAAGTATTGTGGAAGATTGGCACTCTGACGCATATCCAAGGAGGAGTAGGCCCAGGTGCACGAATCTCTGCCAGCCACGGTTAGACCTCTTCCTTCTCAGCTAATATGGCCAGATACTCCTTTGGCTCTACATCCCCAAGTCCCAGGTGGGCATTCAAAGTGTGTTGATAAAATTTTACCTTAAGTTTGTACACCTTGGTAACCTTGATCCCTTTTACAATATACGTAGTGTTAGCGTAGAACTCCCGAACAAGGTGTTCCTTGACATCCACTAGCTCCTCAGTGAACTATATCAAGCCTTTTCTCTTTGTAAAATGTTCAAGGATTGCCAGATTGTACTTATCTAGGTCCTTGGTGAGGAACTGCCTTTCATGAGTTAGGGACCTTTCTTTCCACCACTTTTTGAAATCCACATAGGTGTTGAAGATCAAGAACTGATCTTCCCAAATCACTTTTTCTTAGTCCTTTCTGTGCCATACCTTGCAACCTTTCCCCCATTTCCATCATCACATTAGAATCAGAATCTGGTGCAACTACATTTGACTCATTATTAGTGCTAGTTTTTCCCTGGGAGATGCCCTGAGATGTGGAAGGCACATCTTGGGGCTCAGACTACCCTTTTGGCTAAGATTGCTCCTCATTATGCTATTCAGACTGAGACATTGAGTTGCCTTTGGAGGATTCCCTAGACGGGAAATAGGAATCAGAATATGAGAAGCTTCTACCTCTCCCCTGGCTAGCTATTTGTTTCTTGGAGATAGCTTTTTGTACACTAGGGTGCATGGCACCTCTTCCTCTCCGATTTTCTTGGTTACCATGCCTTTGGATGTCTCTGACTTTCCTCTTGATCGTACCTTTATCTGTTTATACACAAAGAGAGTTTTCAGTTGATATCCAAGTCATTGACATGAGGTAAAATATAGATAGGAGTCACATTAGCAGTAGAGGGAGGCATAAGAATAGTAGGGTATTCATTTTTTAAACATACAGAAGAGAGAGCGGATGGGCGGTTCGCACAATTCCAAGTGTAGTCCGCAAAGTGAAAGTGTGCTTCGCAAAAATCCAAGTGTGACCGTACTTCTACACAGATGCATCACACCTTCAGAGAGAAGTCTTTGAAGGAGAGAGCGGACACAATTTTGTGGCCGCAAAAATTCAGCTGTGGTCCGCACAATTAAAATGCAGTCCACACTTGAGTAAAAGTACTCAGGTCCCAAAGAAGTTCTCTGAAGGACACTGTAGACCTCTCTTTGCAACCGCAAAATTCCAGCTGCAGTCTGGACAATTAAATTGTGACCTAAGAACTTTGGTTAACAACCAGGCTACCAAAATCAGCAATTGTGGACCACAAAATTTCAAATGTGGTCCGTACAATAAAGAACAACAAAGTACAAAGTTCAATTACTACCTAGATTATGCAATTGCTTGTTCAATCTAACTGGGTAACATGGTAAAGGTATGATAGAAATAGACCCAACCCAATCTAAGCATGATTTCATAACTACACATTCTCAATTTACCCCACATGGACACAGATAACGGTGTAACATAGATGGCATAAAAATAAGTTAAAAAGCAAAAATAGATTCAAAAAAAAAATTAACATAATTGAAGTGATGCATACCAGATTGTGCTAATGTGATTAGAATGATTGGAATGTGAGTGGCTCTGTGTGGTCAAATGTGCGAGCAAATGCTTCTTCAGTACAATCTCTATTAGAGAGTGAAAATGGCGAAAAGTGTAAAATTCTGACCTAATTCCATTTATACTTGTGCGTGGGTCGGGTCGAAGAAAGGGCGATTGCGACCACAAAATTTCAAGTGCGGCATGTACTCTGTTACCTGGGCGGTGGAGAGCTTTTAGTTGTGCAGTCCGCATTTTTTCAAGTGCGGCCGCACTTTTGTCAACCTATTTTCAGTGATCTCTCTGAAAGTGCTCTCCTATGACTGTAAAATTATCTGATAGGCTGCAAAATTGGCTCCGCACTATTGTGAGAAAAGTTCAGAGGACCATCATTTTAGTTCTTGAGTTGACTTTTGCATATGCGGTCCGCAGTCAAGATCTGTGACCTCAATCAAATTTTTGCTGCCCGTGTTTCCTCTTCTTCGGCCGTATAAATAAAAGTGTGGTCCGCAGTTTTTCATGCAAGGAACATCTTCATCCATCTCTCAATACCTAACGCTGAACACTGCATCACATTTCAAATCTGGTTAAAAATAATAAACAACATCTAAACTAAAATAGAAAAAGGAAAAAACTTGGATTGCTTCCCAAGAAGCACCTTATTTAACGTTGTGGCACGATGCAATGTCATAGCATTCTCAGTTGAAGTATAGAACTGCCACCACGTGGCTTGCATCAACTGTTCCCAAGTAATGCTTCACTCAGTGGCCATTGACTTGAAATATTTCATTGTTCTTATTCTTCACGTCCAAAGCACCAAAAGGTGTCACATCAACAATTTCAAATGGACCACTCCACTTTGATTTAAGCTTTCCGAAAAATATTTTCAACCTTGAGTGGAACAACAACACTAGATCACCGGCCTTGAACACCATATTCCAAATATACTTGTCATAAAGGTACTTTATCTTTTCTTTGTACAAGGATGAAATCTCATAAGCATGATACCGAAATTCATCCAATTCATTCAAATGTACAATCCACAAGTTAGCGGCTACATCTCAATTAATATTTAGTTTCTTCAAGGCCCACATTGCCTTTGTGCTCTAATTTCACCGGAAGATGACAAGCTTTTCCGAACACCAACTGATATGGAGACAATTCTATAGGTGTTTTGTAAGTTGTTCTATATTCCCACAGAGCATCATCAAGCTTCTTAGACTAATCCGGGTGATTTTCATTCACCATTTTGGACAACAAACTATTTATCTATCGGTTGTCGAGCAAAGTGTCAAAAGTCTTGTTGCAAAAGTGCAACACTTCATCACTTATGATTGCCCGCGGAGTCCCAAACCTTGTGAAAATATTCCTCTTCAAGAAAGTCACCACACCTCTAGCCTCTTTATTTGGTAAAGCAACAGCTTCAACCCATTTAGACACATAGTCCATTGCGGCCAAAATGTAGGTGTTACCATAATAACTTACAAAAAGGGCCCATGAAGTCAATGCCCTAAACATCAAAGATATCAATCTCCAAAATGATTGTAAGGGGAATCTCATATTTTTTTTAAATTCCACCAGCCCATTGACATTCATTACATCTTCTTACCAAATCATTTGCATTTTTGTAGAGAGTAGGCCAATAGAAATCACAAATTAGGACTTTGGCTGCCGTTCTTGAGTAACCACGATGACCATCATAAGGTGAAGAATGACAAGTGATAAGTGTAATTTTTAACCACTTATTATTACCTTCTTGCTACAGTTTTTAGTCTGAAAGTGATGATTTTTGTCTTTGAATCTAATGAAAATGGTTGAATTACATGTGTGCTGGAGAATGTGAGCTTAATGAAGAAAAATAACTCAAAAATAAGATGTTCTAGCCAAGTTTAGCAAAGAGGAGAAATGCTAAGAAAAATTCGGCCAACAGAATTCCATCTACAATTGCAAAAGCAAGTGTGGTCTGCAGAAGAAGAAATGCGGCCGCAGAAGAAGAACTTAAGCTTTAGGGATTTTTGGCAGAAGTGTGGTCTGCAGACTATAATGTGCGGCCGCACTCAAAAAGGTTCGCACTAACAAAGCTTGAAAGATCAGAGAATGTGCAATCAAAGAAATCTAAAGCCTTCTCAAATGCGGCCCGCAAAAATTCTAATGCCATCGCAGAAGCTGAAGTGCGGCCGCAGAAGCAAAAGTGCAGCCACAGAACTCCTCTTACTGAAAGCACAACATTATCAACCCAGCTAAAGTGCGGACCGCAAAAGTTAAAGTGCGGGCGCAGAACTCTCCGAAGGGCATTTTTGTTAGAGAATTTGGGAGCCCTATAAATAGGTCTTTATGACTTTTTTTAGGGCATTGTTTCATTATAGCAGCTGCTAGGTCATTCTTTTTAGATATTTGAAAAAATATAGAGCTACAATTAAGTAGGATCAATTACTTTTTCCTTTTATTTTAGCTTTATGTCTTTAATTTCTTCTTCTTTTCATCTTTCTATGTCTATTAGCATGAGTAGCTAGATTTTTATCTAAGGTTGTGATCCAACCCTAGTGTGTAAAACTTATGTGTATTTAATATAAATGCTTGCTATTGATTTGGTTAGTGTTATTCAGGATGTTTTATACTTTAAAGTTAGAATTAATAGTTGCAAACATTGATTCATGCCTATTTGACTTTGTTCTTAGTTGAGAAAAAGGAATTTAGTCTATGAAAACTTGGCTAACAAGAAATTAAACTAGTTAAAATATTGATTAATTTAATTAAAGGATTTGAACTAGATATAGGGATAATCTAACTTGAACTCATATTCAATTGCTTTCATAAATGCCCATTTGGACTTGAGAGAGCTAATTTGGGAATAATCACTCTTTAACCGAGAGGTATTGAGTGATTACTTGAGTATTGAGAGTCATAACAATCCCTATCTACCAAGCAAGCATAAATTTACTCTACACATTAGGTTTACACCTAAGTAAAGATCACAACCCTAGGCTTTTCTCTATTTGATAAAACCTCAAAAATATTTCAATTATTACTTTTTTGCTAGCTTATTCAAAATTCCTAGTAGTTTAATTTTGAAAAATTGATACACACTTTTATTTGGAAGTTAACTTTAATTATTTCAAGTTGCTCTCTTAATTATTTACCTTAACTCCCCATCTAAACTCCTTGTGCATTTGACCTCGACTCGCGTTGGGTTTATTATTGTAACGATCGTTTAATATTCCCTTAATTGGGGTGTGAATTGGACGTGATCAATTTTTTGCGTTGCTGCCGGAGAGTTTACGGTGTTAGCTATATATTTGAGTTTGTTTCTTGAGTATCTTATTTTACTTTCATGATTCTAACTTGTTGATGTGATTGTAAGGTCTAAATAGTGAACATTGGACCTGGAAACATACAATTGGAAGAGGTGGATGACGAAGAGGAACAACTTGATGAAGTGCCACAAGATCCACAACAAAACCACCGAGGTCGTGGGCAACAAGACAATGTGCCTCTACCTCTCCCACCTCCGCCACCCCAAGCGTCAAAACACTAGATTTTGCCCAAAAGGATATGCAAGCGCCATAGGCCCCCCTCGCATTAGGGCGAGCGACTTTAAAATTACCATTGTGATGCTCACTTTTCTTGAGCAACGTGGTTATTTCACCAGGACTCAAAATGCTTAAAAGCATTTGAAAAGTTTTGTGGATACTTGTTGGGGAAGAAAATAAACAAATGTTTCGGAAGATACATTGAGGTTAATGCCTTTTCCCTTCTAACTAAGGGGTATGTATTTAGATTAGTTGGAACGCTTGCCTAATCATTCTATTCATACATGGGATGAATTGACGGCGAAGTTTATTTCAACGTTCTTCTCTCCCATGCATATGGCAACTCTACGGGATGAAATTTTGGCTTTTAAGCAAGATCCCAATGAACCTTCAATGGGGTCAGAGTCAAAACTATTTCACTCTGAGAGGTTGTTTTGAGTGCAGGGAGTTGGGTCATATGAAGAGGTTTTGTCCCAGACTTCGGGGCAAAGCAGTGCAGTAGGACCATCAACCCATGATTACTGCACCAGATGTCGCACCGCCTGTCAGACCGGCCTAAGCTAAAGGGAAGGTGGGTAGGGGTCTCCCTAGAGGTGGAGGCCAGTCAAGTGGCTCTCCGGCCACATTCTATTCTTTCCCATCCAGACCAGAGGCAATAGCCTCCAACACAGTAATCATATGTATTATTTATGTTTATCGTAGGGATTCTTTGGTACTATTTGATCCAGGGTCTACCTATTCCTATGTCTCTTCTCTATTTTCTCCTTATCTGGATGTGTCTCGTGAGTCCTTGGGTGTTCCTGTATATGTGTCCACACTAGTAGGTGATTTTGTTGTTGTGGATCGGGTCTACCGGTCATGTGTAGTGATTTTTTGTATAAGACCAGAGAAGATCTTATATTTCTCGATATTACTGACTTCGAGGTTATCATGGGCATAGAATGTTTGTCTCTGTGCCATTCCATTCTCGATTTCGATTCTCAGACTATTACCTTGGCGACGCTAGAGTTGCCTAGGTTGGAGTGGAGAAGTTCATCTATTGATACATCCAGTCGGGTTATTGTTTTCTTGAAGGCTCGACATATGGTCGAGAATGAATATTTGGCCTATCTGGCCTTTGTTCGAGATATTGCTGTGGAGACTCCCATGATAGATTATGTGCCTGTGGTGTGGGAGTATTTTAATGTATTTCCTGCTGATTTACCACGTATGCCACCAGATCGTGATATCAATTTCGGTATTGATTTGGCACTAGGCACCCAGCCTATCTCTACTCTGCCTTATTGTATGACTCTAGTGGAGTTGAGAGAGTTTAAGAAGCAGCTTCAGGGGTTTCTCGATAAGGGATTGATCAGGTCAAGTGTGTCTCATTGGGTTGCAGTGGTATTATTTTTTAAGAAGAATGGGATCAGGCGGATGTGCATTGATTACCGCCAGCTGAATAAAGTCACCATTAAGAATAAGTATTTATTACCGCACATTGATGATTTGTTAGCTATAGGGTGCTAGAGTGTTCTCGAAGATCGACTTGAGATCTGGGTATCATCAACTGAGGATTCGTGCTTCGGATATTCTGAAGACGACTTTCCACACTAGATATGGGCACTACGAGTTTCTAGTGATGTGCTCTGGCTTGACTAATGCTCTGGAAGCATTTATGGATTTGTTGAATCGGGTTTTCAGGCCATATATTGACTCATTTGTCATTGTTTTCATTGATGATATATTTATCTACTCGCATAGCATGGAGGAACACGAGTAACACTTGAGGATGGTGCTTCCGACCTTGCGGGAACAAAAGCTATATTCTAAGTTCTCCAAGTGCGAGTTTTGGTTAGATAATATGGCTTTTGGGGGGCATATTGTATCAGGTGAGGGTATTAAGGTGGATCCCAGGAAGATCGAGGCAATTCAGAGTTGGCCTCGTCCTACCACAGTGGCCGAGATCAGGAGTTTCTTGGGGATAACAGGTTATTATCATCGGTTTGTGGAGGTCTTCTCGTCTATTGCATCTCCTTTGACTAGATTGACCCAGAAGGGTGCTAAGTTCATATGGTCTAATGATTGCGAGGCGAGCTTTCAGAACTCAAGACCGCGTTGACTATAGTACTAGTGTTGGTTTTTCCCTCTGATTCAGGGATATATATTGTGTATTGCAACATTTCACGCATTGGATTGGGTTGTGTATTGATGTATGAGGGGCGAGCTATTGCATATTCTTCACTTCAGTTAAATCCTCACGAGAAGAATTACCATGTGCATGATTTGGAGTTGGCTACGATAGTTCATGCTCTCAAGATCTGGAGGCATTATCTTTATGGAGTGTCGTGTGAGGTTTACACCGATCACCGTAGTTTGCAGCATCTGTTTAAGTAGAGGGATATAATATGAGGCAACACAGGTGCCTTGAGTTACTGAAGGACTATGATGTGGTTGCGGATGCCTTGAACAGAAAGGCCAAGAGTATGGGTAGTTTGGCATTCATTTCAGCAGAGGAGAGGCCATTGGCTTTTGACATTCAGTCCTTAGCTAATCGACTTTTGAGGTTGGATATTTCAGAGCCCGGTCGAGTTCTTGCATGTGTTGTGGCTCAGTCTTCTTTATTTGAGTAGATGAAGGATCATCAGTATGATGATCCGCATTGGTAGTTCTTAGAGAGATGGTACTACTAGGTGATGCCAAGGAGGTTACTATCGTAGATGATGGTGTTCTACGACTCCAGGGTCGCTTATGTGTTCTCACTAGAATGCACATTCTTATTAGGCCAACCAATGGACCCCAAATTAACTCCGATCATCCATAATTAAGTAAATAACCTTTGAAAAATCCATAGTAATTTATCCATAAAACGCACCATCAGCTTCTAACTTTGAATATATCTTCACAATACACAACCAAGGAATAGTCTGCCTCTGAGAACATCCAGTCTCTAAAACTCAAGAATACAAGAATCTCCATATCTGATCCCAATCTGCCACTTAAATGACTGATACATCACTCATACATAATTCTCACCGAAAATACTCACATAAATCTTTTGTGCCATGTAGCAAAACCTGAACCTCAACAACCAACAACCAGGCAATTACCATAATACTAGTAAAGCATCTGCACGTCAAAACACAAAGCATTTCCTAATAGGCACAACCCTCAGGCGATACAAGGTAGTACTAACATCCTCTAAACATCTGAGATCTCATAAGCCATCTATAACTCATGACCTTTCTTTCAAAACTGAACTGTAACCTTGCCCATGAAATCTCAATTCCACATGGCGCACCACCTCTATCTTGCTATCATACGAAAACACGATGATCCCGTTCTCAACTCAAAATGACATCCCATCAACCAAAAACCTTCCACTAACTCAATCCCATTAAACAAAATCACAACACGTAACAAACTTCATGTGCCTGTAGAGTACATCAATCGCAAGTCGTGGCCAAACCATTGCAACTCTTCGGAACCCATTTGCACATAATTAAATCATTAGAATTGAATCCTTGTAAATTAATAAAGGCACGTGGACTGCTAAAACCAAGAGTATCTCAACATGAAAGTTCATGCGCTGAAGAACCCTTTAATGAATCTTAAGTTATATCTTTCACCTTTCTAGTACCGTAAAAATTAATAATGATATAGAAATACCGCAAGTCTCGGCACCATCCAATGAAAGACTGAGTCCTATCCATACTCAAATCAAAAAATCCCTAAACACCATATATAAATCTTGAACTCATTAGAACCTTCTAGAGAGTCACTCACCTCACTCCAATATCCAATGCGCAGCCAATATGCACTGAACAACCCGCGCTTCACCAACATATGAATATCCAGAAGAAGCAACCTAGAAATTCCTTTTTCTTGCACACTAAATCCACAACGAGTATCAAATCTAAAGTATCCCAAGACCCCTACATACCCATAAGGTGTAGTACATTATACACCCAACTGATCTCTTGCTCAAAATCATCCTCGAAGTCATTATTTTCAAGCCATAGCTAATCTACAAGCAACCGTTAGTCCGAAAATTAATATAACACATGACCATGCAATCTGATCGTCGATAGTAGACTTCCTCACTTGGCTCAAAGCCATAGAACACATTGTCTGTAACCTATAGTACCCTTCCTTCATAGATGCCCTAATCCCGCAGAATTAATCAGTTGAATACTTCATAAACTTATGTAACACTAGTCATAAAACATTCCAAAGACTCTGCCAAGTGCATAGGTATCCTTGTGAAAATAGTGCAAACTTTTTCAAGCCCTACGAAATGGTAGTATATGTATTTCGCTGAATAGAAGCCTCAAACTAATTCGCACAACCTCAATTCTTCTCGCATGAGATAACTCACCCAATTAGCCTCTGACGGACATCCCTCTATGGCACTAATACAGTCATAACCACTATGCAATCCTCCTGAGTCTGTTCTCATCAACCAGATACAAGAATCTGATGCATACCACAAAGGAACCACCGAAAGATCTACCACCGTAATTTGCTTCCTAGACTAAGCAACATACCTCAACAATAATAAAACATCCATAGTCGTTGGTGCATGGTTGATACCAAGTCTGCAACATCGCATACGAGCAAGTAGGAAAGAACCAATAATACAGGCTTCAAACCTAAACAAGGTCGCACGTCATGGAAAGAAAGAAGGGAAGTTTCCCAGATTCCTTGTAGCCTCTCGAAGATAGGTATGGACATCATCATATCAGTAAGCAAGACTCTGCTAGACACTTGCTCATGACTCATAAAATCTATGAACCTAGAGCTCTAATACCAACTTTTCACGACCTAAAATTCCACCAATGTCGTGATGGTCCCTAACCCAACCCACTAAGTAAGCCAAACTATATAAGTTACTACTATAATGAGAAAACATCAGTATATTAATAAACTCTGTGACAAAATTCATTATAACTATCCTGAGGACTGATAGTACAAGTCACGAGCTGCTATGATTTAGATTTACAAAACTGATGTGAGAAATAAATAAAATTTCTATTTGAAAGTTACATAAATAGAAATAAAAACCTAAGCTACCATGAAAAAAAAGGTAGCAAGAATCTGGTACACTGATACGTCTCTTATGTGAAGCTCCATCTTCACAGCTACTCAGCTCCAAAATCTGCACGCAAGGTGAAGAAGTATAGTATGAGACTATGAATACAACCGATCCCATGTACTTAGTAAGTATTTTGACTAACCTTAGAGCAGTAGTTACGGGGTTCTAAGTCAAATGATACTCATTTTGCTGAACTTGTGCAGCTCAATAACAGGTATAATACAGAGAAACTATTCCAGAAAGGCAGTCACAAAATAAAGAATATCAATAGTAAAGGTACACAAGTGAATAAGTTAATAAACAAACTCTACCAATTAGACATATTCAACAAGTACAACTTGCACCAACCCCCGCTCACAGAGAGGAATGTACCACATAATTATTGCTCTCAATACTTATATATGACTATAACTCTGTGCCTAATATGATCCGATTCCCTATCAAATGCCAAATAACATATTCCAGAGAATCTTTCAAGAATCAACTATATCAATGCTCAATGGCAACTTTCTTTTCATGTCGATACGGTACGCTACCAACAACTCAATAAAACATGAGATATCAACTCCACTCAGGTAAATCCATTTGATAATCAAAATCATCAAATAATAACAGATACATATATTGGCATGTTAGAAACAACACAACAAACCATATAAAAATGCATGACACGTATAAAGAAGTCATATGCACAAACAAGGATGCCACTCTCGTACCACCACACAACACAAGAAATAAAATCGGCCCCAGGACATCACATAGCATCCCCATAATGACACCCATATTTTGTTGCATGTGCACATAATAATAAAAGCCACTCTTATTTCACCACATGCGCATATCGCCACCCTTATTTCACCACGTGGGCAACCTGAGAAAAATGTCACCCTTATTTTGCCCCATGCGCACAATAAAAGCCATAATCGCACGAGAAAGACCTCTTGCCACAATATCATGACAATCGTACAGCAAAGATCTCGTGCCACAATATCATCACAATTGCACGACATAGACCTTATGTAAAAATGCCATCACAATCGCACGGCAAAAACCTCATGCCGCAATATCATCACAATCAATCTGTTCAACATATCCACAAGTTCAATAATCACAACAATGCAGATAACAAATTATCATCAAGAGGCATATCCTCATAACTCATCAATAAACCGCACAAGGTCATGATAGTAATATATATGCGGATAAGGCATGACTATGGTTAAATCAATAATAGGAACCAAGTACAAGTAGTCATACAAAGGATCACATATGTATCACAGAGTGTACACATCTCAATCAAGGTGCATCACAAGAACAAGTATAGATGTGTGCTCATAACCTACGTGTATCTTTCTCCGAGGCAAATATAGCATAAGTCTCAAGATTCACTCATCATATTCAAAATACGGTACCAACAACCTCAATATTTCTCTAGCATGGTTTATTGTACTCATGTAGTCAATTAATGGAGTAATATATAGAATCAAGTAGACCATGCAACCAAAATAAAGCATAGAGTGAGCTAGAATCCACCCCGAGTATCAAACCCATGGAACATGTATATACGCTCTTCAACTCATATATATCACCCCCGCATGAAGCAAACAATAATATTTAGTAGGAAAAATTACCTCAACCGAATCTAGGTAAGACATTTTCCTCAAATAAGCAAAAAATAGACTCTACAATGCCTTCACACGTGAATCGACCTCTGAACGACTCGAATCTAGCCAAAAACAACTCAATAACATCAAATAATGCCATATGAATCATACCCAGACAATAAAAGTCGAATCTTTAATCAAATGCTCAAAGTCAACCAAAACGTCAACCTGGGCACGCACCCCAGAACCTGACAAAACTTATAAATTCTGATAATTCATTCGAATATGAGTCCAATTATACAAGTTTTATCCAAACCGACTCTGAATCGATGTTCAAAATCCAATTATTCACTTTACAAAAACTTTTGTCAAAAAATCCCCAATTTCACTCTTAAATCCGCCAATAAAAAGCTAATAAATAATAATCAAATCAGGGTGAACAACACTTACCCCAATCACGGTAGTACCTTCGCGATCACGAAGTAAAATCTTCCTCCATCCCAACTACAAATCGTGAACGCGATATCTCCCTCACAAATGCGTACATCCACGCTGAACAGGCCTTTGTGAACGCAACGCTATCCACGCGAATGCGATGGCCAAAACCTCATCTGACCAACAAAGTTTTGTGAACGCTAACTCTTCATCGCAAAAGCGATGAACAAAACATCAGGGACCCAAAACCCTCTACATGAACGCGTCAGATTGATCGCAAAGAGCAATAGAACACCAGAACATTAGTGATCCCAAAGTGGTTCAAAATAATATGAAACCACCCAAACTCACCCCAGCCTCTCGGGACCCCGTTCGATCATACCAACAAGTCCCAAAATATAACAAGCATCTACTCAAGGCCTCAAATCACACAAAGTGACATTAAAATCATGAATCGCACCTCAATTCAAGCTTAATGAACTATTTTAAATTTTCAAATCCCAAACTTTTGTTGAACACGTCTAAACAACTCGGAATGACCCCAAATTTTACACACAAGTTTCAAATGACATAAATAACCTATTCAAACTCCCAAAACAACAATCCAAACCTAATAACATTGAATTCAATTTCTGGTCAAACCTATGAACTTTTCAAACCTTAAAATTTCCAACATTTGCCAAATAGAGCTAAATCAACCTAGGAACCTCTGAATCCGAGACCATTTACACAAAATTCTAACCTTGGTAAACACTTTAACTTAAAGCTTCCAAATAGAGAATTACTCTTCCGGATCATTATCGAACTTTCCCAAAATTCAAAACCAACCATGCATACAAGTCATAACATATTATGTGAAGCTACTCAAGATATCAAGCCACCGAACGGAATGCTAAAGCTCATAATGACCGTCCAGGTCGTTACAATGTGTGATTGACTTCGGAGGGCAATGTGATCGATTCTTATCGTTGGCCGAGTTTGCTTATAACAATAGTTATCAGTCTAGTATCTATATGGCTCCATTTGAGACAATGTATGGTCGACAATATTGTTCCCCCATCGGTTGGTCTGAGCCCAATGAGGCTAGGTTATATGGTAGTGGTTTGGTAAAGGATGCCATGGATAAGGCAAAGTTAATTCAGGAGTGACTTTGCACGGCACAGTCCAGGCAGAAGGGTTACGCGGATCAGAAAGCACGCGATTTGTCATTTATGGTAGGCAAGAAGGTACTTTTTAAGGTCTCGCCAGTGAAACATACCATGAGGTTCAAAAAGAGGGGCAAGTTGAGTCCGAGGTTCATCGAACCATTCGAGGTGTTGGAGCGAGTATGTGAGGTTGCATACAGGCTTGCTTTGCCTCCTATCTATTGGGATTTCATTCGATTTTCCATCTGTCTATGCTCCAGAGGTACCATGCCAATAGGTCTCGTGTATTAGATTACAATACATTTCAGATAGATAAGAGCTTGGGTTATGAGGAGGAGCCAATGCCATTATTGATATGCAGGTTCACAAGTTAAGGTCTAAGAAGATTGTAGTGGTGAAGGTCCAGTGGAGGGGTCAACCAGTCGAGGAGGTGACTTGGGAGACCGAGGAGACATGTAGAGCAGACATCCATACTTATTCGGCACTTCAGGTATGATTTTAAACCTGTTCGAGGACGAACATCTGTTTAAGAGGTGGATAATATAACAATGCGACCGATCATTTTGATTTCTATATCCTTGTTCCCCTATTTAAGACTTCTCTTATGTGCTTTTCCTACTTTATGACTTGTGGGGATAGTTGGTTTGGTTTTGGAATGGTTCGGGTTGAATTCGGAACACTTAGTTCTATAATTGTGGCCTAAGGTGGCCAAGTTTGACTTGAGTCAACACTTTGAGTAAACGACCTCGGAATCGGGATTTAAAGATTCCAATAAGTTTGTATGATGATTTTTGACTTGATCATATGTTTGGATCGAGTTTCGGGTGGACTGGGAGCATTTCGGCACTTATTGTTGAAAGTTGGCATTTTGAAGGTTATAGAGTTTTTTAAGTTTGATTTGAAGTAGACTTTGGTATTATCGGACCCCGTTTGGCATTCTGAGCCTGGATTAGGTTTGTTTTGTCATATTTGGCTTATGTGAATTTTGGCATCATTCCAAGTTGTCTAAGTATGATTTGTCGCGTTCGAAGTTAGTTAGAATAGGTTTGAAGTTTAGAAGTGGATTAATTTGGTTTTGAGGTGCGATTCTTGGTTTCGATGTTATTTCATGTGTTCTTAGACTTCGAGTAGGTCCAGATTATGTTTATGTACTTGTTGGTATAATTAGACAAGGTCTCGAGGGCCTGGGGTATTTTGGGGTGGTTTCAGACCATTTCCTTCATGCTTGGAGATGCTGGTGTGCTTCGCGATTGCGAAGGATGTTTCGCAATCGCGAAGGGTGTTTCACAATCGTGAATGGTCTTTTGTGATCGCGAACAAGGCTGGTAAAGGGAGTAGTGGATTGCTCCTCACGAACGCGAAGAGGGCCATATAAACGCGATAGAGAACCTGACTGCTCTTCGCGAACACGAAGAAGGATGAGGCAGGAAGAGCTAGAAGGCGTTAGGCCTTCGCGAATGCGGCTTGGTGACCGCAAACGCGGGGTCTAGGTGCAGAAGGCATCATGAACGTGATCTGGGGTTTGTGAACGCGAAGAGGAAATTCTAGACAGTGGCAGATTGGCCTTCACGATCGCGAGGCATTTTTCGCGATCGCAATGAAGAAACCCCTGGGCAGAATGTAGTTTTAATTTGGCATGTAGGCTCATTTCTCTCACTTTTCATATTACGACCCAAAATCCGTTGAAGGTCGTGATGGCGCCTAACACCGCCTTCAGGCAAGAAAACGGTGATTTACCAATTTGATTACTCATTTTAGTATTTTAAAATTATGATTTTCATTAATTGAACAACATCAAATAGAATTTATAGAGTAATGAATATATTTACACGAACCACAATGATGAATATTCTAGAGAAACCCCTAAAACCTGGTGTCACAAGTGCATGAGCATTTTCTAAGGAATATAGTAATAATATAATATTTATCCCGAATATAATAAGACGGAATAAAATAAATAGTACAATGGAGACTCGATGGACTGCGATGCGTGGCCTGGAATGCAGCTCACACAAAGTCTCCTCAACAGGTGCGCCTACTCGCCAAGGTGATCATCAATGAACCTGTCAGATCCTGCACATTTAGTGCAGAAGTACAGTATGAGTACGTAAATCTACACGTACCCAGTAAGTATCTAGCCTAATCCCAGAGAAGTAGTGATGAGGGGCCGACATCGACACTTACTAGAGGTCCAAATAAATAACATGATAAATTATAATAGATGTGAAGTGTACAGTAATAGTTGAGTAAGTCTGTACTTTCATAAGTTTTCCCTATTATTTCCTTTAAAGAATAAATTTCCTCAAACTTGTATTCTTCCTTAATATCTTAGAACATGCCAAGTGTCAATACCAAATAAATAAGAAATACCATAAAATGCTGGGCATCAGCGGAAGGATTAGCTTGTAAATATTCTAGCTACTGGCGATATAACGCACGATACTGCCAAGGTCGTTCGCTCGATCCAGAATAATGTGTACACTGCCGAGGGACGTGCGGAATTATCCATAGATGCATCTATATATTGCTGAGGCATTCTGCCCGCTCCACAAGAAAAGGAAGGAAGTTACCGAATTATGAGGCACGTGTTTACAATACAGCACATGAGCACAAAATGAATTTAATCATTACCATTTCTCTAATAACTCGCCCACAACTCAAAGTGTTAAGGCTTAGCCTAGTGTACATATATTTACATCAAAACCAATTTCAATTATTACTTCAATTAATTAAGTCAGCAGAATGGATTCAAATAATTCAAATATTATATGATAAGATCCTAAGTCTATCCGGACATAACATGTTGTAGCTACGTATGGACTCTCGTCACCTCATGCGTATGTAGCACCCACAACTAGTTGCACATAACAATAAATATCACTTGGGGATAGTTTCCCCCTCACAAGTTTAGACAGGAGACTTACCTCGCTCTGAAGTTCCATAACCGGTTCCAAAGCCTCTCTAACACCTCAAACCAAATGCATGTCGATCCAAAACTATTCAACAAATGTGAAAACCTATCAAAATACACTCTAATACTCATAATTAATCATTTTAAACAAATTCCCAACTCCGCTCGAAAAGTCGATAAAATCAACCCTCAGGCCCACGCGCCCGGATTCCGAATATTTTTGAAGATAAACCTCACCCATAACACCACAAACTCAACTATATAATTTATTCCTAATTCCATATCCAATTTCATGGTCAAATTCCAAAAATACCAAATTTCTAGATTTTCTACCAAAATTCCAAATTTCTACTAATTTCCATGTTTAAATCCAGATATAAACCTTGTATTTAACTCACAGTATGTGGGAATTACTTACCTTGACATAGATGATGAAACTTTTCCCTTGAAGCCCTCCAAAATTTCCCCAACCAAATGAAAATGAGAGAAAATGGGCCAAATCCCGCTCTTTAAAAGAACCCTCTGCCCAGACGACCTCTCGCATCTACCGAAAAATAGCTGCTCCTGCGACTCCGCTTCTACAAAACTACCTCAATCTTGCGGAAGAACACTGTTAGCAGATCATCGCACCTGCAGAAATTCTTCCGCTCTTGCGCAACCACAGGTGCGACACACACTAGTGCATCTGCACAAATTCCCATACCTGTGGCCCTGACCTTTCTTCTGCGCACACGCAGGTGCGCTGCCCGTCTCTGCTTCTGCTACTTCATACCCAGGCTTCCCAAGCCACTTCTGCAAACTCACCTCGCTTCTGCGAAGTCACTTCTGCGACCAAACTTCCGTAGAAGCGGTCACACCAGATGTTGCCCAGCTTCAGCATCTCCTAAGTCCAAAATAAATTTTTTAACCATTTGGAATCTACCCGAGGCCCGCGGGATCTTAACCAAATATACCAACACATTCCAAAATACATTACAAACTTATTTGAGCCTTCAAATCACATCAAACAGTGCTAAAACCATGAATCGCACCCCAATTCAAGCTTATTGAACTTTAGAACTTCAAACTTCTACATTCGAAGTCGAAACCTATCAAATCAAGTCCGATTGACCCAAATTTTGTACACAAGTCATAAATGGTATAACAAATCTATTCCAAGGCTCAGGATCCCAAACGTACATCGATAACATTAAAATCCACTTCAAGTCAAACTTAAGAATTTCTTAAACTTTTAAAATACCAACCTTCCATAATAAGCGTCGAAGTGCTCCCGGGTGATCCGATACTCAACCCGAACATACTCCCAAGTCTGAAGTCATCATAGGAACCTATTGGAACCTTTAAATCCCGATTTCGAGGTTGTTTACTCAAAAGTCAAACCTTAGTCAATTCTTCCAACTTAAAGCTTCCGAAATAAGAATTTTCTTTCCAAATAAATCTCGAACTTCTCGAAATTCGGTTCCGACCACACATACAAGTCATAATACCTGAAGTGAAGCTACTCAAGGCCTCAAACTACTGAACGACGTGCTAGAGCTCAAAACGACCGATCGGGTCGTTACATTTCACTTGGCTTGGGTGATTTGGGAGCCCTTTGGAGGGAGATTCTCATCAAATATCATAAGGTAAGTGATTTCTACCTATTGTGAGGTAAATACATGGATTAAATGAGGATTTTAACATGGAAATTTGTAGAATTTAGGGATTTTGGTTGGAAATGGAGAAATTAGTAAAAATGAGATTTAACCATGGCTAACATTTATCTTCGAAAATTTTCGGAATCCGGAAACATGGGCCTAGGGTTGACTTTTTTTGACTTTTCGAGTTAGGTTGGGAATTTACTCTAATAGGTAAATTATGATCTTTTGAGTATATATTGTTGCTTTGTATGACCTTTGACTAGTTTGGGGTTACTCGATATTGATTTGAGGCGATTAGTAAGGCTTGAGAGCCGAGTAGTGGGCTTGGAAGCGAGGTAAGTCTCTTTCCTAATCTTATAAGAGGAAATTGTCCCCATATGTGCTTTAATTGTTGTGTGTTACTTGTTATGGATTCTACGTATGTACGAGGTGACGAGAGTCCGTGCATAGCTAGATTCATATTTATGTCCGGGTAGACTTAGACTTAGACTTACACAATGCCTTAACTGTACTATTTGAATTAAACTTATTTGTTTGGTTACTTGAATTTATAACTGAGATTGAGACTAGAATAAATATATTGATCGAGCCTCTTACTTTGGATTTTGTAGGATATTTGATGATTAGTAATTTCGTGTCTTCTCGACTCGCACGTATCTTTGCGGGTAAGAGAGTTTATCTATTCTTACGGGATCGGTCTGTTCGCCTCGACAGTATTGTAAATTATTCTTATGGGATCGGTCAGTTAGCCTCAGCAATATTGTAAATTATTCTTATGGGATCGGGTCATTCGCCTCGACAATGTTGTAAATTATTTTTATGGGCTCGAGTTGTTTGCCTCGATAGTATTGTGAGATATGCTTATGGAATCGGAATGTTCGTATCGGCGGTATTGTGTGACACTTGATAGGGAGTAAGCGTACTTATGAGTTTTTCTTACTTGAGATCGGATTTTAAATTTGATATTGGTTGATCTGGTTCCTTCGAGGCAGTTTATGGTACTTTAATGATTTCGTAATTATTCTTACGTACTTTAATGATTTCGTAATTATTCTTACTTAAGTATCATATTATTTATATATATTTATGTTGTTTCTACCTATTGTGTTTCATACCTGTCTACTTTATGTACATTGCTATTGGACCACTAGTAAGTGTCGATGTCGACCACTCATCACTACTTCTTCGAGGTTAGACTAGATACTTATTGGATACACGTTGATTTACGTACTCATAATACACTTCTGTACTGATTGTGCAAGTACTGAGATAGGTACTTCTCGCGGTCACTTGGACGCATAGCCGCATTTGCTGGAGACCTTGTGGTGAGTTTCTTTCCATGCTTCGATCTGCAACACCTAGAGTCTCCTTATTACTATGTTTATTTCTCATATGTCCAAGGTTCAATATTGAAATAATTTTAGAGGTT